>NC_041390.1:166837452-166839727 GCF_002162155.2 Triticum dicoccoides | reverse complement strand
AGGAGCTATCCATAACTAGCGAGATATGCGCTTCGTCAGATAGCATAGTCTGCTCTGAAGACCTTGTTTTCACTCCAGAATTTGCCATCACCATGTCAAATGGCTGATGCACACGAAGAGCAGTTGAACGTAATAACATTGTTGACAAATATAATATGTAACGAAAAAAGGATGGCCTCATATAATTTACATATAAGATGACTGGCTAAGCAGGATGGCATTGCAAAATTCACATATATGATGCCTGGCTAAACAAGATGGTGTTGCATAATTCACATAAATGATGAATAAACTAAACAGATGGCATTCGCACAAAGGATGTCTAAACTAGGTAGATGACATATTTGATGTATAAAGTAAGCAATGCAAGACACCATATGCATGATATAACCAACATCAGCATGCCAAGTTAGAGCGAAGACCTCAGGGGGTAAATAGGAGTTGTCTTCTCCTTCTAAATCCCCCTCAGAATAGATATCTTCCTCTTGATTACAATCCAAAATGTGTGGAGGGGGGCTGCCTTTGCGCCTACCATGGAGCGACATCTGCATGAAATTTTATTGCGACACAAGGCTCGTCTCTTTTTCTCTACATGTTCAGTTCCATTGTTTACAATAACTGTCATGCATAGGAATAAAACATAGTGAGATTATGTAAGGAGTGCATGCAGAAATCCAGAGTGATGGTAGCAACCTATGGATAGACCCAAAACCAATAATAGCAGGCAGATAATGGCTTTAGTTAAAAAATACAGATAATGGCTTCTTTACTGTTTGTTTCCCACCCAACATGAAACTCATAGTAGACACCGTAGATTAACCAGATAGTAGATAGATACTATTGATAGCGGCCCCAATATGTACCCCACAACCATTTAAAAACTCAAGTTTGACCATTAGTTTGGAGCTGACTCAGAGTCTAATCGGTGAACAGGATGATAAAGTAGCATGTAATATAAAGCGATGCATAATGTAAGCAGACACGAAAGAGTGCGACCTCTCTTGTGGACCCGTGTAGTCCTCGAGGTCATCTGCTCGGTTGATGATGGTAGTGCAGTTTTCATGGCTGCCAGCGGCGGGGAAGAAGATCTGAGGTGGCGAAAGACAGTCTGGAGGCCGGATCCCTGCTGTGCTGGACCCTTCTATCGTTGGAGCAGCTGAGCTGGAGTGGACGACGGCGCAGCAGGAGCGGGACAAACCATGCAAGGTTTTCTTTGACAACTATTTGTAAGAGAAGTAATTCTGTAAGGGCTCGTTTGAATTGGAGGATTCCAACAATAAAGGGATAGGAAATAGACAGGAATATGATAGGAATGCACGTGCAAAATAGAGAATTTAAAAACACGGGATTTCTGCCAATCTGGGTGTTTGATTCACAACAATTGGAAGATCATAGGATGCAAAGAAGCATGGTCAGATTAAGTCAAACCACAAGAAAATGTACGGTTATAATGCTATTATGCTACTATCTCTTAGTCTTGTGCTTCATGAATAGGAATTTGAAAAGGAGGACAAGTGAAAATAAAAATTCCTACGTTTTTTCTTTCAAGGAGACACTAAAGGAACAAATCCGTGTGCTCAGTGGACAATATATATATATAACATGTAGAGTAAAAAGAGATGCAACAAGTGTACAACCTCTTTGGCGAAGCCATGTCGATCTCAGCGTGATTGGGTTGGCCAGTGAGGATGCTCCGACTGACTTGGCTGTCGAAGGAGGGGAAGAAGATCTTAAGCGTCTGGAGATGGAGCCCGAGGTACTGCCCCACTGTGATGGAGGGTTTCGTCGTTGGAGCAACTCCGGTGAGTTGTACGACGCCGAGGTTGAAGCAGGACAAGAGAGACAACGAACAACGTTAACCTGAGTGGAATTCTAATAGCATCTCCAATACATGACGTAAAATACATAACCACAAAGTTCTAGATGTAAAATACATCAGCCGCTCATCTCTGAACTTAACTGTCGAAACTGAATTTAACTATTGAAACTGAACTTAACTGTCGAAACTGAACTTAACTGTCGAAAATGAATTTTGCTGTCGAAACTGAATTTTGCTGTCGAAACTGAACGCACTAGCAAGGTGAGGCTACACGTCGGTTGACTGACTTTTTCATCTTTGGTCAGTCGATTTTGCAGCCGTTGGATACGAAATCAAGGGCCTGCGGTTCACCTTCAACCTCCACCCCCCTGAGTCGGCCAAACAGCAGCCCCCCGCCGCCCGCGGCCGGCGGTGCGCCGCCCCGCCCGCCCCGAAAACACTCCCCACCGCCGGTCC
>NC_041390.1:166799952-166837179 GCF_002162155.2 Triticum dicoccoides | reverse complement strand
GCCACCGCCCACCAACGCCCCGCCACCGCCGGCGACCACCACCCCCATCCTGAACCCTAAGATAGATAGTGGGGTACCTCTCTAGCGAGCCCCCCTCCCTGCTGCGGCTGGTTCTTCCTTCACCCCGACGGCATCGAAGTGAAGTGTAGCTAAATCGGGGCAGCATCACAAGCAAGAGCAAGAGCAAGAGCAGCAGCGCGAGCAGACCAGGCAGGGGACCGAGAGCAAGAGCAAAGCAGTAGCGCGAGCGAGATCTAAAGCAGTAGCAGGTCCTACTGATGTGGACCTCGCCGCCGAGGGAGCGACGCCGTGGAGGAAGTGGCCGGCGGCGCCGCCGTGGATGGAGCCGCGCCGTGTCAGCTCGGGACCGAGCACCAGCAGCACCGTGGGATCGAATCAAGAAGAAAATGCGGCGATTAGTGTACAACCTCTTTGGTGGCGCCGATTAGGCCGCAGCTTCATCCGAGGAAACGGTGATGATGATGCTCTTCCGGTGGTGCAGGTGAAGACGGCGGTGTGGGAATGGAGGTGGCACAAAAGACGAGGGGAACGTCGGGGCAGCTCCTTGGAGGTGGAGGGCGGGGTGGCTGAATCGGCGGGACGATGAGATCGACGACGGATCCTCATCTGGTACGGTGGATGAGGGACGTCGAGGTGTTCTGTGGACGACGTCGTCGGGGAAGAGGCTCCGGCTGGGTGGCGGACGGAGCAGGGTGTGGGGTTTCGTCGTGGGTTTTCGCGGCCTCGATGTACGAATGGGTGGGCGGATGGGATGGCAGTGGAGAACCATGGCTTAGAGACGCGCTTGTCCGAAATGTGGCATAAGTTACGAAAGTACCCCCACCGATTTGAGGCGGTTCTTTCGGTTCAGGGGTACCACGGGCATTTCGCGTGTCGGGATTTCACAGGAGGTGGGAGTTTTCGCGCGCATTATAATTTCGGAATAGCAAGGCGTGGGTTGAGATGGAGGGAGTTGTCAAAGCACAACGAGACAAAGATATATCTTAAATATTTCGGGCTAACAAGGCGCGGGTTGAAATTTCCGGACAAGCCTAACATGTACTGTACCAAATCAATGCGCCCTACAAATGTCATTCAAAACTTTGAATTCATGTTATGTTCAATTAAAATATTTCGCTACGTGTATAATGCATGCAACCTACTACTCAAATCAACGTTTTAGTGCATTCCAAACGTATATACTATCGCTTCAGTATGAACTAAATTTGAATTCGTTTCTCTATTTGAATAAGATCTACAGTAATGATTGTTGTGAAGTCAAAGCATTTGAATTCGTTTCTCTTTTTTTATAAGATCTACAATCATCATTACTGTCAAGTTAAACCATCGTTTGTGTATTATCTTCACAACACACCACATGATTACTCTCGAGTTACATATGAACTATGTGTACTATATGAACTCGAACTAGATTTTTTGAATCCACTTTATTTTGATTTCAAATCACATTACATTTCTAGCTCTAGCTAGATCTTCATAATCTAAACCATGTCTCATATGTATAATGTGTTTATCACATTATGTATGGTGCCCCGCGCCCTACGCCTACAAGTATTTAGATGTGAGTTGCAAACACCACACATTACCACAAATTCAAATAAAATGTAAGAATGTTCGATATATAGTATTTTTTTAGATTGTTTGATATTTAGTTGTAAGCTGCAAACGCCACACATTATCAAAAATTAAAATAAAATGTGTGATTGTTTGATGTATAGTATGGTTTAGATTATTCGGCATTTAGCTGTGAGTTGCAAACACCATGCATTATCACATTATGGTATAACATGTGCACAGCACGTGTATCACTGCTATATTCATGCATGCAATGTTTAAAACACTATGATCTCCTATTCAAATATATGAATCCGCTTTCATATCAAATTATGATCTTTGTTAGTCTCTTACACCCACACAATCCTCTAACCTTTGTAGCTACCACTAACTTTCTCTCGTGCATGCACACGCCCTCCTCGCCCTCCCCCTCCCTCGGCATTCTATCCACCGGGCACATTCATTTTTTTCTTTTGGTCGTTCTCCCAGAGTCTCCACAACTCCTTTCTGACACACACCGATCGATAAACCTCTCTAGCGATGCCTGCCTACAACATACAAACACACCTTCAATCTCCTCCTTTATGTGTCCTTGCCTCGTGTCTCTCATACGGTCAGACACATGTGTAAACTCTCGCCCCTCTTTTCATTGCTCTCACAACCGCACACTCCTCCCCCTATCTAGCTAGTAGTTGGGCCTCTCGCACCACCTCCTAGCTCCATTCTATCTGTCTATCCGTCTCGCTGGGCCTTATTTGCCTCTAACAAATGGACGTACACCGACCGATCTCTCACTATAGATATAGCTAGCTAGGTCCTTATAACTCATTTTTACCCACACGTCAATTTATCTACCTCATTAGTTGTGTCTCTCCCTTCCTCCGACAAACAACAATTGATCTATCAATCTAGTTAGGTTTGCTTACCAAACACATGGTTCCCCTTCATCATCCATGGATGCGTCCCGACAGATCTATCACGCACAGGCACACACAGAAACACATCCCCACTCTTATTGATAACATTGCAGTTCCACCCTCAGTTTGTCTAGTAGGCCTCTCCCACCATCTTCGAGAAGCAACTCCATCACCCATCCAACACTCTACCCCTCTCCCTCCCTCTGTCTCTCCTCTCTCTCTCTCCCATCATATTTCCCGCCCTTCAGTTATGTATGGATGTCGATCGATCTCCCTCAAGACATAGCTGGGTCTCTCCTTCTCAACACATATACGAGTCGTTCTACCTCTGTAGTTAGGCCTCTGCCTACCCCTCCTACCACCCCCTCCCCCCCACACACACTGATACATTGAGCGCTCTAGTCATGTCTCCCTGCCACACACAAACTTGACGTGTGCCCTCTAACGTTCTGGTAGGCCAGTCGCCCTATATCTTTGACTTGTACACACACACAACTTCGATGGCTCTCTTCATCGATCTCGCACCCACCCACTTGATCCTCTCTTCGACTCTAACGATAGCTATGATCCCTCCCTCTCTTCTCGTGGATTGCCCGACCCTCTATGTATGATATGGATAGGCCTCCATTTCACACACATTGCATGCAAAATTTTGTTTGAGATGTCATCGACACATATTCCCACAAATAATTCACGAAATCAACCCCCACCCCACCCCCACCCCAAAACAAAAAACACTCACGAACGTGGTTTGTATCTCTCACACACACCCACGTAGGTGGGGGACGTGCACGAAGAGAAGAGGTGCATGCACGGCGCACGTACTCCCATCTCTTTCCCAACCACACCCGCGCGGGTACACGGTGGAGCTCATTTCTGTATGAAAAAGGCAGCCCACGTGGTAATTTGCCACGTGTACTGGTTGTCCACTTGGTGGAGGGAGGATCGTCTACCACGGGTGAACAAACAAATTGCGACTTGACATGTTATGTTAAAAAAAGAGGCAAACCATGTGGGGTCTACCTTAGAGGCAAGGCTCTATACACTGGAGTACTTTTGATGTGTCCCATCAACTCGCAGAACAAGGAGAAGCTTGTTTAGTACGCCGTCTCCCCCGCCCACGGGCGCGGTGGCTCACAGGATGAGGTGAAGCTTTCTTACTACGCCTTACGCCCGCTCCCTCTCCCATGCGCGCGGTGGCTCGCAGGACGAGGAGAAAAATTTACTACTCCCTCCGTTTACTCCTCGTCCCTACTACCTTGGTTTTAGAGATTATATCATATTGTTTGGAATATATATGTCCTTTAGTAGATTTCAATATGAACTACTAGTACATACACCAAACACTGATGTATATAGACGTATTTTAGAGTGTAGATTCACTCATTTTGCTCTGTATGTAGCACTCTCCCTCGCCCCTCGACCCTCGCCCACGTGGTGGACGTGCATCAATTCATTCGGTCTCATATAGCCAGAACGATATATACTGCACTACCATTATTGCTCGACTTCCCGAAGAGGCGAAGAGCCAATCGCAAGGTCAATATTTTGGAGATGCCAAGCGCAAGGTTATAGGAGAACGAGTAGTAGGTGCCGCGTCATTTATAAATAAAGTTTTTCTTCTTCAGTGGCACGTACGCAATATGATAGGTTCATATGGAGAGAAAAGGAAACCGCTCCACTATATACATAGTCAGGACGGGCCAGCCTACACGATTTCTTGCTGGGGTTGCTCTCTTCACACTCTCTCGCACAAAACGACTGTGGCCACATCTCTAACATCCCGGCGGATCACGTCCGCTTGGGGAAGGGGTGGATGCTTAGTGTAGATGCGGTGACCGTCGCCGACGGAGAAAACCCACTGTCGGCACGTCCCGATCAGGCGTCCCCACCGTTCTCTCTCACAAAGCCGGTGAGTTTGCCTTCGTCCCTTGCTCACTGCCGCGACGTGGGCAGTTGCCGCCTCCCGCCGCCCTCCTCAAGGTTGAGCTACGTCCCTCAGGTACAACTCCCTTTACAGCCGGCTTGCACCACTGCTCTAGCTGCCCACATCACTCCCTGTGGATATTTCTCTACTTCTTTGCCCCGCACATACCTCTACTGGCTTCTACGTACTGTATTTGTGATGAGTTTATGTCTCATCAACTAGTCCCAGTAATCTTATTCTAATCACGCTTGTTCAATTTCTTTGCCACAGGGATGCTCATCTTGATTTTGGTGAAACTGCACAAAATGATCCGATGGTCAAAAGGTTGCAAACTTCATTTATTAGGAAGCTCGAACGTTGCCAGCAAATTGAAGCTTGGTCAGGGTTCACGGTTCAAGGGCTAGGACTGCATGGATCATTTTTTCTTTAGCTACCTCTGTTCCAAAATAAGTGTCAACTTTAGTAGTAGTACAACTTTGTACTAAAGTTTGCACCAAGTTGAGAAACTTATTTTGGAACGGAGGGAGTACATATTTGCTATGATCTGTCAATCATTGAGATGCAATAGCATGCATGTTAGTCTCCTTTGTATCTGATGAAATGTTGCAACGGGCAACCTTGGACGCAAGATACATGTAACAGAAGCTGGAAGCTTCATAGCATTGTACAAATTTATCTCGCTGATAAATTATAGTATGTACTATACTAGTACTTCCTCCGTTCCTAAATATAAGTCTTTGTAGAGATTTCACCATGAACCACATGCGGATGTATATAGATGCATTTTAAGTGTAGATTCATTCATTTTGTTATGTATGTAGTGGAATCTCTACAAAGACTTATATCTACTAGTAATAGCTAGCCCCCACTACTAGGAATTCTCTATCCTCTCCTTGAGCCATGTCATCAAAATTGATGTAGCCGTTAGATGAAGTAAATCAGTCCATAATAGCCGTCTGATCTTGACGTTGAGGGGCTCCGCACTAAGCCACATGCAAGCATGCAGAAATACCGTGCCACATGCATGTGAGTGGGTTTTAAATCACATCAACATGTCTGCATGCAAGCATGCACCGGTAGCATGCATGTAAGTGAGCTTTTAAGTCCCATTAACATGTCAAACAGAAAAATATAATCCCATTATGCAGTAGGAGTTGGCTGATCTTTTTTCCTTATGTGGGATGATCTAAATGATGATGCAAGTTTATTTAGTTTGGCTACCACATTTGTCATGCAGTTATAGAGTTTTTTTGTTCTATGAAATCGATAATTTTGCGCAGAGAGATATACCGCTATTCCGCGCTGTAAGTGCATCTAGTGCCACCCCTAGTTGGTTTTGGAGTATTGACGACAAACCTCGTTGAGGGACTAATGTGTTTGTGAGAATTGCAGGATAACACAGGTAGAAGTCCCTCATTGATTCGGTTTTCCTACCAGAGATGACCCCTAAAAATGAATGAAGACATTGAAGTCAAAGGTGGTATGTGAAGACATTCACATTGAAGACTATGACAAGAGAAGACATCGCATGAAGACTATGGAGCGCGAAGACTTAGTCGTTTCGTCGTTCTTTTTCTTCTTTGTTGAGTCATAGGAACCACCGTACTGTTAAGTGGGGTCCAAGTGAACCAGTCAGAATGACTGAAGTGATGCTTAACCAAAATCCTATGTCTTTGAGTGAAGACTCTGAGAGCAAATCTTGTCCAGAGTTGGATAAGTCAGCTTTGCTTGTAGCCCAAGTAAAGTTGCCGTGTGTGTTTGAAATCTGACCGTTGGAACACGTGTTAGTTCCTTAGTGACCAAGGGTCATTTCAGACAAATCAGGTCGGGTTGCCTAGTGTCTATAAATAGCCCACCCCCTACATCCATAAACGGTTGGCTGCTCAGAGTTAGTGCACGGCTTTTGTCGTTTGAGAGCAACCCACCTCAAAGCCTTTGAGAGAGAATTCCTTGCGAGGATAAATCCCTAAACACCCAAAGCCCAAGAGTGTTAGGCATCACTTAAGTCTTCATGTCTGTGTGATCTGAAGACTTATTACACTTGAGGACTGTGAATCCTCCAGCCGGTTAGGCGTCGCGTTCTGAGCATCCAAGAGTCATTTTGGATCGCCGGTGAATGAAGTCTGTGAAGGTTTGGAAGTCTACCTTGAAGACTTACCAGAGTGATTGGGCGAGGACTGGGTGTCCTTAGCTCAAGGGGAATAAGGTGAAGACGAGATTTTCTGAGTTGAATCTCAGCCTCCCTAACCAGACGTACAGTTGTCACAGCAACTGGAACTGGTCCAATAAATCATTGTCTTCAACGAGTCACTGGTTTCATCCTTCCCTTCCCTTTACTTACTGTTGATCCTTGTGAAGTCATTGCATGATTGCTTTATCTTTTGTCTTCACTGAGTGACTGCTTGTTCTGATTGGCTTCACAATATCTTCCTACCTGATCTTTACTACCTAGCTGCTATTAGTCATTGTGCTTTCACTCCATTGAATACTTGGCTATGGTTTGCCTAGTGTAGTCTACCTTCCGCTGCATGGTAATAGGTTTATTTCTATCGTTTGTCTTCGAAACTTCCATGTTTTGAAGACTTTCATAAAAATCGCCTATTCACCCCCCTCTAGTCGATCACTAGCACTTTCAATTGGTATCAGAGCAAGGTACTCCCTTGTTCTGTGTGATTCGGTTTAACCACCTGGAGTTTTAGCTATGTCGACTGCAGGGATAATCAAAGTCTCCGCTGTGTGCCCAGTCTTCGATGGAACTGAATATCCCTACTGGAAGAATAAGATGCACATGCATCTTGAAGCCATTGATGTCGACCTTTGGTATGTCGTCAAGAATGGCGTTCCCAAGGCTGGCGAAGGTGTCACCGCTGCTGATGTCAAGAAGTTCGTTCAACTGGACTCCACTGCCAAGAACATCATCTGTGGTCATCTGACCAAAGGACAGTATGGCTGTGTGAGTGCTTTGGAAACATCTAAGCTAGTCTGGGACTGGCTCTCCAAGGTCAACGAAGGCGTCTCAACCCAGAGAGATCAGAGAATCAGTGTCCTTCGCAACCTCTTCAACCGCTTCAAGAGAAATGACAATGAGAATGTTCAGCTCACGTTTGATCGACTCACTGACATCACAAATGAGCTTCAAGCCCTCGGCGCCACTGAGATCACCAAGCATGAAGTTGTCAAGACACTCCTGAGATCACTTGACAGCTTGTTTGACACCCTAGCCCTGATGATTCAAGAACGTCCTGACTTCAAAACACTCGATCCATCTGACATACTTGAGAGGCTCAACACACACGAGTTTCAACTTTCTAAGAAAAGAGACATCTACGGTCCCAACTATGGGCGAACTCGTGCCTTCAAGGCAAAAGCTGTCTCCTCATCTGAAGAAGAATCTGACAGCAATTCTGATGATGCTGAAGACATTGGAAAGGAGCTTGCTATGCTTATGAAGAAGTTCCAAAAAGTCACCAAGAAGAAAGGCTTCAGAAAGTCTTCATGATCAAGCTCAAGGAATGATGAAGCTTCTGCTCATGACTACAAGAAGAGAACATGCCACAAGTGCAAGAAACCTGGCCACTACATCTCTGAGTGTCCGCGGTGGGACAATGAGAACAAGAAGAAAAAGAAGAGCAAGGAGTATGATTCTGACGACAAGAAGAAGAAGAAATACTCAAAGTCTTCTTCCAAGTCCTCCTCAAAGTCTTCTTCACACAAGAAGAGCTCATCTGGCAAGGCATGTGCGTTTGTTGGCAAGGAAATGGATTCATAGGAGGAGTCCGCTTCTGAGGAGGCGGAGGTGGAGTCTGAGGAGGAGTCCGATTCTAGCGTTGCGAGTCTGGCTACAACATACGTTGCCAAGTCCATCTTCAACACTGAAGACAATGACTCCATCACCGACACTGATGCAAATGACAAGGACTACTCCGCTCCTACCTACTGCTTCATGGCACGTGGTGCCAAGGTAAACACACGCACTACTCACTATCAAACTTCCAGTGAATATGACTCTGATTGTGGTTCCAAACCTAGCTACAAAACACTTGCTAAAATTGCAACTGAACAACAGAAAGCTATGGAACATATTCAAAAACTGTTAGACAAAAGCGATGACCTGTTAGATGCTGAAATGACTCGATCTCAGTCCTGAACTGAAGACATAAAAAATCTTCACGTTAAGTATGAGGAACTTGAAAGTCGTCATGAAACTCGATCTCAACTACTCATGAAAAACTTTCCTATGATTATCTTCAAAGGAAGCAAGATATTGAGAAATTGAGAGCGGCTCATGAAGATCTTCAAAAGGAAAACGAGTCACTTCACGCCAAACGGATCAGTTCCGCTCAGGAAGGATTTGAACCACCATGTTTTAAATGTATTGAGCGTGATAACGCCACTTCTGTTGTTGGTTGTTCTACTGCTGCTACCATTGCAATATCTTCAACTGCTGATGTGCCAACTAACCCCTCTGCTGAGGATGCCACTGCCATTGCTGATGAGAATGCTAGGTTGAAGACATTGCTTGAAAAAGGGATGTTCAAAAGTCTCAAAGGGCCTCAGACACTATGTGATGTCCTCAAAAGGAAGATCCTGAACCAAAACCCTAGGAAAGAGGGTGTTGGGTTCGAAAGGAAAATGAATGCTGATGGCTCTTACTGGACACCTGAGCAGTACCCCAAAACCACATGGGTTGCTGCAAAGGGACCTTCAGTGGATCCATCCACCCTATCTGGCTTCACTTGTGCTAATCCCATTGTCATTGATGAATCCTTTGATGCAAACTATAGACTGTTTAAGAATCAGAAGGGTGAAGTGTTTGCCAGGTATATTGGTACTAACTGCAGGGATGGACCGCCTATGAAGAAGGTCTGGGTGCCGAAAAGGTGTTTGGAGAATCTTCCTGTGAATGTCTTCATGACACCACAAGTGAAGAAGACAAACCCCAGACCACAGGCTTCATACGGTCCAAAGGCTTCATATAGACAGAGGACTCACCTGAGTCGCACTAACGCAAATGTTTTGCAGGGAAGCCATACTCAGGCCTATGAATATGAGCGTGTTTCATCAAACCGCCATGTTCATAAGACCAAGAACTATTCTGCTTATTCTTATGAGTAGTATTGTCCACCTGCATGATTTTTTGCTAGGGCTCCAAAGCCAAAGTTCTCAGATGCTGCACTTAGACTCATTGCTTCAAATCCACCCTTGAAGATGTGGGTGGCTAAGAAAGCTTAACTCTCTTTTGCAGGGAAAGGTCTCCAGCCAAAAACCAAAATCGTCTGAAGCTATTGCTGGGGACCTTAAACATCTTGTAGGGCACAAGATCAAATGCCCAAATGGTCTTATTATGTATTTTGTTCCTGAGTCGCTTGCTACTTGCCCTATCAGTCCTAACCTCGATCTAAGCTTTCATAATCCACTTGTCCGTCAAATGTTTTTGCTTCACAATTCTCTTCGTGAAGCCTATCCCCCTAACTACACTGTAGGGTACGACACCATCTGCTTCAGAATGAATTATTGATAGTGGGTGTACTAATCACATGACTGGCAAGCAAAGCCTTCTTATGGACTCAACCTTACGTCCATCTGACAAGAGTCACATCACATTTGCTGACACTGGTAAAAGTAAGGTATTGGGTCTAGGTAGAGTTGCAATCTCAAAGGATCAACACATGGATAAAGTCATGCTTGTTGAATCCCTTGGTTTCAAATTAATGTCTGTCTCAATGCTTTGCGATTTAAACATGATTGTGATATTTGGAAAATATCGTTGCCTTGTTCTAATGGAATCTGATAAGTCTCTAGTGTTTGAAGGGTATCAGAAAGATGATTCGTACGTGGTAGATTTCTCAGCAGGACCACAACTTGCCGTATGTCTTCTAGCAAAAGCTTCAGAATGCTGGCTATGGCATCGGAGGCTAGGGCATGCTGGCATGAGGAACTTGCACACTCTTGCAAGAAAGAAGCATGTCATAGGCATCGAGGGCGTCAAGTTCAAGAAGGATCACTTATGCGGTGCCTGTGAAGCAGGAAAGATAACAAGGGCCAAGCATCCCTCGAAGACAATCATGACAATGACTCAACCCTTCGAACTGCTCCACATGGATCTTTTCGGTCCCACTCATTACTCAACTCTTACTACTACTGCTTGTCTCTATGGCTTTGTCATTGTTGATGATTATTCAAGATATACTTGGGTGCATATAATCCTCTACAAGACTGAAGTGCAGGATGTCTTCAGGCGCTTCACCAATCGAGCCATGAACAATTATGGCGTCAAGATAAAGCACATCAGAAGTGACAATGGTACGGAATTCAAGAACATTGGGCTAGATACATATCTTGATACTTTGGGCATCACACATGAATTCTCAGCTCTGTACATGCCACGGCAGAATGGCGTCGTCGAACGTAAGAACAGAACACTTATTGAGATGGCTCGGACGATGCTTGATGAATACAAGACTCCAAGAAAATTCTGGCCTGAAGTCATTGATACTGCATGCCATGTCATCAACCATGTTTATCTTCACAAGCTTCTGAACAAGACATCCTATGAGCTCCTTACTGGCAAGAAGCCAAATGTTAGTTACTTCAGAGTATTTGGTGCCAGGTGCTGGATCAAGGATCCACATCACACTTCAAAATTTGCACCAAAAGCACATGAAGGTTTTATGCTTGGATATGGAAAGGATTCGCACTCCTACAGAGTCTTCAACCTCTTTCACTATAAAGTGGTTGAAACTGTGGATGTGCGGTTTGATGAGACTAACGGCTTGCAAAGAGAGCACCTGCCAAATGTGCTAGATGAAGTTCCATCCAGTGAATCAATCAAACTTATGGGGACTGGAGAAATCATACCATATGAAGCTCAGCCTAAACAGGAACTTATCATCTCCGCACCTGATCAACCTGAAGAGAATGCTCAGCCTGAAGACAATCCTTCTAACGATGACAATGATCAGCAAGAGCAAAATCTTCGTCCTGTACATCCTCGTGTTGCAAATGAAGTACAAATTGAGAGAATAATTGATAGCATCAATGCACCAGGTCCACTCACTCGTTCAAGGGCAACACAACTAGCAAATTTCTGTGGGCACTTCGCATTTGTCTCAATATCTGAACCCAAGAAACTTGATGAAGCCTTCATGGAACCTGAATGGATTCAAGCTATGCAAGAAGAGCTTCAATAGTTTGAGCTGAATAATGTATGGGAACTGGTTAAGCGTCCTGATCCTCGCAAGCACAATATAATAGGCACCAAATGGATATATCGCAACAAGCAAGATGAGCATGGTCAAGTTGCAAGAAACAAAGCTGGTCTCGTTGCTCAAGGATACACTCGTCGATGAAACATTTGCTCCTGTGGCTAGGCTTGAAGCCATACACATACTGCTGGCGTATGCAAATCATCATAACATTCTTCTGTATCAAATGTATGTGAAGAGCGCGTTTCTCAATGGCAAGATTGAAGAAGAAGTGTATGTTGCACAACCGCCTGGCTTTGAAGATCCAAAACATCCTGACATGGTGTACAAGCTCAACAAGGCACTGTATGGCCTCAAACAAGCCCCTCGGGCTTAGTATGACACACTCAAAGACTTCCTGAAGAGCAAAGGCTTCAAACCTGGTTCCCTCAACCCCACTCTCTTCACGAAGACATATGATGGTGAACTGTTTGTGTGCCAAATATATGTTGATGACATTATCTTCGGCTGCACCAATCAGAAATACACTGACGAGTTTGGATATATGATGTAAGAGCAATATCAGATGTCCATGATGGGTGAGCTAAAGTTCTTCCTTGGTCTTCAAATACGTCAGCAACGCAACGGCATCTTTATATCTCAAGAAAAATACCTCAAAGATTGCCTGAAGAAATTTGGAATGCAAGATTGCAAAGGCTTCACGACGTCAATGCCAGCCAAAAATCATCTGGGTCCCGACGACAATGGTAAAGAGTTCGATCAAAAGGTATATCGCTCCATGATTGGTTCCTTGCTTTATTTATGTGCATCTAGGCCAGATATCATGCTTAGTGTTTGCATGTGTGCCTGGTTCCAAGCGGCACCAAAGGAATCGCATCACTTAGCTGTGAAGCGAATTCTCAGATATTTGGCTCACACCCCAACACTAGGATTATGGTACCCAAAGGGCTCAGAGTTTGATCTAGTTGGATTCTCGGATGCTGATTATGCTGGTGACAAGGTGGATCGCAAGTCTACATCAGGCACATGTCATTTTCTGGGACGATCATTTGTATGTTGGTCTTCAAAGAAGCAGAACTGTGTATCTCTCTCCACTGCTGAATCTGAATACATTGCTGCTGGATCTTGCTGCGCTCAGCTTCTATGGATGAAGCAAACACTCAAAGACTATGGCATTCACCTGAAGCAAGTGCCACTCTACTGCGACAACGAAAGCGCCATCAAGATTGCCAACAACCCAGTTCAGCACTTGAAGACAAAGCACATTGAAATTCGTCATCACTTTCTCAGAGATCATGTTATGAAGGAAGATATTGATATCATACACATTAACACCGAAGAGCAATTGGCAGATATCTTCACCAAGCCCTTGGATGAGAAGAGGTTCTGCAAGTTACGGTGTGAGCTAAATAACTTGGAATCCTCAAATGTCCTGTGATCAGGCACACATCCTAACACTTATGCATGTTGATGACTTAGATGTGCAACACACGAAGTAAAGTATATCTTCAATCAATGAAGACTTATGTTCTGAGTGTGAATACATTAACGTGGAATTTGACTTCGGAGCGCCATGATAATTGTGCGTCGTGTCTGGGTCTAATACTTCCTATACGGTGGGTAATGCCACCACCAAATTCTTCTGTTTGAAGTGTTTTACCCATGGCGTTACATTTGCTATGTCTTCACATTTGGTTTGTCCTAAATTTCAACTTGTCTTCATGATTATCTTCACTATGTTGATTTGATTGTCTTCTGATATATACATACTAGTGTTCTGTCCTCTACAGCATTCACTTATAGCTACGTCTTCCTTGTTGAATCTTTTGAACTAAGTGAATGTGATCAGACCCTAATCTCTCTATGCTTTCTATCTCAAACTCTATCTGTCCAAATCATATGCATTCTATTGAAACTGTCGAATGTCTTCTCTGCATCCTTGTCAGCAGAAGATACAAAGACAAACATTAAGTCCGTTTTCAATGCTAATTCCTTCACCTGAAACCCGGAGAAGTGGGAATGACCACCCGACAATCCAGGCGTGCGTGGGAACATGGAACAACCTCCGATATGTTGCATGATAGCCGCGTGTCCTTCAGATGTGAATCGTCAGGGGCACCTGTGTAATAACACTGTGTCGTCCCTATCCCTATAAGTACACGCCTCACCACAGTCATTATCCTTTCTTCCACTCTCGCACAAACCCTAGCGCCACCGCTAGCCCTCGGCGACGCCGGCGACGAAGCGCTTAGCTGCCGCGACCTCACCGATGCTGTCTTCACGCCGGCCGCGGACATCATCTTCTCCGCCGTCGCCGTAGGTGTCCTCCATCACCAAGTTAGGGCATGGACGATCGAACTACTCGGCCTCCTCTCCCACTCCGTCTAGCAGTTCTTCGTGTGGTAAATAAAACTTCCTTTTTACGGCCCCTTTGATGCTATAGATTCATCACTTTCTACCACAAGCAGTTTCTGTTCACACAAGTTGGATCTATTTCATACTGCATCTCATAATATGCCTAGTATGTTCACTTATACCTCACAAAGTAGTTAGATTCCTCACTTGTACTTATTCGTGGATTCGTACAAATCTGGAACCAACTCTCCATCTATGAGTGAATGTCTTTGCACTATGAGGTCAATGTCTTCTAAACTGATTTGTCTTCAAAATCTTCTGAGAATGCATATGACCTCTTCCCCTTCCCTCACACCTTAATGCTGTCACAGGTACATGTCCGTGGGAGAATCCCTTGGTTCTCATAGTCTGCATTCATTTGCAGAATTCTTACATCATCATATAAATTCTCCCGAAGCTAGTTCCTGTTTGACCAGCAAGCGGAAGCCTTTGAAACCTTTGAACGTGTTGAAGCCATTCAGTTTGAAGTTCATGGCTACAGAGAAATCAGCAAGGAAGGGTGGCAAACAGCGTCGAGGGGGAACATCAAGAGATCTGCCTGATGACCTCTCAGAGCTATACAAGACAGATCCAGAAGAGGATTACAATCAGCACAAGACACGAATCCAATGGATTTGAAGATACTGGGCCGAGCAATGGTTCAAGTACAGGTTTGTGACCCAGGAATATGCTGAGAAGAATGCCATCAAGCGACCATGGGGAGACATCCTATACAGAAATCTTCAACCTAGGTCCAGAGCTGAAGCCATTGAACAAGGCTTCTATCCTTGCATGCTTCGTGGACCGCAGCCTAAAGATGCAGACCCATCATCATTGCTATGGTGTCGTGACGACAATCTATTCAAGCTCAACTTCCAGTTTGCCAAGAATTTGGCTAAGAAAAATAAGAAGTCATTGGGACTAGACTTCAACCCTGGTCCTTCTCTCCCCGTGCCGATGGCACCCGCGAAGCTGAGCCCAATCTTGTTTGCCCCTTCTACAACCTGGAAGGTCTCATCACTCATATCGTGGTTCAAGGGGCAGCCGTGGATGAGCCTGCAGATGATGCTGAATCTGATGAAGCACCTACACCGCCGAAGCCAAAGAAATTGAAGAAGCCTAAAGCATCAAAGCCTGCTCCTGCACCAAAGGTATTACAGGCGAAGCCTCTGGCCACTGCACCTCCTGAACACAGTGTGTAGTCTGAAGATTTGTCACGCATCTCCAAGCCCTTGAGAGTGAAGATGCCCTTGCAACCCACCAGCCAAGCACTGACTGCTGCTACTATTCTGCGCAATTACGCCATTGATCTGTCCAGTGATGAAGATCTTGCAGATGACGCTCTTGAGAAACTGATCAAGAGCAAAGAAGAAGCAGAAATCTTCAATTTGCCTCTCTTTGACGTGGCAATCATCCACAACTTCATTGATGAGTGGTTTGAAACCCCCAATCTCAGCTTTTACGATCTGCAACTTCCAATTGGCCTTAGCGTCGCTTTCACTGGCGCCATTGCTTCTGAGCTAGCTCTAGCTCAGCTCATCGTTGAACTGAACAAAAGATCGACTATGAGAAAGCTCAATTCAAGAAGCACATGGCAAAGCTCAGCGTGCAAGAAGTCAAGAACTTCAAGACTATGCTGCACGAGCTCAAGGAAGCCTTTCTCAAGAAACGCGAAGAAGCTAAAGGTTCTCGTGAGCGCATGAAGAGTCTGGCTAACAAGTGCATGCAAGCCTACAATGAAGCTGAAAAGTGCAAGGCTCTTGGGCGTCCTGGCATCGATCCCAGAATGGCTACAAAGAAGAAGAAGATGCCAGCTGTGGCCGAACCCGAAGCAACAAGGCAGGAAGCACATCCCATTGTCTTCCCAGCCAGTATGACAGGCTCGAAGCCTAAGGTCCCCACAGTGGCTTTAGAATTAAAGAAGACAAGGGCTGCCGAGGCTGAAGCCAGAAAGAGGAAACATCCTGAAGCTTCTGATGTCGCTCCCTCCAAGAAGAAGCGCAAAACCAAGAAAGATCGGGCTGCTCCCACAGAGCCCCTTATTGTTGAGCCTATCTCGGTTGCTCGTCCTGCCTCTTCGCATCAAGAACGACGGATGGTAATTCATGAGCCTGCTTCCACAGAGGCTCCTGAAGCTGAAGACATTCCAGCAGCTGACCCCACCGCTGCTGAAGACATTGGTCACCATGACAATGTTGAAGATGATGAAGTCCTTCCTTAGATCGAGCACCAATTGGTATCATCGCCTGTGCTTACGCACAGCGAACTCATCAGCATTGGTCGTCCTCTGACGCCAACTACTCAGGATGCATCGTGGGCTGATCACCCACAGAGACAAGACACTCCAAGCTCTCCCCAGCCGCAAGCTACCCCATCAGTGCAAGATGCTGATGACTTTGAGGGCCAGCACACTCCATCTCCACAAGCGTCGCCCGCATTACGCAGGCTTCGCAAAGGACCAAGGCCCCAAGTCACTCCCACCATGCACATGTCTGAACCCAAAGCCAAAATGGCTGAAGACATTCCAGCTGCATCAGCCAATGAAGAAGAAGATGAAGAAGAATCCCCAAGAGTTTCAAGAGTTGCTACACCCCCATCTCACCAAGATGTTGTTCTCGAGGAGAACGTGACTGACCCTCCAGCTTCTGAAGTGGAGGTTAACAACCCTGAGGTGGCCACCAACATCACTGCTGACGCCAATGACGTTGTCATGGCAGAAGACAATGAGGCACCAGAAGCCAATGTGGCACCAGAAGTCAAAGCAGCACCTGAAGTCCAAGCACCTAAAGCACATGTGGCCCCTGAAGCCCATGAAGACAATGTCAATGCCCCGGTTCCCCCTCCAAGACCTCACACAATGGAGCTGGCATTTGATTGTGGTCAGCCAGTTATGGTTCGCTGGCCCGTTTTGACTCCTCCACCTGCTGCTGGTCCACAATTTGAGTACCACATCGAGCACAGGCCTCAAGTTCAAAAGCCCAAGCCAAGACTTCCAGGATTCCCAGGCACTGCCACCTGGGGTCTTCAATGCGAATGGCTTTGTGGCACACAATACCTTCTTCAACAGCTCCAAGAACCCTTATACCAGACCTCACATTTCCTCATATCAGTTCTAGAGCTATCAACATCGTGGCTACTATTCCTGTGTCCTATACAATCAAGGGCGCATATTTCCACATATGCGCCTCGACTCTGAAGCTATAGCTGGACTGCCCTGCCTTGAAGAAGCATTATATTGTTTTAGAGATGCTGGTTTGTTGTGGTTCGTCACTGACAAGGAGCACTGGAACGTAGAATTGTTGCTTCAATTCTATGCCACTCTTCATATTCGAGGCTACAACAGGGATCCGAAGACTTGGGTCCTTGAGTGGATGACAAGCAATGTCCATCATGAAGCTAAAGCTCTTGATATCATTGAGCTCATAGGCCTGCACACTCCTGGTGAATACTATGAACTAGGTTGTCAACAACATCAAAATTCCTTGGAAAGCATCTTTCAGAAGCCAGAACCCAACATGAGTCAAATGCTGAGCATGATGAATCCTCTGCCTCATGACGCTGAATACCCATCTGAGTTCTTTCTTGAAGACCTAGAGTACCTGCCTCGCACCATTTACCACATCATCAGGAAGACTCTATGGCCTGTCAAAGGACACTCATCTGCAGCGAAGCTTGAAGGAGCAATGAAGACTTTGGTTTTCTATATCTTCAATGGCATCAGCTTCAATGCTCAAGACTTCTTCATCAGGCAGTTGGCTGCATTTGGCTCTGACATCTTTGGGTTGAAATTCTATGCTCCATGGGTCATGCGTTTGATAAAGCGTCACTCAGCCTTCAACTATCAGCCGTCTGCGCGCAATCATCTTATATTCTTGCCCGAGGTTGATCTGTCAGTTGAAGCCATTTACCCAGAGCCTGCTAAGGATCCCATTTATCTTCACAATGCTGATCACCAAAGCTTCACCCAGCCCATTGAAGGAATTCCAGCGGTGTCTCATGTTTATCCCCTTGCTGGAAACACATGTGCCCCTCGTGCTTAAACTGATGTCACTGGTAGCACCATTGCGCAAAGGCCTCAAAGACGATCTCGTGTCCTCAGTGACCGAGAGCTTCTAGTCGTGCTGCATCAGAAACAAGACAAACATCACGACTGGCTTAAGTGTCAGATGCAAAGCCTCTTGGTGGATGTCAACCGCATTCGCAATCTTTCCACCAAGAATGCCTTTGTCACTCATGAAACCTGTGGAGGTCGTGGAAAGAGTTTGACCCTACTCAGTGCTGAAGCTGATCTGCATGACGATGGCTTCACCGAACGCTTCAAGTTTGACTCAACTCCTCCTAGAAATGCTCACTTGCATCGGACTCCCTCCCTTGAAGACTCTGAATACTCGTCCTCAGCTGCGACCGTAAATGCCAGAGTCATCGATGACCAAGATGATGCAACTTCACCGCCTCCAACTTCAGCGCGTGTCGACACTGCACCAAGTTCCGCTGCACCACCGGTTCTCAACGACGACCCTGCTACCTCACCTGCACCTCATGGGAACGAGTAGGCGCTCTATGTCTTCAAACCTTTTTGGTCCTTACTGACAAAAGGGGCAGAAGCATATGAGTTGATAGTCTTCAAGCGGGTCCATATGGGTGTTTAATTTACTTTTTGCTACTTTTTCCAAGTGCTTACAACTCTCGTTTTCGATACATTTGGTTCTTTGAGTTGTAACACTTAAACTCGATGGTCGTCTGCTACTTATTTGCTATTCTGTGATGCGATGATAAATTCCGCATGTGCGACGATAAATTCCACACTTAGATCATTTTGCAGACGTCCATTTTTCATTATGCATGTCATTATCTTTGTTACATCATATCTTGCATAATGACTTGTCATCATAAGTTGAAGAGGATCTCCACTAGTACAACCTGCCATGTGCATTTGCATTCCAAAAGCAAATTACTTATATGCACATCTTTAGGGGGAGCCCTTGCAACTTATGAAGACAATACCCTATCCTTTACAATTTCACATATTTTATTCCCCGTTGAAAACTTCAACCAGTTTGTCATCAATCACCAAAAAGGGGGAGATTGTAAGTGCATCTAGTGCCACCCCTAGTTGGTTTTGGAGTATTGACGACAAACCTAGTTGAGGGACTAATGTGTTTGTGAGAATTGCAGGATAACACAGGTAGAAGTCCCTCATTGATTCGGTTTTCCTACCAGAGATGACCCCTAAAAATGAATGAAGACATTGAAGTCAAAGGTGGTATGTGAAGACATTCACATTGAAGACTATGACAAGAGAAGACATCGCATGAAGACTATGGAGCGCGAAGACTTAGTTGTTTCATCGTTCTTTTTCTTCTTTGTTGAGTCATAGGAACCACCATACTATTAAGTGGGGTCCAAGTGAACCAGTCAGAATGACTGAAGTGATGCTTAACCAAAACCCTATGTCTTCGAGTGAAGACTATGAGAGCAAATCTTGTCCAGAGTTGGATAAGTCAGCTTTGCTTGTAGCCCAAGTAAAGTTGATGTGTGTGTTTGAAATCTGACCATTGGAACACGTGTCAGTTCCTTAGTGACCATGGGTCATTTCGGACAAATCAGGTCGGGTTGCCTAGTGGCTATAAATAGCCCACCCCCTACAACCATAAACGGTTGGCTGCTCAGAGTTAGTGCACGGCTTTTGTCGTTTGAGAGCAACCCACCTCGAAGCCTTTGAGAGAGAATTCCTTGCGAGGATTAAGCCCTAAACACCCAGAGCCAAAGAGTGTTAGGCATCACTTAAGTCTTCCTGTCTGTGTGATCTGAAGACTTATTACACTTGAAGACTATGAATCCTCCAGCCGGTTAGGCGTCGCGTTCTGAGCATCCAAGAGTCATTGTGGATCGCCGGTGAATGAAGTCTGTGAAGGTTTGGAAGTCTACCTTGAAGACTTACCAGAGTGATTGGGCGAGGACTGGGTGTCCTTAGCTCAAGGGGAATAAGGTGAAGACGAGGTCTTCTAAGTTGAATCTCTGCCTCCCTAACCAGACGTACAGTTGTCACAGCAACTGGAACTGGTCCAACAAATCATTGTCTTCAACGAGTCACTGGTTTCATCCTTCCCTACCCTTTACTTACTGTTGGTCCTTGTGAAGTCATTCCATGATTGCTTTATCTTTTGTCTTCACTGAGTGACTGCTTGCTCTGATTGGCTTCACAATATCTTCCTACCTGATCTTTACTGCCTAGCTGCTATTAGTCAGTGTGCTTTCACTCCATTGAATACTTGACTATGGTTTGCCTAGTGTAGTCTACCTTCCGCTGCATGGTAATAGGTTTATTTCTATCGTTTGTCTTCGAAACTTCCATGTTTTGAAGACTTTCATAAAAATCGCCTATTCACCCCCCTCTAGTCGATCACTAGCACTTTCACGCGCCAACGTGCGGGGACTCATCTAGTAATATTTAGGAACGGAGGGAGTACTATGTAAAGAGTTAGGTGCCGCACGGTGATAGTGTGAGGTGGGCCATGTAATCACTGAGCCTGCGTGTTTTCATTGCTCTTGCACGCCTCCGCTGTAAGAATGGAGAAAATTGTAATCTAGTAGTAGTAGTAGTAGTATACCTCCTTTCACCGAAAGCGTGGGACACCCAGCAGTCCTACCACCTCAATAATAAAGACCAATGAGCCGTCAAATCACATAGACCCAATAGTAAGTTGGACGGACGAAGCAACCATTACTCTTGCGCTAGTGAGAGGTCGCGTCCACTCTGCCCGGGCATGAATGCGGCACCGATTCTTTGGAGCGGCGCTGACCGTTTCGGGCGGAAAGTGCGCGCGAGAGATGGAGGGGCTTTGGGTGGGCTAGGCTCGTCAGGAGCGGGCGTGGCAGCTGTCCACATGTCCCTACCAGACACACCCGGAAACGAGAGGATGCACCGACACTCGCGGCTAAAATCGTACACTACACAACATCTCTCTGTAGGAGTAGGTCGATCTGTCGCTCTCTCTAACACACACATGGTGTTAAACACACACACACACACACACACACACATGCACCTTGTTCCCGTTACACCTTCTAACGTGACTTATTACACCTAGACGAAGGGAGTAGTAAATATACGAGATACAGTGGCACACTGACTTAAGTCGAATACAAGTGCCCAAAATTTGTGTGCATGTTATAATAAGGATTCACTTAAAATAGTACGTGAGCGAACAGAGGGATCAATTGGACAGTGTTCCCGAGCAGTAGCGAGATGTGTGAGGTAAGATACACCACTGTCGCTTTTAATTTTTCTTATTAATTTGTTTGTTTCACCCTCTGACTGGTGGGACCCAACGCACTACGTGGAGAGAGGTAAGGTGACTAAGGCTGCATTATTTCTGCACCACTTTGGATAGTCTTACCACCAAAGCCACATGACACGATTATGATTGAAATCCCAATGACTCCCACACACACACAAAAAACACGGCATGCTTGTCACACGAATGCAGGAATGTATAAAAGGTTATTTCCCTCTCGTTGAACATAACAGGAGGGTTGTGTAGCTGGTTAGCATGTTCGCTCACTCTCTCGCCCTCTCCCGCTGGAGCCTCAATGCTTGTAGTTGCTCTCTTTACACTCTCTCGCCCTCTCCAGATCTAAACAAGACTTCGTTGGCCTCTCTCTCCCCTCACTGCTGCTCAAAGAGCAGGCAGGATCCGTCCGCCGGGAAGGGAAGGAGGCTTAACGATGTCGCCGTCAACGAGGGACTACCGGCGCAGCTGTTCACTTTCCACCCAGCGGTGGCGTGGGAGGGCCTCCGACCCCTTCTTCTTTGCCGTCGTCCCGTCGCCCACCGAACCACGCCCCAAGAACCTTAAGGTATAATTTACTTACTCCACATGCATTGCTCTAGCTGCATGTATACCATGAATCTAGGACGTGGTTCAAAGAGGAAAGGAGTGGGGGAAAGTAGTGGGAAAAGTTGTATGTAGCATGAATCTAGGACGTGGTTCAAAGAGGAAATGAAGGGGGAAAGTTGTATAGCATTAATCTAGGGCATGGTTCAAAGAGGAAAGGAATGGGGGAAAGTAGTGGGGAAAATTGTATCGCATAAATCTAGGACGTGGTTCAAAGAGGAAAGGAAGGGGCGAAAGTACTAGTTCAAAAAGGAAAGGAAGGGACAAGGCTGTAGAGTTTGAGCAGGACTAGATTTGTTGCGCTCACATAGGGAAAGGCGTCTAAAGATAACAAAACTGGGACCAACACAAACATGCTCCTTGGTTGCTTGTTCTTTGTTGCAACAGACTGTGCATGACCACAGTACATCGGTAGATGCACATGGTGCTGGTGCATCCACTGTCCCGTGCAACTCATTAGCTGTTGTTAATCTAAGGCCCTGTTTGGTTAAAAACTCCCTAGTCCCTACCTGCTGGGTTCCAGGGACTAAACATGGACTAGAGGTTATTAAATGACATGCTAAAAGACCATGTTACCCCTAGTAATGAACTAATAGAGACAAGGTGTGATGCGTGGCAGGGGCAACTGTTGGAAAAAGTCCAAAAAAGACTCCCTCGGGGTCTTCTTTCTTTAGTCCCAAATGCCCACTTTTAGTCCCTAAAAGTCCCTCCTCTTTGGTTTAGATGGTAATGACACATAGTCCCTACACCAAAATGTCCCTGTAAACAAACACCCTCTAATAATGTCGCCGGAAAATTGATGCAATGCCACAGTTAAAAGCAAATTACATGTTTAACAAATTTTATTGTTAATATAATCTCTATGTTAATATTAATCAATGCCACTCTTTGAGAAATGCTAATGTCTTGCTTTCTTTCCCATTTAGAAAAGGTAGATGCTTCTTTTTGTTGGCTTCTGTGTCATCCACCGTTATTGACCACTAATTGTTTCCTTTGCATCTCTGTATAAACAGGGTTATCTGCTTCACCTCGTTGCCTTGTGACCTTTTGTTGCACTACACAAAACACTTTTGTTTTAAGAATGTTTTGTGTAGTTCAACCAAAATGTCACACCGACAACGTTGCTTGATTGCTTGATCTTAGTGGAACTGCACAAGAGGAGATCTTACTTGCTATCTGTTAAGGCAAATTTAGTTCAGATCTTCTTGTGAGTTGTTTGGATTCCGCATCATGAGAGGTCTGTACTAGCCTTCTTTCACATGATTCTGCTGTGTGCATTCATATGTTGTGCTACTTGTACGATAATGTTGCTTGATTTTAGTGAACTGCACAAATGGAGACAAGACTTCCAATCTGTATGTGCACTGTAATATCCCATTGAGGTAAGATAAGGATATTTCACAACTGTTGGCCTGTATCTTGCCACTTTCATCAGAAAATTAAGTTTAGTACTATACTTGTGCTCCCTAATTGACATGACAAATCTTACATTGAAGGCGAAGCTTGTTTGTTATTGAACCAAGTGATGAAGGGGAAGAACAAGGGGAAGAAAAATAAAAATCAACTCCCGGTGCTGTAATGAAGCACTTGAACTGTGATGACACAAGTAATGATATAGTTTTGCATCTTAATTTATTGCTATGGCTGGAACGAGCAATTGTTTTGCCACTAATTTGATGCCACTCTTAATGTAATATGTAATTATCTCTACTTGTGCAAACAGGGATCTTCTTTGAAGATACCATATATTTTAGTGGAACTGCACAAGAAGATGTTGGAAACATTAAACTAATCGAGGAGTATATAGTAAGCATGGCCACCACCGTAGATTGCAACATATGGTTCCAGAGAATTGCTTCATCTGTATGCTCTACACAATAAGCCTCCTGACAAAGGTTGGTACTCGCCCACTGATTTCATCCATATGATTGAGCTTTGTCATCTCTATTGGTGTTGTGTTACTGTTTAGATACTGTCATGAAAAGGTGGTATTGTCCTTGAGAAGTGCTTCATCTGTGATGTTTTAAATATTTCCTTTCCTTTTTTCGAGCAAACAGTGATGCTAGCATTTAGTAGTCCTCTTGTATTTGCACAACAGGATCATCTTCCTATGAAGAAGAATATGGAGTACGTGAAGTGACTAGTTCCGATTATGCCAGGATGAAGAAGCCATATATATCTTATCATCAGAAGGAGCAGTTGAAGGATGGTTACATTACTCCCCACAAGACCAAACTAACTTCAGCTCAGAAGGACTGACAAAATCTCCATTTTTTTGCTATGATGCGCGAGTACAATGTTGTTCTAGGATTCTTTCTGGTGAGTTCTATTTTTCTAAAAGTGTGCTCTACATGGACCATGTATGTGCCTGTTGAGACTGTCAATTCATAGTACAGTTTGCTCTATACTAATCACTTTTTTGTATTTGTGCAAACAGGGGTGCTCAGCTTGATTTCAATGGGAACTGCACAAAATGTTCATGAATACATCGAATCATTCATTTCCACCATAAGAAAGGAGGTGCCGATAAGTTCAAGGCTTTGCAACATATAAGGGCGAAATCATACAAGCTACGTGTGAATTTGGTTGATTTTGGTGGAACTGCACAAAAAGAACAGCTGGTTTATTTAGCACGAGGTGCCATGTCAATGTCCAAGCTGATGGCAAACCCTGCCCATTCCACAATCGTAGACATTTGATATTTTGGAATGGGACAACCTTGTCAAATTTTGCTCATTGATTTTAGCAAGACATGCGTTTGATATTTTTGAATGGGACGCCCTTGCTGTCAGCAGCGTCGATCAATTTTTTCTTTATTCTTTAGTTGTGAAGTAAATATTGCCTCTGACATGTGAGTCGCCGAGATGCATAATCATCGATTGTTTTGAATGTTCTCTATGAATTGCCAGACCTGTGTGTTGGCTTGCAATGTACAGAAACGCTAAAAACCTGCTCAAACTCTTTGTACTCCTTATGTTCCTTTTTACTTTGCACATTGTGAAAGTGCATACTTTTTTGTATAAGATTGGTCAAAGTAGAGATACTTTGACTGCAGACAAAACTTGTATGTAGACTAGAAAGTACCGGAGGGAGTACATGTGAAACTGCTGCAAACGAGGTGATCACCCTGGGAATAATGCTAGTACATATTGTTTTGCATGTTCATCCAATGCCAGTGATACAGGAATTCGAACTAATCGAAATAAATTCATTCACACACGGTCGGATTTCATATAAACATGCCAGATTTCATTACATTTCATACATTCTTCAACTAAAAGGGGTGCGCTGGAGGTATAATTAATTAACCGAAGGTACCCACCTGTGTCCCGCTAAGCCGAACAGAAGCTTCAGTGACTTAACTGCAGGTGTAGTTGCGTAACTGACATGTGGCATGTTGGGCCCACGTGTTAGTCAGCCAACTGCACCAGCAGTTAAGTAGAAGCAGCGTTATTCTCCAGTAGAACTCCCCGACTCCATGTCGCCGCCAAGAAGCTAACCGGCCGTCAATGGTCAACCCGTCTAGCTTGGCTTCAACAAGAGGGTAGCAGCGGTGGCCTTAGTTGGACCCGAGCAGCGGCAACCTATCGTGCTCTACTCTTCCTCATTTTCTGTGTGGTGCGGCCTCGTTGGCAGCGGGGCGGGGCCTCGGCGGGGCCTCGGCGGAGCCGGCGATGTCCTTTGTCTCGTTGCCGGCGGGCGGCATCTTAGCGGAGTGGTGGAAATCCTCCCCCGCGTTGCCGGCAGGGTGGGGCCTCGACTGAGTCAGCGATGTCCTCTGCCTCGTTGTTGGCGGGGCAGGGCCTCGGCGGAGCTGGCAGTGTCCTCTGCCTCGTTGTTGGCACCCGGGGCCTCGGCGGAGCAGGGCCTCGTCGACGCCAGCGGAGCGGGGACTAGTCGGAGCCAGCATTGTCCTCTTCCTCGTCCCCGGTCTCACCAAATAGCGCCTCGCCCGCTTCATCGCCCTCTTTGCTAGCCTCTTTGTAGGCGGCCGCAGCCTCCGCCACCCGCATGCGGTCCCGCCAGCGCTCGAGGCCGCCCTTGCGAGTGGAGTGGTATGAGTCGAGCAGCGCCTCCTGCTCCGCCCACTCCGCGGCGATCTGCTCCTCCGCCTGCAGGTGCTCCTGGAGGAGATGGTGGTTGTAGGCGGCATCGGCCTGCGCCTCCCGGAACTGCTCCTGTCGCATCTGCCCCACACTGTCCATATATTGGGCATGGGCCTCGCCGATGGTCATGGTGCAATGCACCGGCGAGGATGGCGCAGAGGAGGGAGTTGGTCCCGGATCATCGACTACCATGTTCTCTATTGGGACATCGTCGTCCTCCGGCTGCCTGCCGGCCAGCCGGTCGGCAGCAATGGCTGCCATCTCCTTGTGGTCCGTCGTCCGCTCGTCCCGAAGAGCGCTGGAGCGCGAGGAAGCCATGGTGGGCAGTAGTGGTGTGGACAGGAGAAAGGGAACGGATGCGGATGACTGCGGCTATGGCCGGCGCATCAGTTTATATAGCAATGGTGGGCGGGCGGAGGGACGGAGGTGTGGCGCCGGAGTAGCCACCTCGGCAACCGCGTATCATTAATGTGGGCGGCAGATGGACGGACGGAAGACACTTGTGTCGTTTGAAGGCGGAGCAATCGCCTGCACCAGGAAGCGGGGCGGGCGGCGCTGACTGTTTCGGGCAGAAAGCACGCGCGGGCGAGGAGATGACTTTACTTGGAGAGGATGACAATGGGGACCCACCAGGTCCATAGCCTCACGTACGCAAGTGCCTCCTTATTATATATATATATATATATATATATATATATATATATATATGTGTGTGTGTGTGTGTGTGTGTGTGTGTGTGTGTGTGTGTGTGTGTGTGTGTGTGTGTAACTATACTCCCTCCGTCTAGGTGAATAAGTCGTATTAGAAGGTGCATCACGACCTAGGTGCAAGCAGATTGGTGGAAAAGAAGAATATTTCTCTCTTCTAAACACAACATTTAATCACAACAGTTAAGAGGATGCCTTATTAGCTACCCATGCAGGCCATCGTAATTCATAGCATGCAAAGCGCTTTTATTTCTTGCCGAATAACCGCATGGACGTGCTGCATGCATTGGTCCTTGCCCGAGCAAAAAAAGGGAGGAAAGGGGTTTCCACGGGAGACAACAAGGCAGAGGTGGAAGCGCTCGCTGGAGTTATTTATTTTGCTTCCCCTGGTTTCCTGACATCACAGTCCCACACCATTGTCAACCTATGTAGTACTAGTCAATAAACGAGAGAATTGCACAAGAAGCGGCCGACAGCTGGGACCAAGCAGCTCGAGCAGTATTTGTGTTTTTGAGGTGTGAGCACTGCAGAGTTTTTCGATGTTTAGCCCAGATATTAATTTTTCTCCTCTGAACAACAATGAAAACATCGCTGCATGTATTAACTGGGCGGGCTGTGGCCCGTCTAGCCCAGGCCAGATATCCAGCCCAGATATTAATTTTTTTTTCAAGCTGGAAATGGCTAGCCCAGCTATACTTTTTTTAGGAATACCCAGGCAAGGTCAAGTTCTTATTCTCCGCCCCACTGGGCTGCAAATCTTTCCTAGGAGGGATGCATTAGGCTTAACAAGAAAATGGGCTTTAAGAAATAATAAATGGGATGTAATTATAAAAACTGGGCAGTAACTATAAAAAATGCACCAAACACGTGATTACTTTATAAAATATTATTTTAGGATATTGAAAATTTTAATTTCATTAATTGTTGCGAGCACAATGTTTCGTTGGATTTTTACATAATATAAATTTATATTGAAATTGTATTTAATCTGACTAGAAATTTCAGGATAAAAATATTTCGGATCCCATCAAAATGTGGGAAATTTTATTGAATTCTGTTTTGAATGGTTGGTTGAAATGGGTTGTACTTTTAACAAACTGTAAATGGGCTGTAGTAAATTCCATTAGAATTCAAAAATGGGCTACACATTCTTACAAAACTCAAATGGGCTATAAGTTCTCTGCCACACACTTCTGGCCTTACTAAGTTGACGCATCCCCTAAAAAACAGAGTTGATGCGTATGCAAGGCTTTCTCAACTTATAGTCAACACACGGTTCTAGCAGCAGTGGTCGTTGGATGTCCATCCAACGGATGCCGTGCTTCTTCTTCAATCTCGGATATTCTAGCTTCACCCGCCCAAAAAATGATTCCTCCCCCTGACATCTGGGGTGCACCATTTCGGAACCTGAGCTGTGGGCCTACTAAGTTGACGTACCAAGGGCTTTGTCAACTTAGTCAATATAAGCGATTCTAGCTGCAGTGACCGTACGATGTCCATCCAACGGTCGTAGTGCTTCTTCAACCTCTGGTCTTCTTGCTCCAGCCACCCAAAGCAGCACCGGTCGTGCCGCCTGCTCCTGCCTCCCGTGGCCGGCTGTGCTGCCGTGGAGGCCTCACCGCCCCCTACTATTCCCAGCGCTGGCCAGGCCCTGCGTCGACGGCAGCCTCACACCGCAGCCGAACAAGTGAACCCTCATACTCCTCTCCGCGTGGGCATCCACTGCCGCGTCTTCACCGGCTCTGCGTCGTCCCCTTCCTAGGCCTCGCCGTCGTCCACCACCCTGGTGCTCTCGGCGCGGCGTGGTCAACGTGGAAGGAACGACTTCCATCGGACGTGGACTGTACGTGGAGAGGCTGACAGCTGGGTCCACGGCGGCAGCAAGGAAGTGCCTCCTTATTACACGAAAAATAATGATTCCTCTACCTGACAGCAAGGACCCACCGGATGGGCCACCAGTATTTTGCGAAAATAATCGTTTCCCCTGACTGCTGGGACCCACCGGACGGGCCACCATATTTCACGAAAAAAAATGTTCCCCCCGCTGTCAGCTCGGACCCACCGGAAGTGCCTCCTTATTACGCACAAAAAAATGAATACTCCCCTGGCTAGCTGGGACCCACCTTGCTGGGAGGCTGACTTGTGGGCCTACTAAGTTGACGGGGACGAAGGGCTTTGTCAACTTAGTCAATATGAACGATTCTAGGTCCCGTGACCGTACAATGTCCATCCAACAGCCGTAGTGCTTCTTCAACCTCTGGTCTTCTTGCTCCAGCCGCCCAAAGCAGCGCCGGTCGTGCCGCATGCTCCTGCCTCCCGTGGCCGGCTGTGCTGCCGCAGAGGCCTCACCGCTGCCTACTATTCCCATCGCTGGCCAGGCCCTGCGGCGACGACAGCCTCACACCGCAGCCGAACCAGTGAACCCTCGTAGTCCTCTCCGCACGGGCTTCCGCTGCCGCGTCGTCCCCTTCCTAGGCCTCGCCGTCGTCCACCGCCCTGGTGCTCTCCGCGCGACGTGGTCAACATGGTCAAGGAACGACTTCCATCGGAAGAGTAGTGTACATGGAGAGGCTGACAGCTGGGTCCACGGCCACAGCCCAGTTTTTTTGTGATTTGCCAAGTAAGTCGCTTTGTCAGGCCTGTTGGGTTGCAAATCTTTCAAGACGAGGAGAGCTTTCATTCGGCTAGCCGTGAAAATGGCCCATCAGTAATGATAAATGGGTTGTACATTTTTAAAACACATCAAAACAACAATTAGTTTCAAATATCTTTTTTTCATTTCAAGATTTTAAATTACATTAATTTTTATGCATGGAGAATTTGTTGGATTTTATATTGATATACATTTATTTTTAAAATCAGTTTGAATGTGAGTCGAAATTTTGGGATTAAAAACAGTTTGGACCGCACCGAAATATGCAAAATTCCGTGTAATTTTTTAACCCTTGCCACAATATGAGCTGTAATGCTAACAAAAAGAATATGGGCTCCAAAAAAACCTTAAGAATTAGCAAATGGGCTGTAAATTATTAGAAATAATGGTAGATGGGATGTATGATGTTTTCCACAGATTTGAGGTCTTTCCTAAAAAAAGGTTGACGCACAAGCACTGACTGTTGGATGTCCATCCAACGGCCGTCGTGCTTCTTCAATCTCTGCTCTTCCTGCTCCAGCCGCTCAAACAAGCGCCGGCGGGACTGCCTGCTCCCTCCTCCTCATGGCCGGCTGTGCTGCTTATGAAGCTACGTACCTAGGGTAGGGGCACGGACCCGTCCAAAGAGACCTACCCAAGGACGTCCCTAGAGGAAGTCACCTTTCAATCGACTTGAAGGTATCCCACTCGACGGATTCAAGACATTCGACCAAGAAGCTATCACTCGACCACGAAGCCAACCACTCGACTGCCAAAAGACCTAAAGTCACTCCGCAGGCAAATGGTCGACTATTGATTAGTCTTTATGCTCATTATAGCACTTTATTAGGGGCGTTACCAGTAACGCCCGACCCTAAATGTACCTTAAACCCTGCATTACTGAGGGCAGGAGGGGGCCGGCGAACTCTATATAAGCCACCCCCCTCCTCAGTATGAAGGGTTCGCACCCCTGTTATTCACACGCCAGTAATCCAATCGACCGCCTCCGGGCACCGAGACGTAGGGCTGTTACTTCCTCCGTGAAGGGCCTGAACTCGTACATCTTGGTGTGTTTACAACTTCCCAATAGCTGAGACCTAGCCTCTCCATACATACCCCCCTACATCACTGTCAGAGTTAGAACCACGACAGTTGGCGCCCACCGTGGGGCAGGAATCTTAGCGCCTAATTGGAGAAGTTGCGATTTTTTCGATCCCTTTGATCATGGTTTCGTGCGGAGTTTTGGTGGAGGGCCGCGAGATCCGTCTCGGCGTGCTCACGTTCATCGCCGACGACTCCGCCTGGCTCCAGGAGGCACCACTCGACATCGACGCGCTCCCCGTCCGCGGCGCGACGCATTTCCGCGCATGCGTTTGTGGCGTCCTCCTGCGGCAGCCGTCGACCCAGTATCGGTCGGCCCCCGTATCATCTCCTCGCTCTGTCTCCCACCGGCGTAAGCGCTCTGGTCGGTCGAGACTTCAGAGGTGGGTGAGGCATGCCGTGGCTCGCCAGTCGGCCACCCCGCAAGTCGTGGCAATCGAGCCCGACGAATCCCTCTGCGGCCTGTTCGACCTGTCAACTGGCTCCGCGGAGACCGCATCCGAGTGCGACAGCAGCAACCCAGCGGCTGAGGTTCTGGCGGTCGATGGGACGCATAGTCCTCCCGGTTTCCCTCGCGCTGATGGAGGCGCGGGTGGGGGCGACCCGTCGCATCCCCACGATGAGTATCTCCCCGAACCTCTCACATCATTGCAGCGAGAGGAGCTTCGCCGTCGGAACATGGACGCGCTCCACACTCCTATTGTCGGAGAAACCCCCGAGGCCCGGGCCTTGGAGGACGCGCGCTTGGTTAACCTGGCTGAGCGCACTCGACTGGAGAATCTCTAGCGGATACTCGACGAGCAAGCGCGTCAGCGGGCTCCCGAGTCCAGTCGACGTCAGCAAGCTCCCGAGTCCAGTCGGCGTCAGCTCTTCCCGCCGCCGCAGGTATACCGAACCCCAGTTCAGAATTTGGCCGCTGCGGCCCGTATAGCAGAATCAATTCAGCCCTCCCAGTCGGAGGCGGGCAGGGGCTTGTTGCAGATCAGAGCGCTGCTCCGAGCGGCGGGAAACCAGAATTCCGCTGTCTCTCAGTCGCGGAACAGGATCCACAGTCGATCCGTCGCAACAGATAAAGTCGAGTCGGCTCACAGCCCGAGATCGCCCCCGAGGCGTGAGGGACATGGTGACCGGCATGATCAGTACAGGAGGAATGAGCAGTATGATCACCGATTCGACCGTGATGATCGACGTCGAGTGCCAACCCCTCCCTCGAGGAGTGGGTCATATGCGCCTCGACGGCAAGATGACAGACGCCCTCATAGTGTTGGGCAGAGGATTCCAGTCGACCCCAGAGACCCAGGCTTTGATGCGAGATCCATCCCCGTTCAAGGTTTGGTTGACAGGAACAGAGCTCATCGAGAGGGCCACAACAGAGATGCGCCTGCCAGCAGCAGAGCACGTGCTTCAGGGCCAGAGTGTTTCAGTCGAGCCATCAGAGCCGCAGTGATTCCTCCCAACTTCAGGCTGGCGACTGGGGTCAGCAAGTTCACCGGTGAATGTAAGCCTGACACTTGGCTCGAAGATTATCGAGTGGCTGTACAGATCGGCGGTGGCAATGATGAGGTGGCCATGAAGCATTTGCCTCTCATGTTAGAGGGCTCAGCCAGAGCGTGGCTGAATCAGTTGGCACCCAGCAGCATCTACACTTGGGAGGACCTCTCCCGAGTGTTTGTCACAACCTTTGAAGGAACATGCAAGCGACCTGCAGGCCTTATAGAGTTGCGGTCCTGCGTGCAGAAGCCGAATGAAACTCTGAGGGAATACATCCAGAGGTGGATCACACTGCATCACTCGGTTGAGAATGCGCCAGACCATCAAGCAGTTTGTGCCTTCAAGGAAGGCATTAAATACAGAGAGTTGAATCTGAAGTTCGGTCGAACTGGAGAGATGTCTCTGAATCGGATGATGGAGATTGCCACCAAGTACGCTAATGGTGAAGGCGAGGACCGACTCCGGAGTGGCAAGCACAAGGCAGTCGCACAAGAAACCGGAGGAAACTCCAGTCGGAAACAGAAGCGAAAGGCCGAGCCAGCCGCTCCTGGGGAGGCCCTGGCCGTAGCCCAGGGAAACTTCAAGGGAAAACCCAAGGGCACCTGGAAGCCCAAGAAAGTCAAGGATCAGGATGGAAACGATGTTTTCGATCTGCCATGTCACATCCACACCAAGAAAGATGAAGAGGGTAATTTTATTTACCCAAAGCATACCACTCGACAGTGTCGGCTCCTAATCCAGCAGTTTCAAGGCAAACAGCCTAAAGATAAGGAAAAAGAGTCGGACAGAGTCGAGGACAAGGAAGATAGCGACGATGGATACCCCCAAATCAATTCCACCCTGATGATTTTTGCTGATGTCGAAAGCAAAAGTCGACTAAAAGTCATTAACTGTGAGGTGAACATGGTTGCTCCGGCGACGCCCAGTTATCTGAAGTGGTCGCAGACTGCCATCACATTCGACCAGTCCGATCACCCTACGCACATTGCCACCCCTGGGAGGCAAGCTTTGGTGGTCGACCCAGTTGTCGAAGGCACTCGACTGACCAAAGTCCTGATGGATGGTGGCAGTGGCTTGAACATACTATATGCTAAAACATTGAAAGGGATGGGCATTCCGATGTCCAGACTCAGTACCAGTAACATGAGCTTCCACGGAGTCATTCCTGGGAAGAAGGCCGTGTCACTCAGATTGCTCTTGATGTGGTTTTCGGTGATTCAAAGAATTACCGCAAGGAAAAGTTGACATTCGAGGTTGTTGACTTCCAAAGTGCCTATGATGCCATTCTGGGCAGGCCAGCTTACGCACGCTTCATGGCTCGACCATGTTACGTGTACCTCAAACTGAAGATGCCTGGCCCCAAAGGTGTAATCACTGTTACAGGCAACCGAAAGAAAGCAGAAGAGTGTTTTCAGAAAGGCTCAAAGATCGCTGATGCTCAGATGGCAGTTGTTGAGCTGCAAGAGTACCAGAAGACTGCTGACTCGAGTGAATTGCTACGAGCCAAGAAGCCTACTTCAGAATCTGCTTTTCAGTCCTCCGGTGAAACTAAGACAGCTCACATTCACCCGACCGACCCCGACGCTGCTCCGACGCACATCTCGACGACGCTCGACTCCAAATAGGAATAAGCGCTCATCCAGTTCCTCCATGAGAACTGGGACGTCTTCGCATGGAAGCCTTCTGACATGCCTGGAGTTCCCAGGGGGGCTGGCTAAGCACCGTCTACGAGTCGACCCGAAGTTCAAGCCTGTGAAAGAACATCTTCGACAGTCCGCCGTCCAGAAGAGGAAAGCTATTGGTGAGGAGGTGGCTCGGCTCTTATCAGCGGAGTTCATCTGAGAGATTTACCACTCCGAGTGGCTCGCCAATGTTGTCATGGTCCCCAAGAAGGACAAGTCACTTCGCATGTGCATTGACTTTAAACACATCAATCGGGCCTGCCCGAAAGATCATTTCCCTCTCCCCCGCATCGACCAGGTAGTGGACTCGACCGCGGGGTGCGAGCATTTGTCTTTTCTAGATGCTTATTCAGGGTACCATCAGATCCGTCTGTATGGACCCGACGAGATCAAAACGGCTTTCATCACCCCATTTGGGTGCTTCTGTTATGTCACCATGCCTTTCGGCCTCAAGAATGCTGGAGCCACGTTCATGAGGATGATTCAGAAGTGTTTGCTCACCCAGATCAGTCGGAACGTAGAACCATACATGGATGATATTGTGGTTAAGTCACGGAAAGGTTCCGACCTACTGACTGACCTTGCCGAAACCTTTGCTAACCTCAGAAGATATGATATCAAGCTCAATCCATCAAAGTGCACATTCGGAGTTCCAGGTGGAAAGTTACTCGGTTTTCTCGTTTCCGAACGAGGAATCGACGCCAATCCTGAGAAAGTTGGCACCATACTCCGGATGAAGCGCCCTGTGCGTGTACACGACGTCCAGAAGCTTACATGTTGCTTGGCCGCTCTGAGTCGATTCATTTCTCGTCTCGGTGAAAAGGCGTTGCCTCTCTACCGACTGATGAAGAAGTTTGACAAGTTCGAGTGGACTCCAGAAGCTGACGCAGCGTTTGCAGAGCTCAAAGCCCTGCTCTCCACCCAGCCGGTGCTTGCTGCCCCAATCAGCAAAGAGCCTCTGCTGCTGTACATTGCGGCCATGGGACAAGTTGTCAGTACAGTACTCACGGTCGAGCGGGAAGAAGAAGGAAAGGCCTTCAGAGTTCAGCGCCCATTATATTATGTGTCTGAAGTTTTGACCCCTTCAAAACAAAGAAACCCCCACTACCAGAAGCTTGTATATGGGATTTATATGACCACCAAGAAGGTTGCACATTACTTCTCTGACCACTCCATTACAGTCGTCAGTGACGCCCCACTGTCAGAGATTCTGCACAACAGAGATGCAACTGGTCGAGTGGCCAAGTGGGCGATTGAACTCCTTCCCTTAGATATCAAGTTTGAAGCAAAGAAGGCTATCAAGTCCCAAGCAATCGCAGATTTCATCGCCGAGTGGATTGAACAGCAACTTCCGACTCAAGTTCACTCGGAGCACTGGTCCATGTTCTTCTATGGGTCTAAAATGCTGAATGGTTCCGGTGCCGGGGTAGTCCTAGTCTCCCCCCGAGGAGATAAGCTCAGATATGTTCTCTAGATTCACTTTGATTCCTCCAATAATGAAGCAGAATATGAAGCACTTTTGTATGGGTTGCGCATGGCCATTTCACTCGGCGTCCGTCGCCTCATGGTCTATGGCGACTCAGATTTGGTGGTTAATCAAGTGATGAAGGAGTGGGACTTCAGAAGTCCGGCAATGACTGGATATTGCAATGCAGTGAGAAAGCTAGAGAAGAAATTCGAGGGGTTAGAGCTTCATCACATCCCCCGACTAAAAAATCAGGCAGCTGATGATTTGGCAAAGATAGGCTCCAAGAGAGAAGCCATTCCCAGCAACGTGTTCCTGGAACACATTCACTCGCCGTTAGTCCAAGAGGATCCTTTTACAGAAGAAGCCTCGCAGCCGAAAAGTGCCACAGATCCGACTGAAGTCGAAGTTCCTGCTGTGGTCGACCTAATCATGGAAGTCTTGACAATCAGTCCCGACTGGACGATACCGTACATCGCGTATATCCTAAGGAAAGAACTCCCAGAGGACGAGGAAGAGGCTCGATGGATCGTCCGCCGATCCAAGGCCTTCACAGTCATAAAAGGACAGTTGTTTAGAGAGAGCGCGACTGGAATCGGTCAGAAGTGCATAACACCAGAAGAGGGTCAGATAATCCTTGATGATATCCACTCGGGAACCTGTGGTCACCATGCGTCCTCTCGGACCATTGTGGCTAAAGCATATCGAGCGGGATTTTACTGGCCAAGAGCAAATGATATGGCAAACGAGATAGTCGACAAGTGTAGAGGATGCTAGTTCTACTCCAACATGTCACACAAGCCTGCATCAGCCCTGAAGACCATTCCACTCATCTGGCCCTTTGCTGTCTGGGGACTAGACATGGTTGGTCCACTGAGAACAGGCAGGAGCGGTTTCACTCATGTGCTTGTGGCAGTCGACAAATTCACCAGATGGATTGAAGCTAAGCCCATCAAGAATCTTGATGCTTGCACTGCTATTAGTTTCGTCAGAGGGCTAACATTCAGATATGGAGTCTCGCATAGCATCATCACTGACAATGGGTCAAACTTTGATTCGGACAAGTTCAGAGCTTTTTGCGCCTCTCAAGGCACTCGAGTCGACTATGCATCGGTCGCCCATCCCCAGTCGAATGGACAAGCTGAGAGAGCAAATGGTCTGATTCTCAAAGGACTAAAGCCTCGACTGATGCGTGATCTCAAGCACGCGGCAGGTGCCTGGGTTGACGAGCTTCCGTCAGTTCTATGGGGATTAAGAACAACCCCTAACCGGTCGACTGGAAGAACCCCATTCTTTCTGGTTTACGGAGCCGAAGTAGTTCTGCCGAGCGATCTTCTTCGCAACGCACCCCGAGTCGAACTTTACACCGAAGATGAAGCAGAACAAGCCTGGCAAGACGCAGTCGGCCTCTTAGAAGAAGAGAGGGAGATGGCCATGATCACATCGACCATTTATCAGCAAGACTTGCGTCGATTCCACGCCTGGAATGTGAAGAGTCGAGCCTTCCAAGAAGGAGATTTGATCCTCCGAGTGGATCAACAGAAACCGCACAAGCTTGCTCCCACTTGGGAAGGCCCCTTCATCATCACCAGAGTCCTTCACAATCGATCGTATCACCTCTACAATGTTGATCGCTAGATCGACGAGCCACGAGCCTGGAATGCAGAACTACTCCGCCCCTTTTACACTTGAGTTCTCCCTTGGAAGAGATGTAATAAGAAAAATTTCTGCAGTTCGTTTTTATCAAAGGCAAGAGTGTTCCAATAATTGTTGTCACTTTTGTTTACATACGAAATCCCCCAGTGGGTGACTTAGCTGCGAATCCGTTTCGCCTAAGTTTGAAAAAATCCTACCGAGTGGAGAGCAAACCTCCCACTCGGGGGCTTAGCTGCAGTCCAGTACTCGCCTAAGTTCTCCCACTAAGAGACTTAGCCGTAGTCAGACACTCGCCTAAGTTTGAAAAAATCCTACCGAGTGGAGAGCAAACCTCCCACTCGGGGGCTTAGCTGCAGTCCAGTACTCGCCTAAGTTCTCCCACTAAGAGACTTAGCTGTAGTTAGACACTCGCCTAAGTTTGAAAAAATCCTACCGAGTGGAGAGCAAACCTCCCACTCGGGGGCTTAGCTG
>NC_041390.1:166793175-166799714 GCF_002162155.2 Triticum dicoccoides | reverse complement strand
GCCTAAGTTTGAAAATCCTACCGAGTGGAGAGCAAACCTCCCACTCGGGGGCTTAGCTGCGGCCCAGCGCTCGCCTAAGTATTGAAAAATCCTACCGAGTGGAGAGCAAACCTCCCACTCGGGGGCTTAGCTGCAGTCCAGTACTCTCCTAAGTTCTCCCACTAAGAGACTTAGCTGCGGTCAGACACTCGCCTAAGTTTGAAAATCCTACCGAGTGGAGAGCAAACCTCCCACTCAGGGGCTTAGCTGCGGCCCAGCGCTCGCCTAAGTATTTAAAAATCCTATCGAGTGAGAGCAAACCTCCCACTTGGGGACTTAGCTACGGCCCAGTGCTCGCCTAAGTACAGACACAACCCAATCCAAAAGGACGATGAGGCGCAAGTCGACTGCTACCTTCACCTTCAGAGTTGCGCTGCAAATACAAGGTTATTCCGAGTGAAGATCAAGTTCCACTCGACGAATCAAACCATGAAGGTATCCAACGAGAAATCAAGTTCAGATAAAGCCTAAAAGGTCCCAGACCTCAAAGTACTCGAGCCCTCGGCTCGGCGGAGTTTAGCCGTTACAAGTCCACTCGGCATCCCCAGGCAAATTTAAGGCAGAGTTTAAACGGTTACAAATCCACTCGGCATTCCGAGGTAAATTTAAAGTTATCGCTCCTCAGGAGGAGGACTAGAAGGGGCGACGAACTCATCCAAGTCGATCCCGTCGGCAATACGGGTGGCAGCAGCGATGAAGGTCTCCATGAAGTCTTGAAAGCTGTGCTTCCTGGTATTGGCAACTTGGATGGCCGCCAGCTTTTCTTCTCGCGCCTCCTTGCAATGGACGCGGACCAGGGACAGAGCGACATCAGCACCACATCTAGCAGAAGATTTCTTCCATTCCGCCACTCGACCTGGGACTTCGTTAAGTCGAGCCATCAGAGACTCGAGGTCGTTTTGAAGCGTCATCCCAGGCCAGAGTGATGCGTCGATCCACGACATCGCAACTTTCAGCCGAGCCAGATAGTCAACGGCGCTGGCAGTACGAGACTCCAGACGGAGCACGTTCATTGCAGCCTCGTCCTTCACGAGAGAGTCAACAGGGTCCAAGCCTGGTTCCACTCGACTGGTCTCCTCTTCAAAGTTCTGGCAGAATTCTGCAAACACGATTCAAGGGTAAGATGGTGGCCATACGCAGGCTCGACAACTACAAGACAGCCGGGTTGGAATAATTACCTTTGAGCATGACAAACAGCTTCTTGGCGAGTCCACCGAGATAAGCCTCCAGATCTTTTACCTTCCCCGACAGCTCACTCGCCTTGTCGTGCAGCGCCATCTTCTCTTTCTTCAGTCGACTGGCGTCTCGATTAGCTGCCTCGAGAGCAGTCTTCAGTCTGGAGTTCTCCTGTTCTAGAGCTCCGACCGAAGCCAGTTTCTCTTCTGCGAGCTTCGATTTGCTCGAGGCCTCCTTCTGTGCCTCTGCAAGATCTTGGTCCTTCTTCTTTAGAGCTTCCTCCAGTTTATCTGCGGCGCGTCGAGTGGAACCAACATCAAGAATGGACAAGAAAGAAAAGTCACCCGTTAAGAATGGAGAACCTCACCAGCCATACCTTTTGCTTCTTCTTGCGCCTTCTTCAAGTTCTCCTGAGCAAGCTTCAAGCTAAGGTTGAGCTGGATCTGCTGATTCTCCAACTCAGTATAGCGAGCTACAAGTTCGCAAGATTTCTGTAAAAAGAAAAATCAGTCAACAGACATCCAAGATAATTGCTTCCGAGTAACTAAGAGACAATGATGACGTTTCTAAGACCACAGCCGAACCAAAAAACATTCAACATTAGTCTCGGGGACTACACCCAGTGGGTGCACTCAGCGTGCCCCCACTGGTTTGACCAAAAAAAGAGAAAGAGAGAAAAAGTTCCACTCGACCTGGCCCGACCAAACCGAGTGAAGAAATACAGCTACAGCAACACAATGTAAAGACTACAGTCGACTGCCAGCAGTCCACCGTAGTCTCGGGGACTACACCCAGTGGGTGCACTCAGCGTGCCCCCACTCGTCCTAGGATTGGCAGACACACCCAGTGGGTGTACAGATACACATACAAAAGATCTTCGGAAAAGAGACTCTTCAAACAGCATATCATAACAGAACAAGTGCTGAAGAAGACTGACCTGGACGTTGCTCTGAAGAGCCGAACTCGCGTCATAGGCTGCTTGGTTGGCCTCCCGAGCCATCTTCACTTGCTCCATCATGATCCCCGCCTGGCGTATAGCCTCCTTGGCAGCAGCCGCTTGGTCCTCAGGGACGGGGTATGCGGCAAAAAGCAAAGACGGATCCGCAATCGACGACGAGGGCCGCGCACTCGCCAGAGGAACGGCGAAGGTCACAGAAGCCCGAGCGGTGTCACCACCATCCCGAGCTACGGCCTCGGACGCCGGAGCGGAGTGGGGGCCTTGTCAGCCGACGCCTTCTTATGCCTCCTCACCCTCAACGGACCATCATCGTCGTCATCCGGGAGGTCGATAACATGAGGAGGGGCTACAAAGGAAACATTCAATCGACCAAAGTTGCAATAAATGATCAGTCGACTCAAGGCAGAACATCAGTAATCGTACTAGGGTTGGAGGTAACAGCATCCTCCATCTCTTAGTCGTCGTCCTTGGCGGAGACCTCAGAAGTAGCAGCGCTGCAAATCACGAAAGCTAGTCAGTTGGCTCAATGAATCGACTAAGGATCTGTCCATGGTCGATGAAGGAAAGCAAGTTTTATTATTACCCGGAAATGATAGGGACAGCTATCTTCATCTTGGGTAGAGCCTTGGGCGGCTTGGACAGCGTCGTGCGTGGGTGCTTGGGAACCTTTCCAGTCGGCGTAGGGGAACAGGTCCAAGGGCATTTCGACGACTGCCCAACATAAGAAGTCGCCTTGCCACGTTCCCGCGTTGGGTCGTGTGTGTGCTTGGACCGTCCCTCTGGGCGAGGGGGTTCGACCTCCTCCTCCTCCTCTTCGCTGGAGTCGACATTGTCGTCTCCCTCCCCTTCACCGTCGGACTCCCACTCGCCTTGGTCGTCCCCACTCTCACCTCCGCTCGCCTCCCCTTCCTCAGTTGGCCCCTGAGCCCCGTTGGGCGTCGAGTACATCTCGGTGGTCGCCTGGAAAACAATAGACAAGACGAAAGTCAATCGACCCACTCAAAGAAGACCAATGCAGAAAACAAGATTTCAGTCGGGAGCATAAAGACATACCTGGTCCACTTCATACGAGCTGTCGAGTGGAGTTACCCTCCTGGCTCCTCGGGGGTTGTCTTTGTTCCCCGTGATGCTCGATAGCCACCCCTCCAGCATCTCGTCGGTGACCTCCTCCGGGTGGATCCGAGTGGTGTCATCGAGACCCGAGTACAACCACATCAGGTGGTCACGGGCCTGGAGCGGTTGGATGCGCCTCTGGAGGAAGACCTCTAGCAGGTCCATCCCAGTCACACCCTCACGGACGAGCTCAAACACTCGACCGGCCAACACTTTAACTTGGGCCCTTTCCTCCGGTGCCACTTTCAGAGAAGCGGGTTTTTCAGCTCGGTCGAGGGAGAAAGGAGGAAGACCAGTCGACTGTCCTGGGGTCGCCTGGTCCTGACAGTAGAACCAAGTCGCCTGCCAACCACGGACCGACTCCGGGAAAGTAATGGATGGAAAACAGCTCTTCCCCCTCGTCTGGATCGCCAAGCCCCCGCACAACTGGATCACCTACGTCCTCTCGTCACTCGACTTGGCCTTCTTGACCGACTGAGAGCGACAGGTAAAGATGTGCTTGAAGAGTCCCCAGTGGGGGCGGCAACCCAAGAAGGCCTCGCACATAGAAATGAAAGCGGCGAGGTATACGATGGAGTTGGGAGTGAAGTGATGGAGCTGCGCTCCGAAGAACTTCAGGAAACTCCGGAAAAAAGGATGGGGCGGCAGAGAAAACCCTCGGTCGATATGGGTGGCTACGAGCACGCACTCACCATCGCGGGGTTGAGGCTCGATCTCTCCCCCCCCCGGGAGACGTGCGGCTTTGTGGGGAATGACTCCCCCCTCGACCATGTCGTCGAGGTCCTATTGCCGGAGCACCGATGGCATCCAGTCGCCCAGGATCCAACCTTTGGGCAGAGCGGTCTTAGAGGAGGATCCGCCCCGAGCAGATCTTTTCCCCTTCCCCTGCGCCGCCGCCTTCTTCACGCACTCCAGAGCGGAGGTCTTGCCCTTTGTCATCGTCGCCGGCGAAGTCTCACACGGGCCTGCTGCGCTGGGGCGAGAACGGAGGTGGCGGAAGGGCTTGCGAAGGAAGAGAGGAAGAAGAAAGCAGAAAGGAGCGCACGTCTTGGAAACCCCGAGCCGGCAACTTATAAGGGACCGCTTCCGAGTGGCTGACTAGTAGGCCCAGGCTATCCAGTCAAATCCCGCAGCAGACGCGCGCGCAGTACGTGGCGAAAAAGGCGTCGCGAGGATCAAGGAGCCTCCGCTTTATCGCTTCCGATTACTGCGGCCGCTCCCGTCCCGCGCGCTTCCCAAAATCCGAATCCCGTGACATTCGGGGGCCGCAGAACAACTTGTCAAAACAGAAGACCCCGCCCGCGCCGGCGCTCGGTATGTCACAAGTGAAGAAATTCACTCGACGAAAGGCCTGGAATGGATCAAGGCGACTGAAAAAGGTTGGCAACGTCATCCATGACGATTGACCCGAAGTGAGGCACTCACGTAGCCCAAAGAGCCAGTCGGGGAGTTCCCCAACTCTTTCCCCACTCAAAACCTCGATCCATTCGGGGGCTAATGATGAAGCTACGTACCTAGGGTAGGGGCACAGACCCGTCCAAAGAGACCTACCCAAGGACGTCCCTAGAGGAAGTCACCTTTCAATCGACTTGAAGGTATCCCACTCGACGGATTCAAGACATTCGACCAAGAAGCTATCACTCGACCACGAAGCCAACCACTCGACTGCCAAAAGACCTAAAGTCACTCCGCAGGCAAATGGCCGGCTATTGAGTAGTCTTTATGGTCATTATAGCACTTTATTAGGGGCGTTACCAGTAATGCCCGACCCTAAATGTACCTTAAACCCTGCATTACTGAGGGCAGGAGGGGGCCGGTGAACTCTATATAAGCCACCCCCCTCCTCAGTATGAAGGGTTCGCACCCCTATTATTCATACTCCAGTAATCCAATCGACCGCCTCCGGGCACCGAGACGTAGGGCTGTTACTTCCTCCGCGAAGGGCCTGAACTCGTACATCTTGGTGTGTTTACAACTTCCCAATAGCTGAGACCTAGCCTCTCCATACATACCCCCCTACATCACTGTCAGAGTTAGAACCACGACAGCTGCCGCGCAGGCCTCATCGCCCGACCGTACTCCCATCGCTGGCCTAGCCATCTCTCTACTCACCCACACCTATTGTTATTCTCTGCGACGGCAGACGAACTAGTAAACCCTCATACAGTCGTACTCCCCTCCGCGTGGGATACAACTACCGAGTCTTCCCTGCCTCCGTGTCGTCCCCTTCCGAGGCCTCGCCGTCGTCCACCGCCCTGGTGCTCTCGGCACGGCGTGGTCAATGTGGTCAAGGAACGACTTCCATCGGACGTGGACTATACGTGGAGAGGCTGACAGCTGGGTCCACGACCACAACAAGGAAGTGCCTCCTTATTACACAAAAAATAATGATTCCTCCACCTGACAGCTGGGACCCACCGGACGGGCCACTGTATTCCACGAAAAAAACGTTTCCCCCTGACTGCTGGGACCCACCAGCTACATCTTCGCACGCAAGGAAGTGCGTCTGGGCAAAAAAAAACGATTCGCCCCCTGACAGCTAGGACCCACCAGCTACATCTTCACAGGCAAGGAAGTGCCTGACAGTCGGGACCCACCTGGTCGAAGCATACGTAGCGTTGTCATTCTGGTCGCGAACGTGTACGTACATACTAGTCGATGTAGAGGTGCGCACGTGTCGTAGTAGAGGCGCGTACGTGTCGTAGTAGAGGCGCGCACGTAGCATGTACACGTACGTACAGTGGATAGGGTGCAAGAAAGAAAATACGGCCACATATGAGTACATACGGGCAGGGCCTCGAATGCTTACTCACGCATACGTATGGCCAGGGCTCGTGTACATGGCTGGGTCGGAACCGAGAAACAGCGTCGTCGTCGTGTTCATGGGAAGGCAACGGAATGCATCGTGTTCATGGGGAGGCAACGAAATGCGTCGTGTTCAAGGGGAGGCAATGGAACGCGTGGGAGCCAACCAGCTGAGTCGGAACGGAATGCATGGTCGTGTTCATCGGGAGGGCTTGGACGGAACAGGCGATGGAAACGAGGCTTGGCGTACCGCACAACGGAGGAAACGGACCTCCTACGTTCGGAACGGGGTCCTATTGATCGGGAGGGGTCTAGCGTACTGCAAAACGGAGGAAACGGACCTCCTACGGTCGAAACGGGGGTCCTGTTCATCGGGAGGGGTGTGGCGTACCGCAAAACGGACAAAACAGACTTGTGTTGGAGCGCTACGGTCGAAACGGGGGTCCTG
>NC_041390.1:166647959-166793043 GCF_002162155.2 Triticum dicoccoides | reverse complement strand
CCTGTTCATCGGGAGGGGTGTGGCATACCGCAAAATGGACGAAACAGACTTGTGTTGGAGCGCTACGGTCGAAACGGGGGTCCTGTTCATCGGGAGGGGTGTGGCGTACCGCAAAACGGGACTCCACGGGATACTGTTCATCTCTACCATCGACCCCCTCCAGCCTCCACGAGCTACTGTTTATGCACCGTCGACCTCCTCCAGCCTCCACCTGCGACTGTTCATCCACGGGCTCCTGTTCATCCAGCCTCCACCGCGCGCTACTCCACCTGCTACTGTTCAACCAGCCCTCTCCACGGGCTCCTGTTCAACCACCCCTCCACGTGCTACTGTTCATCCTGCCCTCCACCGTCTACTGTTCATCCTGCCCTCCACGAGGTGGTCCTGTTCATCCAGCCGTCCACAGGGTCCTGTTCATCCAGCCCCAACCGGCTCGATCGATCAGGGTCCTGTTCATCCAGAGGCAACACCACGAGGTCATGTTCATCCACCCCCACCGGGAACTGTTCATCCAACCCCCCCATGCAATGCTCACTGTTCATCCACCCCCACCGGGAACTGTTCATCCAACCCCTCCCCCATGCAATGCTCACTGTTCATCCAGAGGCAGCATCGATCGGCGTCAGTTAGCAGCAGTAGCGAAGGAATCGCTCGATCGGGTTCAGTTAACAGCCATCGATCGATAGCTCGGGTTCAGTAAGGCGTAGCCTGCAGTGCAATCGCTCGGGTTCAGTTAGAGCCAACGCCTCGCACACATGCGCGTACGTGTACGAGAGAAACGCGCATCGCTCGGCCCCGACCTCCCACCATAACCAGGAACTCCCCGAAATTTTCCTCGCCCTCGCTTGTACCACGGTTTTTTCCGTCATGGATGGCCCAAAGAATGTCATGCGGCTGCGTCTACGGCCCGCCCAGGATGAAAAGCCCATTTTCTGTCATGATTTTTTGTCATAGAAGTAGGAGCCCACCACATCTACGATGATATCGGGTTTTGTCACAATTATCGTCATAGAAGTGTCATATGTATGACAGAAAAAATTTCGTTCGGCCCAAAATGTCACGGATGTGTCTTTTTTGTAGTGTGAGCTTGCCAGACTATTTGAAGACCCAAAATTCTCTGTGGGTATGATTTGCAGGTTTATCAGGGGTGCTATGGATCTGACATATTTGGTCCAGAATTTTGTTTAGGCTGTGCAGTTCATCTCTGCTGCCTTTTGAGGGCGGCTTTTGCTGACCTGGGCGAGAGCTTCTAAATCCGGCGTTTACCGCCATGCTCTTTGGGTTGTGTTCTTTATTCCAGCGCTTACTCTTGTTGCGTCGTGATTTCCCGTTTTCATCCCTGACTTCGGATGTACTTGGGTCGCTAGTGCTGCATCGGGCTAACCAGCTGTCCTCGCCCGCGCAAAAACAGGTCATGAGGCTTGTTAATGCTGTCATTGTTCTCGGCTTTTCTTGACCGAGGTGTCTGGAAAGCCATTCGTCTCGAACGCTATGCTTGAAAGCTACTAAGGCTTCGGCATCCGGACAATCGACTATTTGGTTCTTTTTAATGAGGAACTTGTTCCAAAGTTTTCGGGCTAACTCACCGGGCTGTTGAGTTATATGACTTAAATCGTCTGCATCCGGTGGTCGGACATATGTCCCTTGAAAATTTGACCGAAAGGCGTCTTCGAGCTCTTCCCAGCTTCCGATGGAGTTTTCGGGGAGGCTTTTAAGCCAGTGCTGAGCTGGCCCTTTGAGCTTCAGGGGTAAGTAGTTGATTGCGTGGAGATCATCTCCTCGAGCCATATGTATATGGAGGATGTAGTCCTCAATCCAGACCCCAGGGTCTGTTGTTCCGTCGTACGCCTCTATGCTTACAGGTTTGAATCTCTCTGGAAATTCATGGTCTAGCACCTCGTCGGTGAAACATAGGGGGTGTGCGGCACCCCTGTATTTGGGTGTACCATGGTGTTCGGATGTTTGTTGTGTTGCACTGTATGTTGGAGCGTGCTTGCGTGGTCCATAGATGGATCTGGTTGCGTCGTCCTTTTGATGCGAGCCCTTATGCAGATCACGTACTGGTTTATGTGCGGCGTCGTTTGCCGCTTTATGTTGGCTATGAGGTCGTCTATCCGACCGGATGGTCGTTTTAGTTTTTAATTGTGGAGGATCTAAGGCCTCCTCATCAAATTCAGGTAGCAACTTTCGCTTCGGATAGCTCTTGGTGTGGCGATTACTGTCGTAATTCGCTGCAGTGTTGAGTACTTCACTCCATTTGATTTTGAGTGTGTCTAGTGCAGCGTTGAGCCTTTGCTTCTGTTTTTTCAAACTCCTCGCCGTGGCAACAAGCCTTTGGTGGGCATTATGTTGCTCCTAGCGCCTATCCGGTGTTGTGTTGTCCGGACTGTTATCTTCGACGAAGTCGGGTTGTTCGGTTTGATTCCCCGTGTTGCCCTGGTCGGGCAATGGTTCACCCTGCTCTATCGCTGGGTCTACATGATTGTTATTTCTGGCGAGGCAGGATTTGGAGCGGCGTTTATGCTACCGCTTTGACTGCTTCTCAAGGGAACAACCCTTCGCTGCGTCCTTCCGTTCCTCGTCATTGTTTTCTTTGGGTGTGTCCACCATGTATACGTCGTGTGATGAAGTGGGCGTCCAGTGCCCTGTGGGCAGTGGTTCCTGTTCGTCTCCTGCATCGTCGTCCATACCTTCGATGCCTTCGGAGTCGAAGTCGAGCATGTCGGTTAAGCCGTCGACAGTGGCTACTAAGTGGGTGGTGGGTGGGCCGTGAATTTCTTCGTCATCCGCATCCCAATCCTGCCGGACATAGTTCGGCCAGGACTCTCCTGACAAGGAGAGAGACCTTAACAAGTTTAGTATGTCACCGAAGGGCGAGTGCTGAAAAATAGCCGCGGGGGTAGACGCCATGATTGGCGCCCAATCGGATTCGGCAGGAACGGGCGCAGGCGTTTCAGAGTTCGTGGCCGGAGAAGGATCCGGCAGTTTGGCAACACGGTTCTCGTGAAGGGTAAGGTCAGTATTTCGCTCGATCGCTGTAGAGGATACGGCCTTCGTGGCGGGGTCTATCCACACGTCCATGGATGGCACAACTGGCTCCGAATTGAGGATCGGAGCGGCTGCCAGTGCGATTTCTTGAACATTGTCCGATGGTAGAGCTAAATCATACTCATCGTGACCGCGTGGCGCACAAGGCAGGGGCTCGAATCTGTCAAAGATCAAGTCTCCGCGGATATCGGCCATGTTGTTTAAGCTTCCAAACCTGACCTGGTGGCCAGGGGCGTAACTTTCAATCTGCTCCAGACAGCCAAGCGAGTTGGCCCGCAGTGCGAAGCCGCCGAACACAAAGATCTGTCTGGGGAGAAAAGTCTCACCCTGGATTGCATCGCTATCGATGATCGTAGGAGCCATCAAGCCTAACGGCGATGACACAGAGGAACTCTCAATGAAAGCACCAATGTCGGTGTCAAAACCGGCGGATCTCGGGTAGGGGGTCCCGAACTGTGTGTCTAAGGCGGATGGTAACAGGAGGCAGGGGACACGATGTTTTACCCAGGTTCGGGCCCTCTTGATGGAGGTAAAACCCTACGTCCTGCTTGATTTATTCTTGATGATATGAGTATTACAAGAGTTGATCTACCACGAGATCGGAGAGGCCAAACCCTAAAAGCTAGCCTATGGTATGATTCTCTGTTGTGCTACGGACTAAAACCCTCCGGTTTATATAGACACCGAAGGGGGCTAGGTTACATAAGGTCGGTTACAAAGGAGGAGATATCCATATCCGTACTGCCTAGCTTGCCTTCCACGCCAAGTAGAGTCCTATCTGGACACGGGATGAAGTCTTCAATCTTGTATCTTCATAGTCCAACAGTCCGGCCAAAGGATATAGTCCGGCTGTCCGGGGACCCCCTAATCCAGGACTCCCTCAGTAGCCCTTTTGTATGATGGCTAATGTTTGGTTTGGAAGAGAGAGCCGCGTCTTCACTCTTCTGGCCTGCTTACTGCTTCTATTGCACCCCCAGCCCTGGTTGATGTTGCTGCTGCTGTTTTCAATGTACAATCAGTAGTATATTTCGTCTGTTGGTTGAATAAATGTGTTGTTAGAACGACAAACACAATGTTTTGGAAGTCATTGCACGGTTCGATCCTTTAGTGCCCCGTACCATACGTAGCGCATACTATTTTTCGTACGGAACACATTTTCCACTTGTTGATAACATGCAGCCCACTAATGAAGGCCCAATAGAGAAGCCCATAATTAACTAGAAGGGAGGCTCTCACATGAATCCGGCCCAGGTACATGCTCATGGTCCCCTAAACATAAATAAGTAAATAAATAAATAAAGCTAAATGCTCATGCACCAGTTCTTTGGGAAAATAGGTAGCCCAGTATTTCTTTTTGAAGAATACCCAAGCTAGGCCTATTTGTTTTCTCCGAATTACTGGGCTGCAAATCTTTCAAGACGAGGAGGGATGCGTTCTGGCCTGGCTTAAGAGTATGGTCAATGTCTGTTAAAAGAAATATCAAAAGGGGTTGAAAATTCCAAAAAAAAATAGCAAATGGGATATAAGTTTCTTTTTTTGTTCTTCACTGATATCTTATACGTATTTCATTGGATTTAACATGACATAGTACTAATTTATTTTTAAATTTGTTTTAGTATGGCTATTAATTTTTGGATTAAGAATATTTCGTCCCCCGGCAAAAATTTGCGAATTTTCAAAATTTCCCACATATTTAGTTAATTTTTTGACCCTGGTACTGACCAGAAAATGGCCAGCAATTCTAAAAATGGAAAATGGGCTGCAATAAATTCCATATGAATTAGAAAATGAGTAAAAATTATAAAAATAATAGCAAATGGGTTGTACACGCCACAGACTTCGAGGCTGACTTGTTTACGCAAGGCTTTGTTAGTGAACACACGATTCTAGCAGCAGTGATTGTTGGATGTCCATCCAACAGCCGACGTGCTTCTTCAATCTCTGATCTTCCTGCTCTAGCCGCCTAAACTAGCACCGGCGGGACTGCCTGCTCCCTCCTCTTGTGGCCCGATGTGATGCCGCGCAGGCTTCCCCGATCCACCCTACTCCCTCCGCTGGCCTGGCCGCACGCAATCAATTGCCTCCTTATTACGTGAAAAAAATGATTCCTCCCACTGACATCTGGGGCGCACCGGTTGGGAGGCTGACCTGTGGGCCTACTAAGTTGACGCGTACGCATGGCTTGTCAACTTAGTCAACAAACGATTTTAGCAGCAGTAACCGTTGGATTTGAATTGAACGGTCCTGCTGTTTCTTCAATCGCTGCTCTTCTTGCACCAGCCGCCCAAACCAGCGCCAGGGAGACCGCCTGCTCCTGCCTCCAGTGGCCGGCTGTGCTACCGTTGAGGCCTCATCGCCCCCTACTACTCCCACCGCTTGTCAGGCCCTGCGGCGACGGCAGCCTCACACCGCAGCCTAACCAATGAACCCTTGTACTCCTCTCCGCGTGGGCATCCACTGCCGCATCTTCTCCGGCTCTGCATCGTCCCCTTCCTAGGCCTCGCCGTCGTCCACCGCCTTGGTGCTCTCGGTGCGGTGTGGTCAACGTGGTCAACAACATTCCATCGGAAGAGTACTGTACGTGGAGAGGCTGATAGCTAGGTCCACGGCCACAGCCCAGTTTTTTTGTGATTTGCCAAGTAAGTCCCTTTGTCAGGCCTGTTGGGCTGGAAATCTTTCAAGACGAGGAGAGCTTTCATTCAGCTGGCCGAGAAAATGGCCCATCAGTAATGAGAAATGGGCTGTACATTTTTAAAACACATCAAATCGGAAATTAGTTTCAAATATCTTCTTTTTCATTTCGTTAAATTACATTAATTTTTATGCGTGGAGAATTTGTTGGGTTTTATATTGATATACATTTATTTTTAAAATCAGTTTGAATGTGAGTCGAAATTTCGGGATTAAAAACAGTTCGGACCACACTGAAATATGCAAAAATTCGTATAATTTTTTTAACCGTGGCCACAATATGGGCTGTAATGCTAACAAAGAGAATATGGGCTCCAAAAAAACCTTAATAATTAGCAAATGGGCTGTAAATTATTAGAAATAATGGCAGATGGGTTGTATGCTGTTTTCCACAGATTTGAGGCTTTCCTAAAAAAAGGTTGACGCACAAGCAGTGACTGTTGGATGGCCATCCAACGGTTGTCGTGCTTCTTCAATCTCTGCTCTTCCTGCTCCAGCCGCTCAAACAAGCACCGACGGGACTACCTGCTCCCTCATTGTCGCAACCGGCTGTACTGCCACGCAGGCCTCACCGCCCGACCGTACTCCCATCGCTGACCTAGCCATCCCTCTACTCACCCACACCTGCTGTTATTCTCCGGCGACGGCAGATGAACCAGTAAACCCTCATACAGTCGTACTCCCCTCCGCGTGGGAAACAACTATCGAGTCTTCCTTTCCTCCATGTCGTTCCCTTCCTAGGCCTCGCCGTCGTCCACCGCCCTGGTGCTCTCGGTGCGGCCTGGTCAACGTGGTCAACGGCCGACATGCATCCGAAGTGGACTATACGTGGAGAGGCCGACAGCTGGGTCCACGGCCACACCTAAGGAAATGCCTCCTTATTACGCGCAAAATAATGATTCCTCCACCTGACATCAGGGACCCACCGAAAGGGCCTCTGTATTTCGCGAAAAAAACGTTACCGCCGCCGACAGCTCGGACCCACCAGCTATATCTTCGCACGCAAGGAAGTGCCTCCTTGTTTCGCACAAAAAAATGAATACTCCCCCTGTTAGCTGGGACCCAGTATAGTGGCAGGCTGACTTGTGAACCTACTAAGTTGATGGGGATGGAGGCTTTATCAACTTAGTCAATATGGCCATAGTGACCGTACGATTCCATCCAATGGCCGTAGTGCTTCTTCAACCTCTGGTCTTCTTGCTCCAGCCGCCCAAACCAGCGTCGGTCGTGCCTCATGCTCCTGCCTCCCGTGGCCGGCTGCGATGCGGCGGAGGCCTCACCGCCCCCTACTACTCCCACCGATGGCCAGGCCATCCCTCTACTAACCCACACCCCCTGTTATTCTGCGGCGACGGCAGCCTCACACCGCCGCGAACCATTGAACCCTCGTACTCCTCTACGCGCGGGCATCCACTGCCGCGTCTTCCCTGGCTCCGTGTCGTCCCCTTCCTAGGCCTCGCCATCGTCCACCGCCCTGGTGCTCTCAGCGCGGCATGGTCAACATGGTCAAGAAACGGCTTCTATTGGACGTGGACTGTACGTGGAGAGGCTGACAGCTGGGTCCACGGCCGCAGCAAGGAAGTGCCTCCTTATTACATGCAAAATAATTATTCCTCCACCTGACAGCGGGGACCCACCGGACGGGCCACCGTATTTCGTGAAAAAAACATTTCCCCCTGACTGCTGGGACCCACCAGCTACACCTTCGCATGCAAGGAAGTGCGTCTGGGCAAAAAACAAAATGATCCGCCCCCCTGACTGCTGGGACCCACCAGCTACATCTTCGCACGCAAGGAAGTGCCTGACAGTCGGGACCCACCTGGTCGAAGCGTACGTAGCGTTGTCATTCTGGTCGCGAACATGTACATACATACTGGTCGATGTAGAGGCGTGCATGTGTCATAGTAGAGGCGCGCATGTAACATGTACACGTATGTACAGCGGCCAGAGTGCAAGAAAGAAAATACGTCCACGTATGTGTACATATGTGCGGGGTCTCGAACGCCTACTCGCGCATACATACGGCCAGGGCTCGTGTAGATGGTTGGGTCGGAATGGAGAATTAGCGTCGTTGTCATGTTCATGGGGAGGCAACGGAATGCGTCGTGTTCATGGGGAGGCAACGGAATGGGTCGTGTTCATGGGGAGGCAACGAAATGCGTCGTGTTCATCGGGAGGCAACAGAATGCGTCGTGTTCATCGGGAGGCAACGGAACATGTGGGAGCCAACCGGCTGGGTTGGAATGGAATGCGTGGTCGTGTTCATCGGGAGGGCTTGGACGGAACAGGCGATCGAAACGAGGCATGGCGTACCGCAGAACAGAGGAAACAGACCTCCTACGGTCGAAACAGGGGTCATGTTGATCGGGAGGGGTGTGGCGTACCGCAAAACGGACAAAACGGACCTCCTACGGTCGAAACGGGGGTCCTGTTCATCAGGAGGGGTGTGGCGTACCGCAAAACGGGACTCCACGGGATACTGTTCATCTCCACTGTCAACCTCCTCCAACCTCCACGGGCTCCTGTTCATCCAGCCTCCACCGTGCGCTACTCCACCGGCTACTGTTCAACCACCCCTCCAACATCTACTATTCATCCAGCCCTCCACACCACGGGGTCCTGTTCAACCACCCCTCTACGGGCACCCCTCCATCGTCTACTGTTCATCCAACCCTCCACCACACCACGGGGTCCTGTTCATCCAGAGGCAACGCCACCGCTCACTGTTCATCCAACCCCCCCCTCGCAATGCTCATTGTTCATCCAATCGATCGGCTTCAGTTAGCAGCAGTAGCGAAGGAATCGCTTGATCGGGTTTAGTTAACAGCCATCGATCAATCGCTCGGGTTCAGTAACGCGTAGCCTGCAGTGCAATCTCTCGGGTTTAGTTAGAGCCCAATGCCTCGCTCGGGTTTAGTTAGAGCCAACGCCTCGCACACACGCGCGTATGTGTACGAGAGAAACGCGCATCGCTCAGCCCCCGACTTCCCACCGTAACCGGGAACTCCCCGAAATTTTCCTCGCCCTTGCTTCTACCACGGTTTTTTCCGTCATGGACGGCCCAAAGAATGTCATGCAGTTGCGTCTCTGGCCCGCCCAGGACGAAAAGCCCATTTTCTGTCATGATTTTTTGTCATAGAAGTAGGAGCCCACCACATCTATGATGATACCAGGTTTTGTCACAATTATCTTCATAGAAGTGTCATATGTATGACAGAAAAAAAATTCGTTCGGCCCAAAATGTCATGGATGTGTCTTTTTTTGTAGTGTTTGCCACAAATACGATGTCAACTACATGATCATGCAAAGCAATATGACAATGATGGAGCGTGTCATAATAAACGTAACGGTGGAAAGTTACATGGCAATATATCTCGGAATGGCTATGGAAATGCCATAATAGGTAGGTATGGTGGCTGTTTTGAGGAAGGTATATGGTGGGTTTATGATACCGGCGAAAGGTGTGCGGTATTAGAGAGGCTAGCAATGGTGGAAGGGTGAGAGTGCGTATAATCCATGGACTCAACATTAGCCATAAAGAACTCACATACTTATTGCAAAAATCAATTAGTTATCGAAACAAAGTACTACGCGCATGCTCCTAGGGGGATAGATTGGTAGGAAAATACCATCGCTCGTCTCCGACCGCCACTCATAAGGAAGACAATCAATAAATAAATCATGCTCCAACTTAATCACATAACGGTTCACCATACGTGCATGCTACGGGAATCACAAACTTTAACACAAGTATCTCTCAAATTCACAACTACTCAACTAGCATGACTTTAATATCACCATCTTCATATCTCAAAACAATCATCAAGTATCAAACTTCTCATAGTATTCAATGCACTCTATATGAAAGTTTTTATTATATCCCTCTTGGATGCCCATCATATTTAGGATTAATTTCATAACGAAAGCAAATTACCATGCTGTTCTAAATACTCTCAAAATAATATAAGTGAATCATGAGAGTTCATCTATTTCTATAAAATAAAACCACCACCGTGCTCTAAAAGATATAAGTGAAGCACTAGAGCAACAACAAACTACTCCGAAGGATATAAGTAAAGATCAATGGGTAGTCGAATAATTATGCAACTATGTGAAGACTCTCCAACATTTAATAATTTCAGATCTTGGTATTTTATTCAAACAGCAAGCAAAACTAAATAAAATAGCATTCTAAGAATGGCAAAAATCATGTGAAGAAGCAAAAACTTAGGATCAACCGAAACTAACCGATAGTTGTTGAAGAAGAAAGGTGGGATGCCAACCGGGGCATCCCCAAGCTTAGACACTTGAGACTTCTTGAAATATTATCTTGGGGTGCCTTGGGCATCCCCAAGCTTGGGATTTTGTGTCTCCTTAATTCCTCTCATATCACGGTCTCCCTAAATCTCAAAAGCTTCATCCACACAAAACTCAACAAGGACTCGTGAGATAAGTTAGTATAAACCATTGCAAAAACCTTATCATACTCTACTGTAGCAAATCACTAAAATTATTATTCAACATTGCATACTAAATGCCGCTGCATATTTAATAGTCCTATCCTCAAATAGAATCATTAAAGAAGCAAACATATGCAAACAATGCAAACATAACAGCAATCTGCCTAAACAGGACAGTCTGTAAAGAATGCAGCAACATCCATACTTCCCTAACTCCAAAAGTTATGAAAGAAAATTCCCACTGTAGTAAATTTATCAGAGCTTAATATGCAAAAGGTTTCAACATTTTATCACATTCTGACTTTTCTAGGGAATTATTGCAACAGCGGTAAACTTTCTGTTTTCAAACAACAACATGTGGAATTCTAAAATAGGCATAGTAAAGGCTATCGATGCCACTTTTATTGAAGTAAAAGATGCAAAACATTGTTCTAAATAACAGAAAGCAAATCTTAACAAAATAAATTGACGCTCCAAGCAAAACACATATCATGTGGTGAATAAAAATATAGCTCCAAGTAAAGTTACCGATGAACAAAGACGAAAGAGGGGATGCTTTCCAGGGCATCCCCATGCTTAGGCTCTTGGCTATCCTTGAATATTACCTTGGGGTTCCTTGGGCATCCCCAAGCTTAGGCTCTTGCCACTCCTTATTCCATAATCAATTGAATCCTTCAAGTGCTAACCTCCCCGGCAATGGTGCCAGAAAAGAGCTTGATGTCTACTACACAACCTTCTTCTTGTAGACGTTGTTGGGCCTCCAAGTGCAGAGGTTTGTAGGACAGTAGCAAATTTCCCTCAAGTGGATGACCTAAGTTTTATCAATCCATAGGAGGCGTAGGATGAAGATTGTCTCTCTCAAGCAACCCCGCAACTAAATAACAAAGAGTCTCTTGTGTCCCCAACACACCCAATACAATGGTAAATTGTATAGGTGCACTAGTTCGGGGAAGAGATAGTGATACAAGTGCAATATGGATGGTAGATAATAGTTTTTGTAATCTGAAAATATAAAAACATCAAGGTAACTAATGATAAAAGTGAGCGTAAACGGTATTGCAATGATAGGAAACAAGGCCTAGGGTTCATACTTTCACTAGTGCAAGTCCTCTCAACAATAATAACATAATTGGATCACATAACCATCCCTCAACATGCAACGAAGACACTCCAAAGTCACTAATAGTGGAGAACAAACAAAGAGATTATGGTAGGGTATGAAACCACCTCAAAGTTATTCTTTCCAATCAGTCCGTTGGGCTATTCCTATAAGTGTCACAAACAGCCCTAGAGTTTGTACTAGAATAACACCTTAAGACACAAATCAACCAAAACCCTAATGTCACCTAGATACTCCAATGTGACCTCAAGTATCCGTGGGTACGATTATACGATATGCATCACACAATCTCAGATTCATCTATTCAACCAACACATAGAACCTCAAAGAGTGCCCCAAAGTTTCTACCGGAGAATCATGACGAAAACGTGTGCCAACCCCTATGCATAGGTTCATGGGAGGAACCCGCACGTTGATCACCAAAACATACATCAAGTGAATCATGTGATATCCCATTGTCACCATGGATATGCACGGCAAGACATACATCAAGTGTTCTCAAATCTTTAAAGACTCAATCCGATAATATAACTTCAAAGGGGAAACTCAATCCATTACAAGAGAGTAGAGGGGGAGAGAAACATCATAGGATCCAAATATAATAGCAAAGCTCGCGATACATCAAGATCGTATCATCTCAAGAACACGAGAGAGAGAGAGAGAGAGAGAGAGATCAAACACATAGCTACTGGTACATACCCTCAGCCCCGAGGGAGAACTACTCCCTCCTCGTCATGGAGAGCACTGGGATGATGAAGATAGCCACCGGAGAGGGATTGCCCCCTCCGGCAGGGTGCTGGAACGGGTCTAGATTGGCTTTCGGTGGCTACGGAGGCTTCTGGCGGCGGAACTCCCGATCTATTGTGCTCCCAGATGTTTTTAGGGTATATGGAGATATATAGGCAGAAGAAGTACGTCAGGGGAGCCACGAGGGGCCCACGAGGGTGGAGGGCGTGCCCTAGGGGGGTGGGCGCGCCCCCTACCTCGTGGCCTCCTCGAAGCTTCCTTGACGTGGACTCCAAGTCTCCCGGGTTGCTTTCCTTCCAAAAATAGGTTCCGTGAAGTTTGAGGTCAATTGGACTCCGTTTGATTTTCCTTTTCTGCGATACTTTAAAACAAGGAAAAACAGAAACTGGCACTGGGCTCTGGGTTAATAGGTTAGTCCCAAAAATCATATAAAATAGCATATAAATGCATATAAAACATCCAAGGTTGATAATATAATAGCATGGAACAATCAAAAATTATAGATACGTTGGAGACGTATCAACTATCAGCAACGGGATAAATTATACCTGCCTCCAAAAGCTTTAGTATTTCTTTTCTTACCACTTCTTTCATCTTAGGATTTAACCGTCGTTGGTGATCAATAGCCGGTTTAGCGTCTTTCTCCAATTTTATTTTGTGCTGACATAGAGTGGGACCAATGCCCTTAAGATCATCAAGAGTATATCCAATAGCAGCATAAATCACCTTGGTTGAAAAAAGTTGAATGAGTTTAGCCGAGCATAATGCCGGAAATGCCCTCTATGGAGCCATCCACTAGTGCCCGAGCTTTATGCCAGACTGCTTCTAAGGTGCTGCACCACCCCGACTGCGGGCCGATTTTTTGTCAATATTTTTTATTGGTGCAATTTATTCTATGCCAAGATATATAGCCAATAGCCCTCAAGGTGTGTATCGGTCTAAAACCCGAGATGCACCTGAAGGATGACATAAGACCGCTGATCCCAGTAGCCCCTGAGACTCAGGTTGATTCACAAAATCGGCCTGAGGATCAACTCCTAGCTCAGTGGAATACTTCGGGACACAAAAAGCGGTGTGCAAATTCCTCGAGACTCAGGTTGGGTGTGGCCGACCAACCTGAGGATCATAATCTCCTCGAAAGCTATATTGCACTTTAAATTTTCTGCATTGGATTGTCAATGAAGTAGCCCCCGAGACACTGGTCGGGTGGCAACACCAGATCAGGGGATAGATACGCCCCTTTCAATATTAGTGAATGATAAGCCCGAAGCCCAGTAACCCCCGAGCCTTAATGTGGGCATGGTTGGCCGAATTAAGGATCGATATCCAGAGTAAAACCACAAATTATGTGTAATGATTCTACGTATCCAAGTACTTTACATCATTAATGCCCGGATCCGCATTGTACAAAACTTTGTTGATCGACCATCGGCTTTAACCTCCTCGGCCAGAAGCCGAGGAGTGTTTGTCCTACTTTATAAAGCCGTTATAAGGGCAAAGATTTATGGAAAACAAGGCAATCCGGCCATACGGTTTTATAAACAAAGTTACGCAGAGAGATATGTTATATTACTTAGTGTAAGAAACATCTTCCAAGGAAAATAGTCCCGCTATCGGTTCCTTTCTTTGGGTCGTCGCGCTTATCATGATCATGAAACCTCACCTCCGATCAATATGGGAGGAAAATATTGAGGATTTAGTTCGGGGAAAGTTCCCGAACTCTGTGGTTTTAATGAACCAATTTTTTTACTTATGTCGTTGCCGACTGTAAGTGCATCTAGTGCCCCTTAGTGATTTTGGTGTATTAAAGACTTATAGGTTAAGGGACTGATGCGTTTGTGAGTGTACATAGGTCTATAAGTCTATGAGGAGTTTTATATTTACAGAGAAAGTCGGCCCCTAAAAATGAAGTTCTTCGATTGAAGACTTTGGATTTCTAAAGACTTTCTGAAGACTTTCAAAGTGAAGAAATTGGTGTAATTCTGAAGACTTGGTATTCATTCGAGGAACATGGAGCATGAAGACTTTTGTTTTCATAGTTTCATTTTCTCTTTCTTGAGTCATAGGAAACACCGTACTGTTAAAGGGGGTCGAGGAAATACTAAGGAAAATTTTCCATGTGATGCTCAACTCAAATCCTACACCTACCAATCCCTTCGAGTGAAGCCATTGGAAATCTCATATAGTTCAGTCATATTCTTCAGTGACAGAGACGAAGTACTTCTGGTCTCTGAGGAATTTGTTCTAACTGAGGAGTTAGGAATTCGCCAGTGTGGATTGCCTACACAGTGAGGAACATGATAGCCCTGAGGAATTTGATACTCAAAATTCCGACCGTTGCTGTGCTATGCGCCAGCTGTCCCAAAATATCTACCCACCTAACGGTCATATCATTGAAGGGCATTTATGTCTTATCATGTCGGGCTGCTCCCTAGGCTATAAATAGCCGCCCCTACAACCACTAGCTGGTTGGCTGCTCCGAGAGAAATTGAAACTTGTCATTTGAGAGCATCCCATCCTCCGAGGACTTTGAGTGAAAATCATCAAGTGAGGAAAACCCAAACCCAAACACCTACAAACCCAAAGTGATTGAGCATCACTGAAGAGATTGATCCTGTGTGGATCCGACGCTTGTTACCTTTGAAGACTGTGCATCTTCCAGACGGTTAGGCGTCATGGTCTAGAGCATCCAAGAGGAAATTGTGGATTGCCGAGTGACCAAGTCTATGAAGGTTTGGAAGTCACCTGAAGACTTACCACGAGTGATTGGGCGAGGTCTGTGTGACCTTAGCTTAAGGGGAATATGGTGAGGACTGAGTGTTCTAGACTGAGTGTTCAGAACTAGGTGTCCGGGACTGTGTGTCCTCGGGTTTAAATACCTAGCCGCCCTAACCAGACGTACAACTGTCACAACAGTTGGAACTGGTCTACCAAATCATTGTCTTCACCAAGCTACCTGGTTCCATTCCCTCAACCCTTCCATTTCCTCATTTCTGTGTTGTGTGCTTGTTCATATCTGTTTGAAGACTTTGACTGAAGACTTTCTCTATTTCCTCAGTTCAATTTCTTCAGTCTGTCTATCTTATCCTGTGTTATCCCGTGTTTACGCTTCTGTACTCTGTGCTTGTTTTCATTTCATCGTGAAGACCATGCTCATGCACTGTTATGTTTACTTCTGAGTACTTATTCCACTACAAGTAGTTCTTCACTCAGGAATTTCCTCACCCTGAAATTCCTCAGTGAAGAATTCATAAAAATCGCCTATTCACCCCCCTCTAGTCGATATAACGCACTTTCAATTGGTATCAGAGCAATGGAGTTCTAGTTATGTCGACCACAGGTATGATCAAGGTTTCTGCTGGGTGTGAGGGAGTCCTGGATTAGGGGGTCCTCAGACAGTCGGACTATATCCTTCGGCCGGACTGTTGGATTATGAAGATACAAGATTGAAGACTTCGTCCCGTGTCCGGGTGGGACTCTCCTTTGTGTGGAAGGCAAGCTTGGCAATTCGTATATGTAGATCTCCTCCCTTGTAACTGACTCTGTGTAACCCTAGCCCCCTTTGGTGTCTATATAAATCGGAGGGTTTAGTCCATAGGACAACAACAATCATAATCATAGGCTAGCTTCTAGGGTTTAGCCTCTACGATCTCGTGGTAGATCAACTCTTGTAATACTCATATCATCAAGATCAATCAAGCAGGAAGTAGGGTATTACCTCCATCGAGAGGGCCCGACCCTGGGTAAACATTATGTCCCCTGCCTCCTATTACCATCCACCTTAGACGCATAGTTCGGGACCCCCTACCCGAGATTCGCCAGTTTTGACACCAACATTGGTGCTTTCATTGAGATTTCCACTGTGTCGTCACCATATGGTTTGATGGCTCCTTCGATCATCAGCAACGATGCGATCTAGGGTGAGGTTTTTCTCCCCGGACAGATCTTTGTATTCAGCGGCTTCGTACTGCGGGCCAACTCGCTTGGCCGTCTGGAGCAGATCGAGAGCTACACCCCTGGCCATCAGGTCAGGTTTGGAAGCTTGAACTATACTACCGACATTCGCGGAGACTTGATCTTCGACGGATTCAAGCCCATGTCAGGTACGCCACACAGTCACGACGAGCATGACTTAGCTCTGCCATCGGACAGTGTTCGGGAGATCACACCTGTGGCAACTTCGGCCCTCAATCCGGAGCAGATTGTGCCGTTTGAGGACGGGTGGATGGACCCCGCCACGGAGGCCGCACACCCAGCACCGATAGAGCCGAATACTGACTTCACCTCCTATGAGACCTATGTTATCGGACCCTTGGATTCGTCCCCGACCACAGGCTCCGAACCGCCTGCGTCCGTGCCTATCGAATCTGATTGGGCACCGATCATGGAGTTTACCTCCACGGATATCTTTCAACACTCGCCCTTGGGCGACGTGCTAAATTAATTGAGGTCTCTCTCCTTGTCAGGAGACCCTTGGCCGAACTATGTCCGGCTTGAGTGGGAAGCGGACAACGAAGAAATTCATTCCCCACCCACCACCCACTTAATAGCCACTATCGACGACTTAACCGACATGCTTGATTTTGGCTGCGAAGACATCGACGGTATGGACGACGATGCAGGAGAAGAACAGGAACCACCACCCACAGGGCGCTGGACAGACAGCTCATCATATGATATATACATGGTGGACACCCCCAAAGAAAGCGATGGCAACAAGGCAACGGAGGATAATCCCCTCGAGAAGGAATCTAAGCACCGGCGTTATCGGCGCCGCTCTAAGCCCCGCCATAGCAAAAGCAGCGATACCGGCATAAGAGACAATAACGCTACAGATAGTGCCGAAGACGAAGACAATCCCCTCCAGCCAAGCTTTGAGTGGGAGGATGGGCAAGCTAGCCCTAAGGAACAGGCGGCAGATGGAGAATCAGAGGATGACAATTACATGCCCCTCTCCGATGACGAGGTGAGCCTTGGCAACAAAGAATTTATCGCGCCCGAGGATCCCGTCGAGCAGGAGCGCTTCAAGCACCGGCTTATAGCCACAGCAAAAATCCTGAAGAAAAAGCAACAGCAGCTTCAAGCTGATCAAGATCTACTAGCGGATAGATGGACCGAGGTGGTGGCAGCCGAGGAATACGAACTCGAGCACCCAACCAAAAGTTACCCAAAGCGCAGGTTGCTACCCCAACTCTAGGAGGAAGCATTAAAGCCTACACTACCAGCGTATGATGCGGCTGATAGGCCACCTCGTGGCCGAGAGAAAACGACATATCAGCCCAAAGTCCAGCCCGCACCCCGTCGCGAGTCAAACAAAAATACCAAGGCCCGGGGTAACACGCAGGACCTGCGAGAAGTATTGGAAAACAAATCAGGACATAAAAGATCGGTCTACGGATCACATGGGCGCGCCCCAACGCGTGACAACAACCGTCACGCCGGATATACTAAAAGCAAATCCGGCCGGGCCGAACACAGCAGACAAGACTCGTATGAACTGCGTCGTGATATAGCCCGGCACAGAGGCGCTGCACACCCCCTATGCTTCACTGATGAAGTAATGGATCATGAATTCCTAGAAGGGTTTAAAACCGTGAACATTGAATCATATGACGGCACTACAGACCCCACTGTATGGATAGAGAATTTCTTCCTCCACATACACATGGCCCGCGGGGATGATCTACACGCCATCAAGTATCTCCCGCTAAAACTTAAGGGGCCGGCTCGGCATTGGCTGAATAGCTTGCCGGCAAACTCCATCGGAAGCTGGGAGAACCTAGCAGACGCATTCCTGGACAACTTCCAGGGCACTTATGTGCGACAACCGGATGCTAACGATTTAAGTCACATAACACAAAAGTACGGAGAGTCAGCCAAGAAATTCTGGACTCAGTTCCTAATTAAAAAGAACCAAATTGTCGACTGTCCGGGTGCTGAAGCCCTAGCGGCCTTTAAACATAACATCCGTGATGAGTGGCTCACCCGACATCTCGGCCAAGAGAAGCCAAAATCCATGGCAGCCCTCATGACACTCATGACCCGCTTTTGCGCGGGCGAAGATTGCTGGTTGGCCCATAGCAACAACACAACAAGCAACCCTGGCACATCAGAAGCCAGAAATAGCAACGGCAAACCCCGATGCAACAAACACAAGCGCCACAAAAATGGTGGAAATGCCGAAGATACGGCAGTCAATGCCGGATTTAGGGGCTCTAAGTCCAGTCAGCTGAATGGCCACAAACAAATGCCAATTCGGGTCCGTCCAGTCTAGACCGCATACTCGATCGCCCATGCCAAATTCATGGCACCCCAGGAACACCAGCCAATCATACCAACAGAGAATGTTGGGTCTTCAAACAAGCCGGCAGGTCAGGTGCCAAAAACAAAGATAAGGGGTCTCAAAGTGATGATGGCGACGAGGAGCCCAGATCATCGAGTACAGGAGGGCAAAAGAAATTTCCCCCGCAAATCCAAACGGTGAACGTGGTAAACGGCACCTACACTCCCAACTCGGACCGGACGCACACCCTTAGGGATGTCGACTTAACAGAACCAGTCGTCCCACAATATAAACTAGGGCTGATCATCTTCAACCGCACGGATCGTCCGGTTAACACCAATCAGGGCAATCCAACCGCACTAGTCCTCGAGCCAATAATTGACGGGTTCCATCTCGCACGAGTCATTATGGACGGAGGGAGCAGTCTAAACTTGCTTTACCAGGACACAGTGCGCAAGATGGGTATCGATCATTCGGTGATCAAGCCCACTAAAACCACCTTCAGAGGTATTATACCAGGTATGGAGGCCAGCTGTACAGGCTCAATCGCCCTTGAGGTAGTCTTTGGATCACCAGACAATTACCGTGCTGAAGAATTAATCTTCGACATCGTCCCCTTTCATAGTGATTATCAGGCACTGCTCGGACGAACCGCGTTCGCTCGATTTAACGCGGTACCACATTATGCCTATTGTAAGCTCAAGATGCCTAGTCCGCGTGGCATCATCACGGTTAATGGCAAGGCCGAACTTCCCCTCGACACCAAGGAGTATACCGCTGCTTTAACAGTAGAAGCTACAAGTGGCACCTTCCAACCGAACCTCGAGTCAACGGCCCGATTCCCGGACACCACCAAAGGACTTCAAACTACTTCGCGGCAGGATAGCCCGGCTCGTCCAGAGCTCAATTAAACACTCCGGCGAAGGCCAGGATAGGCCACATACTGCGGCTCAACCGCTCTGCGGCACACAAGCATTTCTTACATTTTGTTTGTAGGTTCAACTTTGCGTAGACCAGGACTGGCGATATGGAAGCAGCTCGAACGCACAAGGGAATCCTTAGATATTCCCCGCGATGACCATCCGACTATACCCCGGATCCGCACACAGCTTCTTCCCCCTGGTCCCAGCAGGTTCCACAGTCATATTTCTTTTTTACCACATTACCTGTACTCACACGCATCACTACAAAAAAAATACACATCCGTGACTGATACGTCTCCAACGTATCTACAATTTTTGATTGCTCCATGCTATATTATCTACTATTTTGGGCAATATTGGGCTTTATTTTCCACTTTATATTATTTTTGGGACTAACCTATTAACCGGAGGCCCAGCCCAGATTTGTTGTTTTATGCCTATTTCAGTGTTTTGAAGAAAACGAATATCAGACGGAGTCGAAACGGAACGAAATCAACTGGAGAAGTTATTTTTGGAAGGAAACACACCTGATGGACTGGGACCCCACATCAAGGAAGGAACGAGGTGCTCACGAGGGTGGGGGGTGCCCCCCTAGGGCGCACCCCTGTCTCGTGGGGCCCTCATAGCTCCCCTGACGTACCTCCTGCACCCATATATACCTACGTGACCTAAAACTTCCATAACGCACAATAGATCAGGAGTTCCGCCGCCATAAGCCTCCGTAGCCGCCGAAAACCAATCTAGACCCGTTCCGGCACCCTGCCGGAGGGGGCAATCCTTCTCCGGTGGCCATCTTCATCATCCCGGTGCTCTCCATGAGGAGGAGGGAGTAGTTCTCCCTCAGGGCTGAGGGTATGTACCAGTAGCTATGTGTTTGATCTCTCTCTCTCTCTCTATCTCTCTCTCTCTCGTGTTCTTGATTTGGCACGATCTTGATGTATCGCGAGCTTTGCTATTATAGTTGGATCCTATGTTTCTCCTCCCCCTCTTCTCTCTTGTAACGAATTGAGTTTCCCCTTTGAAGTAATATTATCGGATTGAGTCTTTAAAGATTTGAGAACACTTGATGTATGTCTTGCTGTGGATATCCGTGGTGACAATGGGATATCACGTGATTCACTTGATGTATGTTTTGGTGACCAACTTGCGGGTTCCACCCATGAACCTATGCATAGGGGTTGGCACACGTTTTCATCATGATTCTCCGGTAGAACTTTGGGGCACTCTTTGAGGTCCTTTGTGTTGGTTGAATAGATGAATCTGAGATTGTGTGATGCATATCGTATAATCATGCCCATGGATACTTGAGGTGACATTGGAGTATCTAGGTGACATTAGGGTTTTGGTTGATTTGTATCTTAAGGTGTTATTCTAGTATGAACTCTAGGGCTGCTTGTGAAATTTATAGGAATAGCCCAATGGATTGATTGGAAAGAATAACTTTGAGGTGGTTTCATACCCTACAATAATCTCTTCGTTTGTTCTCCGCTATTAGTGACTTTGGAGTGACTCTTTGTTGCATGTTGAGGGATAGTTATGTGATCCAATTATGTTAGTATTGTTGAGGGAACTTACACTAGCGAAAGTATGAACCCTAGGCCTCGTTTCCTATCATTGCAATACCGTTTATGCTCACTTTTACCATTAGTTACCTTGCTGTTTTTATATTTTCAGATTGCAAATACCTTTATCTACTATCCATATTGCACTTGTATCACCATCTCTTCGCCGAACTAGTGCACCTATACAATTTACCATTGTATTGGGTGTGTTGGGGACACTAGAGACTCTTTGTTATTTGGTTGCAGGGTTGCTTGAGAGAGACCATCTTCATCCTACGCCTCCTACGGATTGATAAACCTTAGGTCATCCACTTGAGGGAGATTTGCTACTGTCCTACAAACCTCTACACTTAGAGGCCCAACAACGTCTACAAGAAGAAGGTTGTGTAGTAGACATCAAACTCTTTTCTGGCGCCATTGCCGGGGAGGTGAGTGCTTGAAGGTATATCTTTAGATCTTGCAATCGAGTCTTTTAGTTTCTTGTTTTATCACTAGTTTAGTTTATAAAAGAAAATTACAAAAAAATGGAATTGAGTTTGTCTCATACGCTTCACCTTTTTAATATCTTTCGTGAGTATTATGGAATGGATAATTGTGCTCAAGTGCTAGAAGAAGAAATCTATAAAATGTTTGGCACTAAATCTTTGAATGATGAGCATGATTGCAATGTTGTTAGTACGAATTCTTTGAACATCCATGATACTAATGATGATTGCACTAGTTAGGATGAAAATGCCTCCTATAAGCATGTCAATTTTTGTGGAGTAGACTGGGTTTGCAAGTACACACCAAATAGGGAAGATATATATTTCAAGAGGCATAAGTACTTAGAAACCAAATTGTTGCAAGAAGAGCTAGATGAATGTGCTGAAAAATTCAATATTTTTTGTGCCCCTTGTGAACTTTGCAATGGACATGGTCATTTAAAGCTCCAATGCTATTTGTTTCATGATCAAGTCGTGTCCAAACATTGTGATAATTTGATTACCCTTGAGAATCATAAAGAGCTTAGCCTTCTTTGGGGTTATGAAGAAATGAAACGTATAACTGAGGGTATTCCAAAGTTTAATCTTGATAAAGTTCTTCATTTTGATCTAGAGAAGATTTATATGTATTGTGCGGTGAATTGCATTGAAAATCCTTATATTGCCAATTACATAAAGAAAAGAAAACAAATAGAAGATGAAGAGAATACTAATGAAAGGGAAGAGACTTCCCAATATCCTCCTATTATTTCTTATGATGAATCAGGTAACGAGGAGAAGCCTCCTATTCAACCAATCTCATTAATAAGGAGCTCCAAAAAGAGGATTGAACCCACACATGATGTGGTGAAGAAGAAGAAGAAAAGAAAAAGGAAGAGAGATAAAAAGATATCTCTCCCAAATAATGTTGCTCCTCTTACTATTGTGCCTCATGAAAATATAATTGAGGAAGATAATGATACTTCTTATGATCTTGAAAATCTTTTTGGCACTTGCTTGGAAGAATATGATAATTGCTATACTATTGGTGCTATCCATACTATTAATGATGAGAGTGATTATGCTTATGATATGAAAAGGCCCAAGCTTGGGGAAGCTATGTTTGACGAGGATGACATATTTGAGAATATATTTGCTGCAATTAATGTTTGTCCCAAGCTTGGGGATGCTATGTTTAATGAAGATGATATTTTTAGCCTCTCAAGTTTTGACATGCAAAGTTGTTATGATGATAGCATGCCTCCTACTTATGATGATTATTGTGATAATACATATGCTATAAAAAGTAGTAATGATTATATTTATAAAACTTGTCATGATTATGGTTACCCATTTTCTGGACATTACTCTTTTAATGTGGAAGCAATTTATTGTATTCAAGTCTCTTATGATACTCCCACTATTCCGAATGGGAAGAATTTTCCTTATGTGGAGAGTAGTAAATTTTCTATGCTTGTAGATCATGAAAAGAATGCTTTAGGTGCTGGTTATATTGTTGAATTCATTCATGATGCTACTGAAAATTATTATGAGGTAGGAATATATGCTTGTAGGAGTTGCAATAATATCAAGTTTCCTCTCTATGTGCTTAAAATTTTGAAGTTATGCTTGTTTTACCTTCCTATGCAAGTTGATTCTTGTTCCCACAAGTTGTTTGCTCACAAAATCCCTATGCATAGGAAGTGGGTTAGACTTAAATGTACTAGTCATATTCTTCATGATGCTCTCTTTATGTTTCAATTCTTATCTTTTATGTGAGCATCATTGAAATCATCATGCCTAGCTAGGGGCATTAAACGATAGCGCTTGTTGGGAGGCAACCCAATTTTATTTTTGTCCCCTGCTTTTTGCTCCTGTTTAGTAATAAATAACTCATCTAGCCTCTGTTTAGATTTGGTTTTAGTTGTTTAATTAGTGTTTGTGCCAAGTAGAACCTTTGGGGAGACTTTGGGAAAGTCTTGTTGATCATGCTGTAAAAAAACAGAAACTTTAGCGCTCACGAGAATTGCTTCCATTTTTATTTGGAGAGTTCTATTTAGTTAATTATTTTTTCAGATGATTAATAGATAAATTCCTCAGGTCCAGAAATTTATTTTAGAATTTTTGGGGTACCAGAAGTATACGTTTGATCCAGATAACTACAGACTGTTCTGTTTTTGACAGATTCTGCTTTTCGTGTGTTGTTTGCTTATTTTGATGAATCTATGGCTAGTAAAATAGTTTATAAACCATAGATAAGTTGGAATACAGTAGGTTTAACACCAATATAAATAAAGAATGAGTTCATTACAGTACCTTGAAGTGGTGATTTATTTTCTTCTACTAACGGAGCTTACGAGTTTTCTGTTAAGTTTTGTGTTGTGAAGTTTTCAAGTTTTGGGTAAGGATTCGATGGACTATGGAACAAGGATAGCCAAGAGCCTAAGCTTGGGGATGCCCCGGAAGGCATCCCCTCTTTCGTCTTTGTTCATCGGTAACTTTACTTGGAGCTATATTTTTATTCGCCACATGATATGTGTTTTGCTTGGAGCGTCAATTTATTTTGTTAGGATTTTCTTTCTGTTTTTAGAACAATGTTTTGCATCTTTTATTTCAATAAAAGTGGCATTGATAGCCTTTACTATGCCTATGTTACAAGTATACATGTTGCTGTTTAAAAACATAAAGTTTACCGCTGTTGCAATAATTCCCTAGAAAAGTCAGAATGTGATAAAATGTTGAAACCTTTTGCATATTAAGCTCTGATAAATTTACTACAGTGGGAATTTTATTTCATAATTTTTGGAGCTAGGTAAGTATGGATGTTGCTGCATTCTTTACAGACTGTCCTGTTTAGGCAGATTGCTGTTATGTTTGCATTGTTTGCATATGTTTGCTTCTTCAATGATTCTATTTGACGATAGGACTATTAAATATGCAGAGGCATTTAGTATCCAATGTTGAATAATAATTTAGTGATTTGCTACAGTAGAGTATGAAAAGGTTTTGGCAATGGTTTATACTAACTTATCTCACGAGTCCTTGTTGAGTTTTGTGTGGATGAAGCTTCCGAGATTTAAGGGAGACCATGATATGAGAGGAATTAAGGAGACACAAAATCTCAAGCTTGGGGATGCCCAAGGCACCCCAAGATAATATTTCAAGAAGTCTCAAGCATCTAAGCTTGGGGATGCCCTGGTTGGCATCCCACCTTTCTTCTTCAACAACTATCGGTTAGTATCGGTTGATCCTAAGTTTTTGCTTCTTCACATGATGTTTGCTATTCTTAGAATGTCATTTTAGTTTGCTTTGATTTCTGTTTGAATAGAATACCAAGATCTGAAATTATTAAATGTTAGAGAGTCTTCACATAGTTGCATAATTATTCGACTACTCATTGATCTTCACTTATATCTTTCGGAGGAGTTTGTCATTTGCTCTAGTGCTTCACTTATATCTTTTAGAGCATAGTGGTAGTTTTATGTTGAAGAAATAGATGAACTCTCATGCTTCACTTAGATTATTTTGAGAGTCTTAAATAGCATGGTAATTTGCTTAAAATCCTAATATGCTAGGTATACAAGATTAATAATAAAATTCTCTTATGAGTGTGTTGAATACTAAGAGAAGTTTGATACTTGATGATTGTTTTGAGATATGGAGATGGTGATATTAGAGTCATGCTAGTTGAGTAGTTGTGAATTTGAGAAATTCTTGTGTTGAAGTTTGTGATTCCCGTAGCATGCACGTATGGTGAACCGTTATGTAACAAAGTCGGAGCATGAGGTGTTTATTGATTGTCCTCCTTATGAGTGGCGGTCGGGGACGAGCGATGGTCTTTTCCTACCAATATCTCCCCCTAGGAGCATGCGCGTAGTACTTTGTTTCGATAACTAATAGATTTTTGCAATAAGTATGTGAGTTCTTTATGACTAATGTTGAGTCCATGGATTATACGCACTCTCACCCTTCCAACTTTGCTAGCTTCTCTAGTACCGCGCAACTTTCGCCGGTACCATAAACCCACCATATACCTTCCTCAAAACAGCCACCATACCTACCTATTATGGCATTTCCATAGGAGGTCCGTTTCGACCGTAGGAGGTCCGTTTCCTCCGTTTTTCGGTATGCCACACCCCTCCCGATCAACAGGACCCCCGTTTCGACCGTAGGAGGTCCATTTCCTCTGTTTTGCAGTACGCCAAACCCCTCCCGATCAACAGGACCCCGTTCCGAACGTAGGAGGTCCGTTTCCTCCGTTGTGCGGTACGCCAGGCCTCGTTTCCATCGTCTGTTCCATCCAAGCCCTCCCGATGAACACGATCACGCATTTCGTTCTGACCCAGCCGGTTGGCTCCCACGCGTTCCGTTGCCTCCCCATGAACACGACGGATTCCATTGCCTCCCCATGAACATGACGCATTCCGTTGCCTCCCCATGAACACGACGATGACATTGTTTCTCCGTTCCGACCCAGCCATGTACACGAGCCCTGGTCATACGTATGCACGAGTAGGCGTACGAGACCCCGCTCGTATGTACACATATGTGGCCGTATTTTCTTTCTTGCACCCTCGCTGCTGTACGTACGTGTACATGCTATGTGCGCGCCTCTACTACGACACGTACGCGCCTCTACTACGGCACGTGCGCGCCTCTACATCCACCAGTATATATATACGTACACGTTCGCGACCAGAATGACAATGCTACGTACGCTTCGACCAGGTGGGTCCCAACTGTCAGGCACTTCCTTGCCTGTGAAGATGTAGCTGGTGGTTCCCAACAGTCAGGGGGGCGAATCATTTTTTTTGCCCGGACGCACTTCCTTGCATTCGAAGATGTAGCTGGTGGGTCCCAGCAGTCAGGGGCAAACGTTTTTTTCGCGAAATACGGTGGCCCGTCCGGTGGGTCCCCGCTGTCAGGTGGAGGAATAATTATTTTGCACGTAATAAGGAGGCACTTCCTTGCTGCGGCCGTGGACCCAGCTGTCAGCCTCTCCACGTATAGTCCATGTCCGATGGAAGCCGTTCCTTGACCATGTTGACCACGCCGCGCCGAGAGCACCAGGGCGGTGGACGACAGCGAGGCCTAGGAAGGGGACGACGCGGAGCCGAGGAAGACGCGGCAGTGGATGCCCACGCGTAGAGGAGTACGAGGGTTCACTGGTTCGCTGCGGTGTGAGGCTGCCGTTGCCGCAGAATAACAGGGAGTGTGGGTGAGTAGACGGATGGCCTGGCCAGCGGTGGGAGTAGTAGGGGGCGGTGAGGCCTCCGCCGCATTGCAGCCGGCCAAGGGAGGCAAGAGCACGAGGCACGACTGGCGCTGGTTTGGGCGGCTGGAGCAAGAAGACCAGAGGTTGAAGAAGCACTATGGCCGTTGGATGGACATCGTACGGTCACTGGAGCTAAAATCGTGCATATTGACTAAGTTAACAAAGCCCTCCGTCCCCGTCAACTTAGTAGGACCACAAGTGAGCCTGCCACTATACTGGGTCCTAGCTAACAGGGGGAGTATTCATTTTTTTGTGCGTAATAAGGAGGCACTTCCTTGCGTGCGAAGATATAGCTGGTGGGTCCGAGCTGTCAGCGTCGGTAATGTTTTTTTCGCGAAATACAGAGGCCCTTTCGGTGGGTCCCTGATGTCATGTGGAGGAATCATTATTTTGCACATAATAAGGAGGCATTTCCTTGCGTGCGGCCGTGGACCCAACTGTCGGCCTCTCCACGTACTGTCCACTTCAGATGCATGTCAGTCGTTGACCATGTTGACCAGGCCGCGCCGAGAGCACCAGGGCGGTGGACGACGGCGAGGCCTAGAAAGGGAACGACACGGAGGCAGGGAAGACTCGGCAGTTGTTTCCCACGCGGAGGGTAGTACAACTGTACGAGGGTTTACTGGTTCGTCTGCCGTCGCCGGAGAATAACAGCAGGTGTGAGTGAGTAGAGGGATGGCTAGGCCAGCGATGGGAGTATGGTGGGGCGGTGAGGCCTGCGCGGCAGCAGAGCCAACCACGGGGAGGAGGGAGTAGGCAGTCCCGCCGGCACTTGTTTGAGCGGCTGGAGCAGGAAAAGCAGAGATTGAAGAAGCACAACGGCCGTTGGTTGGCCATCCAACAGTCACTGCTTGTGCGTCAACCTTTTTTTAGGAAAGCCTCAAATCTGTGGAAAACAGCATACAATCCATCTGCCATTATTTCTAATAATTTACAGCCCATTTGCTAATTATTAAGGTTTTTTTGGAGCCCATATTCTTTTTGTTAGCATTACAGCCCATATTGTGGCCACGGTTAAAAAATTATACGAAATTTTGCATATTTCAGTGCGGTCCGAACTGTTTTTAGTCCCGAAATTTCGACTCACATTCAAACTGATTTTAAAAATAAATGTATATCAATATAAAATCCAACAAATTCTCCACGCATAAAAATTAATGTAATTTAAAATCTCAAAATGAAAAAAAAGATATTTGAAACTAATTGCCAGTTTGATGTGTTTTAAAAATGTACAACCCATTTCTCATTACTGATGGGCCATTTTCTCGGCCAGCCGAATGAAAGCTCTCCTCGTCTTGAAAGATTTGCAGCCCAACAGGCCTGACAAAGCGACTTACTTGGCAAATCAGAAAAAAACTGGGATGTGGCGGTGGACCCAGCTGTCAGCCTCTCCACGTACAGTACTCTTCCGATGGAAGTCGTTCCTTGACCACGTTGACCACGCCGCGCGGAGAGCACCACGGCGGTGGACGACGGCGAGGCCTAGTGATAGAGGCGAATGTGTCCCGATGTTTGGATGAGATGGTGGCTATCGTTTTCTATGGGAGTCGACATTGACGATCCGACTACGAACGTGCGAGACGTCGCGCCTTATCAATCGCTAAACCAACTTTCGAGGGTTATTGACCACACCGGAGCACGATCAACCTGACCACGAGGGTCTATTTCCTGCGAGCAAACAAAGAACAAGCAAGAAACTGAGATTGCAATCTGGATATTGCAAATATAAGATGAAAGCTTTATTGATCAAGGTGGGGTTCTCTAACGCCTTGGTCTGGTCGTTGAACACAAATGAAGTACGCGAAGTTGCAGCTATGGTGAACTTTTAATCTAAACAAAACCCAAAATATAAACGATGCCCTAAGGGCTGTATATATGGAGGAAGAGGGGGGATTTCGTGGCCCATGGAGGAGGGGTCCAGAACCAACCCTATCCCTTGTTTCCCCACACATACGGACTCTAAAAACAGCCTATACTTAAGTATTTCGAAAATACATGGGCCTGGCCCAATAATAAGGTGACTCAGCACCTAACATAGCCTCTGGACGAAATTTATGAAGTTGCATCTTGTATATTTCGTCCAAGGCTTCATGCACTCCTTATGGTGGCTTCAAAGTCCTGAAATCATCACTTGTAACTCCGTTCTTGATCCCCTTGCGCATGCCATCATCTCCATGCTTGAACTTGTTCCAAGCTTCATCTTTCTTGTCCAAGCTAGGCCCTTCATTTGTAAGCAAAACAAATGTATCCAATTTAGGCAGCATCATATTCTCATGAACATTATAATCGTTACCAAGAAACAAAAGTACCTGATAATTCAATTGGCGTGCGCGAGCTCTAGTAATTGGTCCAGTATGTATAGCAGCAGGGGCTGTGGGTGTAACAATGGTATTGATGTCCTCATCATCCTCCCCTTCTTGAAATGAAGTCGTCCTCGACGAAAGTTCATCTTCCTCACCCAAATATGGCTTCAGATCTGCAATGTTAAAAGTGGGACTAACCCCAAAATCTGCAGGCAGCTCAAGTTTATATGCATTATCATTTATTTTCTCTAACACCTTAAAAGGACCATCAGCACGTGGCATTATCTTTGATTTGCGCAAATTAGGAAATATATCCTTACGCAAATGTAACCAAACAAGATCTCCAGGTGCAAACACAACATGTTTTCTACCCTTATCTCCAGCAAGTTTATATTTAGCATTCATACGCTCAATGTTTTCCTTAGTTAACTCATGCATTTTTAAAATCAATTCAGCATGTTCTTTAGCATCAAAATTAACCTTCTCCGAAGATGGAAGAGGGAACAAATCAATAGGTGCACGAGGTAGGAAACCATACACAATTTCAAAAGGGCACATCTTAGTAGTAGAATGCAATGAACGATTATAAGCAAATTCAATATGAGGCAAGCATTCTTCCCACATTTTCTTGTTATTCTTCAAAACAGCCCTAAGCATAGTAGACAATGTTCTGTTGACTACTTCAGTTTGTCCATCAGTTTGGGGTGACAAGTAGTACTAAAAATAAGTTTAGTCCCCGACTTAGCCCATAAACATCTCCAAAAGTGGCTAAGAAATTTAGTATCACGATCTGAAACAATAGTATTTGGCACACCATGCAAGCGAATAATTTCACGAAAGAACAAATCAGCAACATTAACAGCATCATCGCTTTTATGACATGGTATAAAGTGTGCCATTTTCGAGAACCTATCCACGACAACAAATATGCTATCCCTCCCCTTCTTTGTTCGAGGTAAACCTAAAACAATGTCCATTGATATATCCTCCCAAGGAACACTAGGTACAGGCAAAGGCATATATAAACCATGAGGATTGAGTCGTGACTTAGCTTTTTGACATGTAGTGCAGCGAGCAACAAAACGCTCAACATCCCGTCTCATCTTTGGCCAAAAGAAATGTGCAGCAAGTATATCCTCTGTCTTCTTGACGCCAAAGTGTCCCATTAATCCTCCTTCATGCGCCTCCTGCAACAACAAAAGACGAACGGAGCCAGCTAGAATGCATAGCTTGTTAGCACGAAACACAAATCCATCGTTAAGAACGAACTTGTTCCAAGTTCTCCCTTCCTTACAATTATGCAATACATCTTTAAATTCAGCATCATGCACATATTGATCTTTGATGGTCTCCAAACCAAATATTTTAAAGTCAAGTTGTGAAAGCATAGTATAACGACGAGACAATGCATCAGCAATAACATTTTCTTTACCCTTCTTGTGTTTAATGACATAAGGGAAAGTCTCAATGAATTCAACCCATTTAGCATGTCTACGGTTGAGTTTTGCTTGACTTTTAATGTGTTTCAAAGATTCATGATCAGAATGTATAACAAATTCCTTTGGCCATAAATAATGTTGCCATGTTTCTAAGGTCTGAACAAGAGCATATAATTCTTTATCATAAGTAGAATAGTTCAGACTAGGCCCACTCAATTTTTCAGAAAAGTATGCAACAGGTTTGCCATCTTGTAATAACACACCTCCTAATCCAATTCCACTAGCATCACATTCAAGCTCAAAAGTCTTACTAAAATCAGGAAGTTGGAGTAAAGGAGAATGTGTCAACTTATCTTTCAATACCGTGAAGGCTTCTTCCTGTGCGGTACCCCAAAGAAAAGGCACATCCTTCTTTGTAAGCTCGTTGAGAGGTGCAGCAATGGTACTGAAATCTCTCACAAAACGCCTATAGAAACCAGCGAGGCCAAGGAAACTCCTCACTTGTGTGACCGTTTTGGGCTGCGGCCAACTCTCAATAGCTTCAATCTTGGCTTTATCAACTTCAATTCTGTCATGGTTTTGTCACGGCAGATGTCCTCGTGAAAGGACTTAGTCGTGGAGCCATCGCAATGGGTTAGCTTGAAGGGGTTAAAGCAGACACAGGGACGCAAGAGAGTTTATACTAGTTCGGCCCCTTCGATGAAGGTAAAAGCCTACGTCTAGTTGTGATGGAATTGATGGGGTTTCGATGACTAGGGAGCAAACAAGCTTCGCCTAAGTCTCGAGTTGTTGTCTGTTGTCCTGAACCGCCGCCGGGTCGTCCCCTTATATACACAGGTGACGCCCGTCGGTTCACAGAGTCCTAACACCGGTTCATATTCGTATCCGGGTTGGTCTCTCCTTATTCCTATCTTACAATACAAGTTTACATACAGATGCCGGTTTACGGCTACAAGTCTTAAACCGACTACGGGCCTCAAGCCCTCATCTATCTTCTTGGGCTTTAACACTCTTGAGTTACTGATGAAGTTAACCCAGCCCACATAGGCCGGTTTATGCCCAATAGTAATATTCCCAACATTAGGCCCCAGATTGATTTGAACGGGTTCATGTCAATCCTTAGCAAAATCTTCATCTTCAACATCTTCTCGTAGTTGCTGAACCGCCATGATGTCATCCTCTCCAGTTGCTGTAAGCCGAGGTGACGTCATCTGTCATAAAGAAAACATCCATGATATCTCCTTGTTTAATAAACTCACAACAACCGAGGCGACAGCTCCTCTTCCGAAATTTTTAGTTCCTGGATTCACGCGCCTGACATATGTCTTTTTGCCTTATAAATAGGGCCGAAGGGTCATTTCTTTTCTCCCCTTCGTGCCCTTCCTCTTCGTCTTCCTCGCGTCGCCGGTCTCAGAGCTCCGTCGCCGCCGTCGTCTTCTGCATCGACTTTGGCCGCTGCATCAACCTGAGCGTACCAGAAAACTGCGGCGACCTTCCGCATCTTCCTCAGCTCTGGTAGGTCTTCTGCTCTTCTCAACATAGATCTGTTCTAGGGTTTCGTGTTATTGGTGCGTTCATCACCTATTCATGTTCGTATGCTAGCTCCTGGATGCATCTGTGAACCCCTTCTCTGTGTAGTGATAACTTTTAGTATCCGCCTTTAGTTTCATGCCTAAAACCATAGATCTCACATATATTTCCGCCCATTGATTCAATACTGTTCTGCTTTGAGCATTTGAATATTTTCCTTCTTTTCTGAACTTGCTTCAGATCCATCGCTATAGAGAAATCTTGTGAAATCTGTTTATGTACACTTACCCATCCGCAATCTCAACTGTTTCAATGCTTAGATCCGGCGGTTTAACTTGGTGTAGAAAAATTAACAAACCGGTATATACCATTAGTCCCCTTGTTGAACCGCCAGATGCTGTTGCTTCATAAAACTCCGGTTTAGATAGAGTTGTCTCCGGTTTAACATTGTACATACCAGTGTACTTTAATCAATGCATTCTTGAACCGGAATCACCTATCTTGTAGATTTCATCATGGCCAAGCAAGTATATGAGTGCAACTGGGTTCCTTCTCGCGTCACGGAGACTCAATTGAACAATTTAGTCCTGATCGGCGCTTTAGGCAGCAAAAACACCATCCATTGGAGGGTCCCTGGCAAAGAATGCACTCCCACACCTCAAGAAGGAGAGGTCGTTGTTTTCATAGATCACTTAGCCCGGGGCTTTAAGTCGCCCGGTTCTAAATTTTACCGGGACATTTTATCCAATTTTCAACTCCGCCCACAAGACACTGGCCCCAACTCTGTTACAAACATGTGTCACTTCCAAGTGCTCTGTGAGGTGTTCTTTCAAGAGGATCCCACAGTTGAGTTGTTCAGAGACTGCTTCCATCTAAACCGCCGCACTGAGTTTACTGACGGTTCCAATATGGAATTGGGTGGTGTGGCGATTCAGAAAAGGAAAGAGGTCACATACCCTCACGCCAAACTGCACAGCCACCCCAAAGAGTGGAATCAAACATGGTTCTATTGCAAAGACACCTCCCCTGCTGATGAAAATCCTTTGCCTGGCTTTCATCCAGAGCGGCTTAGCAATACACACCCCTTTCCGCAAAGGTTGACTACCAAGGAGAGAAGCAAATACACTCCTCAACTGTCCAAGCTCAGAGCCTTCATGGCAAACAGTTTAACAGGGGTTGATCTCGCTCGCTGTTGGATATCGTGGAGCATACTGCCCCTTAGTCAACGCTCCGGTTTGATGTGCGAGTATACTGGCAGTGTTGATGACCCACTGCGACATGCTAACATCCAGCTCACCGACGAAGAAATCACAGAGGCTGTGAATAAAATGTTGAATGAACCGGAACACATATGTGCTAGAACCGGCCTGCTTCCCTTCTGTGCCACCAACAAACCGCCAGCTGTAAGAGTTTGATTTTTCTTTTTACTGAACTTGTTATTGATATATTTAGTCATTGTTTAATATCAATGTCTGTTTAAACAGGGCAATGATCCGTTTTGGAGCAAGAAACTTCCACAGGAGAAGCCAGAAAAAACAAACAAATCGGAAAGACCAACCCGGCCAAAGACTAAAGTCGTGAAACGGCCTGCTCATAAGAAGAAAACCACTGCATCTTCTGATCCGGCCGCTGATGATGGTGTGGGTAATCCGGACCTTGAGGTAGAGCTTGACTCACTTGGCTTATTTTTCACACGCCTTATTGATGATGATATTTGTCAAGATGATGCCGAAGCCAGCCATGCTGATGCTGCAGAGGTAATTACTCTCTCTTCTGATTCAAACCCTTTGCCTTCACTAAAAATCCGTCAGGCAAACCGGAAGGTTAAATTTTCTCATCCTCTTGCTTACTTGGATCCCAAATTTCTTATGAATACCCAACAACATGAAGCTCGCCGCACAACCCCGCACAGCGGCCAAGTAGTTACCTCCGCTGGTTTACCGAATAGTCCGGTTCGGAAATGCCGTTCAGAGGTCTCTAATTTGCTTGTTAGTGCTTGTCCTAAAGCGGGCTGTTTTCGTCAACTTCTTAATCCATCTGACTCTGATTATCAGGTTACTTCCCACTCATCCTCTGGCGAGTCATCGGCTACTTAGCTGCCACCGCTCAAAACGGTGCTTGGGTAAGCTATACTTATCATAATACTTCTCGTACATCACCTTGGAACATATGCTGTATTTGACTTTGTTATTCCTTTCAGGGCCAAGCCTAGGCCGAGCAAGAAGGCTCGCCTAGATAAAGCAGCCGAGGAGGACGCCGTCCCTGAACCGGGTAAAACACCAGATCTTGAAGCGGCTATTCATGAAGATATACCCAATGATCCACCACAACAGGATGACGATTTTATTGCTGAAGAAAGGCCTATTGACACCTCAGGCCCTGTCAACCAGCCCTCAAGCCCCATCCGGGTTTGGGAGATCCACCAGTCCATCCCAGCCTGCTGACAAACCGACTGCGCCAGTGCAAACCGGTGATGCTAAGGATGATGAAGTTGTAATTACTGGCATTGGCCGTATAGAGCCCAGCAATCTTGTTGTTTTATCCAAGCATACCGCCAAAGAAGAATTTGCTGCCATGGGCAAAGGCAAGTGGAATGTTGACTTGGTGACCTATGTTGCTCTGAATGCCCAAGATCTTCATTCCGGCTACCTGAACCGGCTATATACCAGCCGTGATTATGAAGCTGGTCTAGTGAATATGATGAAAGAAAAATTTGAGGTAACTTTCATGTGCTTTTTCCTGCTTGGATATTTCAATCTTGTTAACTCTCCTAGCCCCCAAGGGCCGGTTTAGAATCTTCATTCAAACCAGGACTTGCTAATATAAATCCCAATGCTTCGGAATTCGCTGATGTACCCCCAAGGGCCGGTTCAACTTAGTGTAGTTAAACCGGGACTTTAAGTAACTGAGATCGCAACATCAGAATTTATTCGAGCAAATAGCCATTAGCCCCCAAGTGCCAAGTTGAATACTTGTATTGATCTTGGGACTTTATAATCAAGTGAAAGATGAAGATCAAATAGGCATTAGCCCCCAAGGGCCAAGTGCATAACTTGTTATGTGGTTGGTACTTCAATTCTTGCACTGCTTGCTGAATCATATAACTGTCTGTATGCAGGCTGAGTTGAAGACAAAAGAAAACCAAGTCGCCGATCTCCAAGAAAATCTGAAGTCCCAACAGACTGAAACCTCAAAAGCAAAAGAGGAGTTGACCAGCGCCTTAAGCGTCATGGAACAGCTTAAGGAAGACTTCAAGAAAGAGCGGGCGGACTGGGCTACTGAGAAGGCCGCTTTGACTAAGCGAGTTGAAAATGCCGAAGCCGCACTTAAACCGGTGGTAGATGAACTGACCAGCATAAAGCGTCAAGTGCATGCCATGACTGCCGCCATCTTTGGTAAGCTTTCTTGACTTCTGTAGTAACTTGGCCTTCTTATGATGTGTCTGGTTTGTGAATCCTTTGTAATGTTGTAGGGACACGCATTGGTCACTTGGGGTCAGATGTGCGGAAGAAGTTGAAGGCTGCCTACACATTGATAGAGCAATTGTATACTGGCGTGCAGTGGATCATCTCAACTGCGTCCCGCAACAACCCGGCGCCCACCTTGATTCAAGACACCCTGAAAAGACTGTCTATGCTTCCTACCCGGGTTGAAGAGCTGAAAAAATCTGCTGCTCGAACCGGTGCTATCAATGCCTTAATCCGGGCAAAAGCGTGGGTGCCGGATTTTGATCCTGTTGAAGCGGCTCAAGGCTACCCCCACTTGAAGGAAGATGGCTCAGAATTCAATGAGGAGGACCTGAGAGTGATAAACCGGGAGGTGCGCCCTCTAGCTTGTCAATTGGTGGAAGAGGCAGACTTGTCTCATTATCAAGCCCAATATGACAACCAGAACAAACGAGTGGCTGCACCAATTCCTGAAGCGGAGAATCTGATCCCTCCAATCCGTAAGCATACTTACGCTCCTGATATTGAACCATCGTTGCTGATCCATGATGAAGCTGTCTTTCAAGCCTTAATGGGAATCGACTAGACAACTGTTGATTTCCAGCCACTGGGTAGGGAAGCAGAAGCTGAAGCGGCGCAAGATGACCCGCAACCATCAGACCAAGTCGGCGATGAAGCTTGAACCGGAGGCCGGTTTAAATTGCTTGTCTTTTGTATTCCGCCGAAAAGAAACAATGATCTTATTTGGGCACCATGTTGCCTTGTAATAGGTAGCCAATACTCTTGCTTTTGAGATGCCTTCGTGCATAGGTACTGGTACTTACACCTCTTTTGAATGATCAAAACCTTCAATCTATTTTTCCTGCAGTCATAAAATGTAAAACTGCCAAGGCGGTTGTACCGCCAGCCGGATTATGATATTTATATATATGCAATGAAATTGAGGTACATGATCGAATCTTGTGATACAAAATACCTGCCATCGTTGGGCATGAAGTTGACGTTGCCAATCTTGAAACGGAGGTATATAAACCTATACTGTCGAAGGAGAAAGTAGCTCCTGTGTATGTAATGCCGGTTTACCATGTAAACCGTGCTGGGTTATGATAAACACCGTGTTATTTCGAGATGTGAATAGAAAGCAAATCGAGCAAATAGTCTCTGGATTAAAAATGGACCGTGTTCCGTCAATTGACAGTTTGAACCGGTTTAAAACTTTGTCGGTTTAAAAAACACAATAAAAAGAAAGAAATATCTATCAAATAAAATTGTGAAGCAAAGGCAATGATAAAACCGTTTGCAAAAAGAGGCTTATTTGAGCCGATCAGATGGCGTTACCATGGTCGGACACGACCAAGCTCCCGATAGGTGTAGCTATGGTTTAAGTCAGCCAGGTCCCCAAATGAAACCGTGGCATTTATGCCGATCAAGAGGCGTGGCAATGGTTCGGGTTCGACCAAGCCCCCAAGTGATTCTGTGGCCTTAGGCCGATCAAGAGGCGTGACTGGTTCAGACTTGACCATGTCCCCAAGTGATCTGGTGGCTTTCGCCTATCAAAAGGTGTTGCATTGGTTCGGATACGACCAAGCCCCCAAGTGATATTATAAAGCTTTGTTTTAAAAAGCAAATTCAAGGGGTAAACAGGAGGCCGCTTTAAGACAGAACCACTCCATGTAACCACACATGATGTAAAAGAATAGATACCCCGCTTTAGCTGAGGTTCCGGTTTACTGTCATAATATATACATTGTCATAATATGTACATAAGTAGAGCCAATGGCTCAGGTATAGTAAGGCCGAAGATGAGCTATGTCCAGGGCCTGTTGGTCTCCTCCTCTGATGTACGTGAGTCTTTATGCTCTCGAATATCGATCATATAGTATGACCAGTTGTGCAGATTCTTGCTGACCACGAAAGGTCCCTCCCAAGGTGGGGATAGCTTATGCATATCAGTCTGATCTTGGATGAGCCGAAGCACCAAATCTCCTTCCTGAAAGGTTCTAGTTCTGACTCGGCGACTGTGATAACGACAAAGATCCTGTTGGTAAATCGCTGAGCGGGCGGCTGCTATGTCACGTTCTTCATCCAACAGGTCCAAAGCGTCTTGCCGTGCTGTCTCGTTGTCCGCTTCAACATAAGCCGCCACACGAGGTGAGTCATGACGGATATCACTGGGGAGAACCACCTCCACTCCGTAGACCATGAAGAACGGTGTGTATCCTATTGATCTGTTGGGTGTAGTACTGATGCTCCATAACACAGATGGTAACTCTTCTACCCAACAACCCGGTGTTCTCTGCAAAGGAACCATAAGCCGGGGCTTGATGCCTCTCAAGATCTCTTGATTAGCCCTTTCTGCTTGACCATTGGACTGGGGGTGTGCCACTGATGAAACGTCAAGCCGGATGTGCTCCCGTTCGCAGAACTCCTTCATGGTACCCTTGGACAAATTGGTACCATTATCTGTGATAATACTGTGTGGAAAGCCAAACCGGAAAATCACTTTTTTGATGAACTGAACCGTCGTGGCCGCATCACACATGCTAACAGGTTCTGCCTCCACCCACTTTGTAAACTTGTCAACCGCCACCAGGAGGTGGGTCTTCTTATCTTTGGACCTTTTGAAAGGCCCAACCATATCCAGCCCCCAAGTCGCAAACGACCAAGTAATTGGAATCTTTCTCAATTCTTGAGCCAGCACATGAGCACGTCTTGAAAACTTTTGGCAACCGTCACATTGTCTGACCAGATCCTCCGCATCAGCATGAGCAGTTAACCAATAGAAGCCATGGCGGAACGCTTTAGCCAGCAAAGATTTTGAACTGGCGTGGTGACCACAATCTCCTTCGTGGATCTCACGCAAAATTTCACAGCCTTCTTCAGGAGACACACAACATTGAAATGCCCCTGATACACTGCAATGATGCAACTCGCCATTGACAATAGTCATGGACTTGGACCGCCGGATTATCTGTCGGGCCAGAGTCGCATCCTCTGGTAACTCGCCCCGGTTCATGTACGCCAGGTAAGGAAGCGTCCAATCCGGAATGACATGAAGAGCTGCCACCAATTGAGCCTCCGGATCAGGAATAGCCAAATCCGCTTCACCAGGGAGCTTGACCGACGGGTTGTGCAGCACATCCAGAAAAACATTAGGCGGGACCAGTTTGTGCTGAGAGCCCAGCCGGCTTAAAGCATCCGCCGCTTCATTCTTCCGTCGGTCCACGTGGTCCACCTGATAGCCTTTAAAGTGACCTGCAACAATATCCACCTTACGACGATATGCTGCCATGAGTGGGTCGTTGGAATCCCAAGTGCCAGACACTTGTTGAGCCACGAGGTCCGAGTCACCGAAGCACTTAACTCGACTTAGATTCATCTCCTTAGCCATCCGGAGACCATGGAGCAAGGCTTCATACTCAGCTGCATTGTTAGTACAAGGGAACATTAAGCGGAGAACATAACAAAACTTATCACCTCGTGGGGAAGTTAATACGACTCCAGCCCCCGAGCCTTCCAATTGCCTGGATCCGTCAAAATGGATGGTCCAATATGTGTGATACGGCTTTTCTTCAGGTGCTTGTAGTTCCGTCCAATCATTGATGAAATCAACAAGTGCTTGAGACTTAACCGCCGTCCGAGGCACATACTTCAACCCGTGCGGCCCAAGCTCTATAACCCACTTGGCAATCTGGCCAGTCGCTTCCCGGTTCTGGATGATATCCCCCAAGGGAGCAGAACTGACCACCGTAATGGGGTGCCCTTGGAAGTATTGCTTAAGCTTCCGGCTTGCCATAAAAACTCCATATACCAGCTTCTTCCAATGCGGATACCTTTGCTTGGACTCAATGAGTACCTCGCTGATATAATAGACCGGAGGTTGAACCGGATGCTCCTTGCCTGCCTCTTTTCGCTCCACCACAATAGCCACACTGACCGCACGAGCATTAGCAGCAACATATAGCAGCAACGGCTCCTTGTCAATGGGAGCAGCGAGCACAGGCGGATTGGCCAATTGCCGCTTTAAGTCCTCAAATGCTTTATCAGCAATAGAACTCCAGACAAATTGATCCGTCTTCTTCAACATCTAATACGAAGGGATTGCCTTCTCACCAAGGCGGCTGATAAACCGGCTTAACACGGCAATCCGGCCTGCCAGGCGTTGAACATTATTGATACACTTCGGTTTAGCCAGGGAGGTGATGGTTGTGATGTTCTCCGGATTAGCCTCGATTCCCCTGTTGGACACCAGAAAACCCAATAACTTGCCTGTCGGTACACCAAAGACACACTTGGCCGGATTAAGCATCATCTTGTACGTCCTCAGGTTATCAAAGGTTTCCTTCAAGTCGTCAACCAGAGTCTCCTTCTCCCTTGACTTAACCACAATATCATCCATGTAAGCATGTACATTACGGCCAATCTGCTTGTGAAGACAATTTTGTACACACCGTTGATAAGTTGCCTGGGCACTCCTGAGCCCAAAGGGCATAGACACATAGCAGAAGGCTCCAAAGGGAGTTATGAATGCCGTCTTCTCCTGGTCCTTAACTGCCATTTTGATCTGATGATAGCCAGAATATGCATCCAAAAAACTCAAACGCTCACAACCCGCCGTAGCATCAATAATTTGATCAATATGGGGGAGGGTAAAAGGATCTGCTGGACAAGCCTTATTAAGATCTGTGTAATCCACACACATGCGCCAGGTGCCGTTTTTCTTAAGGACCAGCACCGGATTGGCAAGCCACTCAGGGTGGAAAACTTCAATAATAAAGCCAGCTGATAAGAGCCTGGCTACCTCTTCTCCAATCGCCTTGCGTCTTTCTTCGTTAAACCGACGGAGGAACTGTTTCACCAGTTTGTATTTAGGATCCACATTAAGGGTGTGCTCAGCGAGTTGCCTCGGTACACCTGGCATGTCAGAGGGCTTCCACGCAAAAATGTCCCGATTCTCACGGATGAACTCGATGAGCGCGCTTTCCTATTTTGGATCCAAGTTGGCACTGATGCTGAACTGCTTGGACGAATCGCCAGGCACGAAGTCAACAAGCTTAGTTTCAGCTGCCGATTTGAACTTCAGGGCCGGATCATGTTCCGTAGTTTGCTTCTTTAATGGAGTCATGTCCGCCGGATCAACATTGTCCTTATAATACTTCAGCTCCTCGGTGTTACAAACCGACTCTGTGTAGGCCGCATCTCCGTCCTTGCACTCCAAAGCGATTTTACGGCTTCCGTGAACCGTTATTGTCCCCTTGTGACCCGGCATCTTGAGCTGCAAATACACATAACAGGGTCATGCCATAAACTTGGCGTAGGCCGGTCACCCAAACAGGGCATGATATGGACTTTGGATTTTCACCACTTCAAACGTCAATGTTTCCGACCTGGAATCATGATCATCTCCAAAGGCCACTTCCAGAGCTATCTTACCAACAGGATATGCTGACTTGCCAAGTACCACACCATGGAACACCGTATTGGACGGTTTGAGATTTTTATCTGTTAGTCCCATACGACGGAAGGTCTCATAGTACAAGATATTAATGCTGCTCCCTCCATCCATGAGTACCTTGGTGAACTTATAACCTCCCACCTGAGGTGCCACCACCAATGCTAGCTGACCCGGGTTATCAACCCGGGGTGGGTGATCCTCTCTGCTCCATATGATCAGCTGCTCAGACCAGTGTAAGTAACGGGGCACGGCCGGTTCAACAAAGTTGACTGCCCGCTTCTGAACCTTCCGGTCTCGCTTGTCCAAGCTAGTGGTGAAGACATGGTACTGCCCACTATTCAACTGCTTTGGGTTGCTCTGGTAACCCGACTGTTGGTGCTGCTGGTTGTAACCACCCTGGTTATTTTGATTATTTTGATTGTTATGTCCGCCCAGATTACCATTAAATCCCGAACCAGAATTTCCTCCACCGTAACCCGGCTCGGATCCTGAGCCATCGCCGGAGTCGTGATCATACCGGAAAGTATTAGAATTCTTGAACTCCTGCATAATGTAGCAATCCTTCCAAAGGTGGTTTGCTGGCACCTCCTTCGTCCCATGCTTTGGACAGGGCTGGTTCAATAGATAATTTAAGCGGTCCGGGATAGGGTTAGGCGCTCCACCGCGATTCGGCGGTTTACCCTTGCGTCGCTGACCCTTGTCTTGCGCGTTGGTATTAACCACGAAGTCCATGTTGCCATCCGCTTTACGCTTGCCTCTGCTACCGTTACCTGCCAAGTGATGCTACTGACCTTTGGAGTTGCTGTTCTTCTTTCCTTCCCTGTCTTGTCATCATCAGACTCGGGATCCTTGGTACTATCAGTATCAGCATACTTTACCAAGGCAGCCATGAGGGTCCCCATGTCAGTGCAATGGCCCTTCATCCGTCCTAACTTTAGCTTTAGGGGCCCAAACCGGCAATTGCCTTCTAGGGTTATAACCGCGGTGTCAACGTTGATGCGGTCTGATGAATGCAGAACCTGCGAGACCTGGCGCACCCAATGAGTCGTCGATTCTCCTTCCTCCTGGACATAGGCAGCTAAGTCCACTATCGACATAGGCTTCTTACATGTATCCTTGAAATTACTGATAAACCGGGCTCGTAATTGGGCCCACGAACTGATAGAATTGGCCAGTAAGCTTTTTAACCAAGTACGGGCTGTTCCTTCGAGCATCATGGTGAAGTACTTCGCACATGCCGCATCATCCACATCAAGCATCTCCATGGCCATCTCATAGCTCTCCACCCATGTCTCTGGAGGTTGATCCGCCGTGTAATTTGGTACCTTGCGCGGGCCCTTGAAATCCTTGGGCAGGCGCACATTGCGTAAAGCGGGGACAAGGCAAGGCACCCCCAAAGAACTAGAAGTAACACCAGGTTCGATCGAGATAGTTGGACGAACCGGCATAAGCTGCCGAGCCTGATACTGTGCGGCTAACTCGGCCTCCCTGCGCGCTCGGGCCCGGTCCACCACTTCCTGAGCGTTATCAGCACCACCCGCCGGGTTGTTGCCGCGGGGTGCTCCACGTCGTTCATTACTTGACACTGCCGGTTCATCCATATGCCTGCTATAGCTCCGGCTTGGACGAGGGGTCAAGTGGATCCGGTCGCGGCTGTACGAGTATGCTTCCTGTTGGACCAAAGCTGTCCTAAGAAGCTCCTTGACCCGTAGCGTCTCTACTGCCTGCGGCGAGTCACCTTCAATTGGAATGGCCTCCAGCCGTGCAGCAGCGGCAACGAGATTGTCCATCGGGTTGGGGTAGTGACCCGGAGGTGTTGAAACAGCCTGAGGTATAATAGTGTTTTGACGAGGCAGATCCATCAGACGGGGCTGAACCGGCGCGCCGGTCCCAGGAGCTTCCGCCCAGTTTACCTCCAGCGGATTACTGGTTCCTGCTCCTGGGGTGTTGAAAAGGTCTCTGGCCTCGAAAACCGAAGGCAAACGGGATCGGTACTTCCTCTTCATGACTTCATGCGACGCGTTCTGGTCCAACATGAGCCTGTAGGCTTGTGCGTCTAAAGCAGCCCGCTCTGTGGTCATCCTGGCATTCTCAGCTACCAGGTCCGCCTTGGCCTGGGTGATCTGTTCCCTCACCTTTGCAATCTCCGCGTTGTGGACGTCCTGATCCGCCGGGTTAGCTTCTGCCATAAGCACAGCCAATGCATCAAATAGATCTGATAGGACTTGAGCCGGCGGGCGTACAGAGCCTCCTGCCCCGGCAGCCGTCGCCGCTACTGAACCGGAGGTTATTGGCGCAGCGGTTGAAGAATGAAGCGCTGCTTGTGTGCCGGCCATGAATATTCCAACTCGGTTGGGTAGATCAGAGGGGTCTGGAATACTGTCGCCATCGGAATAGCCCCCAATCCGGCCATCTTGTAGCTGATATAGAGATTCGGTTTCTCCGGCTGATGACTCGTCACTGGAATAAACGATGGTCTCGCCGCGAGATTCCGATCCATCCTCATAACTTCCTCCATGGATGACTCCCACGAAGGCACGCTTCATGGCCGGTTTAACCCGGGCGGATCGCGCACGCTGAGCCGTTTCGACGGGGTCGGTGCATATGTCCGGCTCAGGGCCCGGTTCATCGATCTTGCTAATGAAAACGTGTATGCCACCAAAGGGGATCCGGTACCCGTACTCAACTGAGCCGGCCTCGGGGCCCCAGCCTGCATCGTCAATGTAGAGCTTGCCGCGACGACTCTTAGTCATCCGGCCCACAGCGTAGCCCTCGAGTCCTTCAAAGCGGCCCTCCAAGAACTTGAAACCATCATTCGATAGCCCCATGGTGGGTGCCAACTATCATGGTTTTGTCATGGCAGATGTCCTCGTGAAAGGACTTAGTTGTGGAGCCATCGCAACGGGTTAGCTTGAAGGGGTTAAAGTGGACACAGGGACGCAAGAGAGTTTATACTAGTTCGGCCCCTTCAATGAAGGTAAAAGCCTACGTCTAGTTGTGATGGAATTGATAGGGTTTCGATGAGTAGGGAGAAAACAAGCTTCGCCTAAGTCTCGAGTTGTTGTCTGTTGTCCTGAACCGCCGCCAGGTCGTCCCCTTATATACACGGGTGACGCCCGTCGGTTCACAGAGTCCTAACACCGGTTCATATTCGTATCCGGGTTGGTCTCTCCTTATTCCTATCTTACAATACAAGTTTACATACAGATGCCGGTTTATGGCTACAAGTCTTAAACCGACTACGGGCCTCAGGCCCTCATCTATCTTCTTGGGCTTTAACACTCTTGAGTTACTGATGAAGTTAACCCGGCCCACATAGGCCGGTTTATGCCCAATAGTAATATTCCCAAAAAATTCCCTGTGGAGTAACAACATAGCCAAGAAAAGATACTCGGTCGGTGCAAAAGGTGCACTTTCCAAGGTTACCAAACAAACGTGCATCACGGAGAGAAATAAAAATAGCACGTAAATGTTCCAAATGTTCCTCCAAAGATTTGTTATAAATCAATATGTCATCAAAGTTAACTACCACAAATCATCCAATGAAAGCACGTAAAACTTCGTTCATTAACCTCATGAAAGTACTAGGTGCATTAGTTAACCCAAAAGGCATGACTAACCACTCATATAATCCAAACTTAGTTTTAAATGTTGTTTTCCATTCATCTCCCAATTTCATACAAATTTGATGGTATCCACTACGCAAATCAACTTTGGAGAATATTGTAGAGCCACTCAATTCATCAAGCATATCATCTAGACTAGGAATAGGATGACGATAACGAATAGTAATATTATTAATGCCTCTACAATCAACGCACATACGCGACGTACCATCCTTTTACGTCACTAAAATGATAGGAACAGCACAAGGACTAAGGGATTCACGTATATAACCTTTGTCGAGCAGTTCTTGTACTTGATGCATAATCTCCTTTGTCTCCTCTGGATTGTTACAGTATGGTGCATGGTTGGGTAATGATGCACCGGGAATTAAGTCAATTTGATGCTCAATCCCTCGAATAGGTGGTAATCCCGGTGGCACATCTTGTGGAAAGACGTCAGTGAACTCCTGTAAAATATTAGTGACAGCAGGAGGCAAAGAGGAAGGCACATCCTCGAATGAAATTAATGCCTCTTTGCACACAAAAGCATAGCAAACAGATTTGCTAAAATCTAAATCATCAATATCATATTTGGTGGCAAGTAAACATGCACTTTACAATTTAATTTCAGAAGCAACACTAGATGGTTTATTATTAGGCTGCATTTGTTTCTCAAATTCTTTTGCCACAATCTGATTTTCACTTTTATTTTTCTCCTGTTTTGCTTTATTAGCTCTATTAATATCATCTTTCAAAATGGAATCAGGAGTCATAGGAAGCAAAGTAATATTTTTATCCTTATGAACAAGAGTATACTGATTGTTTCTACCATGGTGTACATAATTTTTATCAAATTGCCATGGTCTACCAAGTAATAAGGAACATGCTTGCATAGGTACCACATCACAATCAACATAATCAGCATATGTAGAGATACTAAAATGCACACGAACAGTACGTGTTACCTTAACCTTGTCGTTGTTGTTGAACCATTGGATGTTGTAAGGATGTGGATGTGGTCTTGTGGTGAGAGATAGCTTCTCCACCATCTCCATGCTAGCCAAGTTATTGCGGCTCCCTCCACCTATGATGACGCGAACAGAACGTTCCTTCACAACTCCCTTTGTATGGAACAGATTATGCCTCTGATTTTGCTCAACTTGTGTAACCTGCACACTCAAAACACGTTGAGCAACTAAACATTCATACTTGTCAGCATCTTCAGCAACCATGTATTGCGTCTCATGATCAGAATCCTCTCCACCGTGTTCTTCATGTGTAATAAGAGCCAAAGTCTCCTCATCATAGTCACTAGCGGACTCATACCCACCATCCTCACTAGCAATCATCACACCCTGAGATTGGCATTCTCTCACAAAATGTCCTCTTCCCTTACAACGACGCCAAATAATATCACTTGTGTGCCCTGTTGATGCCATGGAAGAAGAAGAGCTCTACGCAGGTCCGACAGGTGTGCTCTTGGCAGATAGTGGTGGTTGTGCCTGCTTTCTTGTATCACGGCTGGAGGTGGCACCTGAGGAGGTGTAGGTGGAGGGGAAGTAGAGGATGCACGGGGTGTCCATGATGAAGATCGACCTGCAGAAAAGTTAGTTCGCACCAATGCATGTCGATCCTGCACTTCACGTTCAACTTTACAAGCAAGATGGAATAAACGAGTGATATTAGTATACTCCTTATACTCTAGAATGGTCTGAATCTCTCTATTTAATCCACCCATAAAACATGCAAGCATAGTTTCATTCTCCTCAACAATACCACATCTAATCATGCCAGTTTGTAATTCCTGATAATATTCTTCTACAGAATTTTTTCCTTGTCTTAAATGCTGCAATTTTTGAAGCAATTCACGTTGATAATATGGTGGAACCCAACGAGTACGCATAGCAGTTTTCAAAGCAGCCCAAGTAGTTGGAATAGGATATAATCTACAATATTCAGACCACCAAACACATGCAAAGCTAGTGAAAGCACAAATAGCAGCAGGAACACGTCTCTCCTCAGGATATTGTAAACATGTAAATCGTTGTTCAGTTTCTAACTCCCAAGTAAGATATATATCAGGAACATATCTACCCTCAAATGGTGAAATATTCAATTTTAGTTTAGGAAGATGGTCATGTACCTCAGGTGGTGGTGCAGCCCTACCATTGCGATGATATGCATGAGGACGACCTGGTGGTGGTGGTGCATGTGGCTGCACGTAGTTCTGATTTTGGTCAACCTCATCCTCATAATGGTCCTCCACCTCTGTAGTAGCAGCAGGAGCGGCAGAAGCATCAACAGCGGCACCAGAATTTTGCCCCAGGTTAATGGGAACACGCTGTGCTCGTCCCACTTGATTTGGAAGGCGACGTTGTTGTTGTTGTTGTTGTAGAGGTGCGTTAGGTGCAGCCAGTGGTGGTGGTGGAAGACGTGCGAGCAATTCATTAAACTTATTATCGAGCTTTGTTTCGAACGTCTTCTCCATGCCATCTATCTTCTCCATGGCCTCTTCAAATCTGTTTAGCACATCTTGCACTTGTCCACTCATCATTTGCTAAAATTTGTCATGCAACTCCTTATTTGTCATGTCCTCCCAGTCAGTCTCGTCGACTTGTTATCCTACCATGGTTAGCAGCAATAGAAACACACAATAATATGATCCTACAGACTACTAACAAGAGGTGGTCGTGGATGTCACAAATCCGTCAAGCAAATCTCAAATTCTTACAAGTTCTTACCCAGCAGCAGGCGGTCATCGGCAACCGTCGTAGTCAAAACTCTCAAAGCTTGGATAGAGCGATTACCAGGGAGAGTCAAACGCACGACGTAGATGTATGTGGAGCCGGGAAGGCTTATAATATGGTAGCAAAAAGGGTCAGCAATAATCAATTCAGAGATGCAAAGTTGAATAAACACTCAACGACGGTACTGTGCTGGTCCTAGGCTAGACCGTACTAGAGACGCGAGCCTAGAACACTAACAAAATCACGGCGCTGCACGTAAACAAGGGAGGAGCATGCTCTGAACTTTTTTTTCTTTTTTTCCACTTTTTTTTGCTCCGCGACAATTTTTTTTCGAAAAAGTCTACAAATGGTCTAAAAACTGCCTAGCCAGAATTATCCAGACTTAGTTTTTTTGAGTTTGGAACTATTTTTCTTCTGCGGATAGCACGAAAACTCAGGAGTCCTACTCTATCACGACTCGAAGTATCACGTGATCTGGAAATCAAAAACAAAGCAACAATTACTGGACTCGGACTAGGACTGGTGGCGGAGAGGAATCTGGTGGAATCTCGGACTGGTGGCGGCGATGAATCTGGTGGAAATCGGACTGGCGGCGGATATATGTTGCAGGTGGATTCGGATTGGCGTGATGGCGGCGGATATGTGGTGGCGTATATGGACTCGGACTGGTGGTGAATATGTGATGGTGAATATTTGGCAGCGGCGACGTGACAACCTGTGAACAGAACTCGAAACTCTAAAGGACTAGATGCTAAGACCAACAACTTGACACGGCGATGCAACCGCAAATTCAACAAAGCAAATACAGAAAAGATTATGCAAAGGCTCAGATTGGTTCGGATAGGATGAACTAACCCTAATTTTTTTTGGCTTTTTCATGGACTATAGGTACGAAGAAAAGACTCGATCTAAACTATGAAAAACTGTAAAATCTCACCGAGCAACCTGGAAATCTGATACCACTTGATAGAGGTGAAGGTGTCCAGATGTTTCGATGAGATGGTGGCAATCATTTTCTGTGGGAGTCGACCTTGACGATCCGACTACGAACGTGCGAGACGTTGCGCCTCAACAATCGCTGAACCAACTTCCGAGGGTTATTGACCACGCCGGAGCACGATCAACCTGACCACGAGGGTCTGTTTTCTGCGAGCAAACGAAGAACAAGCAAGAAACTGAGATTGCAATCTGGATATTGCGAATATAAGATGAAAGCTTTATTGATCAAGGTGGGGTTCTGTGACGCCTTGGTCTGGTCGTTGAACACAAACGAAGTACGCGAAGTTGCAGCTATGGTGAACTTTTAATCTAAACAAAACCCAAAATCTAAACGACGCCCTAAGGGCTGTATATATGGAGGAAGAGGGGGGGATTTCGTGGCCCTTGGAGGAGGGGTCCGAAACCAACCCTATCTCTTGTTTCCCCACACATACGGACTCTAAAAACGTCCTATACTTAAGTATTTAGAAAATACATGGGCCTGGCCTAATAATAAGGTGACGCAGCACCTAAAATAGCCTCTGGACGAAATTTATGAAGTGGCATCTTGTATATTTGGTCCAAGGCTTCATGCACTCCTTATGGTGGCTTCAAAGTCCTGAAATCATCACTTGTAACTCTGTTCTTGATCCCCTTGCGCATGCCATCACCTCCATGCTTGAACTTATTCCAAGGTTCATCTTTCTTGTCCAAGCTAGGCCCTTCATTTGTAAGCAAAACAAATGTATCCAATTTAGGCAGCATCATATTCTCATGAACATTAGAGTCGTTACCAAGAAACGGAAGTACCTGATAATTCAGTTGGCGTGTGCGAGCTCTAGTAATTGGTCTAGTATGTATAGCAGTAGGGGCTGTGGGTGTAACAATGGTATTGATGTCCTCATCACCTAGGAAGGGGACGACGCGGAGCCGGGGAAGATGCGGCAGTGGAAGCCCACGCGGAGAGGAGTACGAGGGTTCACTGGTTCGGCTGCGGTGTGAGGCTGCCGTCGCCACAGGGCCTGGCCAGCTGTAACACCCCGGATGTAATTTACCTTATATGTACTCAAACTCTTGCCGTTTCCGGCGCTAAGTTATTTTATTTCCTCGTGTTCGGGTTTTTTTGTCTCCGTGTGTTTTTGTCGTTGTCATGCATCTCATAGCATGTCATTATGTGCGTTGCATTTGCATACGTGTTCGTCTCATGCATCCAAGCATTTTCCCCGTTGTCCGTTTTGCATTCCGGCGCTCCTATATCCTCCGGTGGTCCTTTCTACCTTCTTTTCATGTGTGGGGGTTAAACATTTCCGGACTGGACCGAGACTTGCCAAGCGGCCTTGGTTTACTACCGGTAGACCGCCTGTCAAGTTTGGTACCATTTGGACTTCGTTTGATACTCCAACGATTAACCGAGGGACCGAAAAGGCCTCGTGTGTGTTGCAGCCCAACACCCTTCCAATTCGGCCCAAAACCCACCAAAACCCTCTCCATCATCTAGAGCATTCGATCACGATCGCGTGTCCAAAAACCACACCTCATTTGGACACTCCTAGCTCCCTCTATGCCTATAAATAGCCCCTCCTCCAAAATCCCGGATCTTCTTCCACCCTAACCCTAGTCCACCTACCCCGTCGCACGCCGGACATGTCCGCCGCGCCGGACACCACGTCCACCGCCGCCCGCGGCCACTGAGGCTCCGCCACGTGGCACCGCCAGCCGCCGCCCGCGCGAGGCCCGCTGGGCCCAAGGTCGGCCCCCGCGGCCCGGGTCTTCCCCGCCGCCTCCTCGCTCCAGGCTCGTCGCTCCGACGCCAGCGTTGCTCGCCGCGCTTCCACGCCGTCTCGCTGGCGAGCATGAAGCTCCACCCCGTGCCGGTGCCTCCTCACCGCCCGGCCCCTCGTCGCCGGCCATCGCGCCCCGGCGCGCCTCCGCCTCGTCGCCCCTCGTCGACCGCACCAAGTCTGGCGACCCCGCGTCCCTCTCCGACGAGCTCCGGCCACCACCACCATCTCCGGCGACCTCCGAGCTACAGTAACTCCGGTGAGCGCATCCGGAACCGTGCCTGATCTGGATCTGAGATTTTCTCCTCGGTTGACTTTCTCCCAAATCCCTAGATATTTTGCGTTTTTCATCATGCTATAACTCCGCATTCGTAGCTCCGTTTTGGGCATGTAGCATATCAAAATGTTCGTCTCAGAGAGTAAATCATTTCATCTCATTGCATCATTTTCATTTGAGCTCATTTTGATGCTCGAAATGTTGTTGGAAGAGAGCTATTTGAGTTAATTGTCAGATCTGCTGCATCAAATAGCTATTTGTTATTTTTGCCATGATTAATGTGTGCATGATATCCTGAGTTCTACATGAGTTTTGTTATATGCCATGCCATCATTCCAGAGGTGCTTACCATGTATTTTTGTGATATGTGTGGTGACTAGCACGAGCTTGCAAAGTAGTGCATTCGTTAATGCTGATTTCAGGGACTTAGGATTTCCCTAAGTCCTTGATCTGTTTTTATCAGTATGCCATATGTTCATGTGGTTTCCTAGTGATCTGTGCCTCTTTTGAGGATGATCAGTAAGGATGATTTGTTAACATTGTGGTGCTCTATCCATACATGTCTTTTTTTGCAATTATGGAGCACCCTAGCTTGAGTCAATCGAGCTCTACTTTTGCTATTTCGTAATTCTTGGCAGATTGTCTACTTGTTAGCGATTTTGCCGAGGATGTTGTTGTTGATCCGTGCATGCTATGTTGTTGTTCTTGCCATGTCTAGCTTCTATGTTATGTATTCTTGATGGGTGTATGCTTAGTTTGTCATGCTTTGCTCTATAGTGAGTGCATCGAGCTCGTAAACATGCCTACTCGTTAACATATTTGCATGCTCCAGTTTTTCTCTAAGTCTGTAACCTGATTGTGTTTTTGCCATGTTCACATGCTTGCAATTGTATTTTCTGATCCCTTTTGGCTCAAGGTCACTAAGGGGCTTTTGTTAAGCTCTTTGGGTAGCTTCATGTCATGCCTTGCTTTGCCATGTTAAGTTCCTGTAGAATATAGTTTTCTTGCTCCAAAGTGTGCTCCCTGATCTGAAATTCCAGGCTTGTGTTAATTTCACTAAGTCTGAAACATGTTTATCATTTGCACTTCTGCCATGCTTGTTTGAACCTGTTAATGGATGAATTGGCCGTAGCTTAGTGTTCATCTTTTTTCAAGCATCATGAGTGGATCCCTGCCATGTATTTTGTTGTCATGTTTGGGTGCTGTAGCATATTTAACTTGATGCATTTAGATGGCTACTTGCTGTTTATCGTAGACCGGTGACATTTGTTTTGCTTGCCATTTCCAAACTGTGCATCCGATTCCGGCGTTCTTTATATCGATTTCAACCGAAATAACCTGACCTTTCCAGTGGCACACTTGGATTTCCAAGTTGAGGCCAGGTTCAATCATTCCTTGTCAAATCTTGCATATGCATCACATATCGCATCCCGCATAGCATACCATGTTTGCATCATTTTGTTTGAGCTTTGCACATGGTTGATTGTGTCCCTTTTGCTTGTTTGTCTTGTTTGGGTAGAGCCAGGAGACGAGTTCACTAACGAGGAGCCCGTTGAGTTTGCTTTCGAGGATCCAGTCAACTCTGACAACTTTGCAGGCAAGATGATCATACCCTCGAAATCACTTCTATCTTTGCTTGCTAGATGCTCGCTCTTTTGCTATGCCTATGCTACGATGCCTACCACTTGCTTATCATGTCTCCCAAATTGCCATGTCAAACCTCTAACCCACCATGTCCTAGCAAACCATTGATTGGCTATGTTACCGCTTTGCTCAGCCCCTCTTATAGCGTTGCTAGTTGCAGGTGAAGATTGGAGATCGTTCCTTGTTGGAACGTTGTTTATTGTTGGGATATCATTATATTATCTTGTTATATTAATGCATCTATATACTTGGTAAAGGGTGGAAGGCTCGGCCTTTTGCCTAGTGTTTTGTTCCACTCTTGCCGCCCTAGTTTCCGTCATATTGGTGTTGTGTTCCCGGATTTTGCATTCCTTACACGGTTGGGTGATAATGGGAACCCCTTGACAGTTCGCCTTGAATAAAACTCCTCCAGCAATGCCCAACCTTGGTTTTACCATTTTCCACCTAGCCTCTTTTTCCCTTAGGTTTCCGGAGCCCAAGGGTCATCTTATTTAAACCCCCCCCCCCGGGCCCTTGCTCCTTTGAGTGTTGGTCCAAACTAGAGCCCTGTGCAGTGCCCCCTCGGGGAAACTCGAGGTTTGGTTTTAGTTGTATGGAGCACTCATCTGAGTGTGCCCTGAGAACGAGATATGTGCAGCTCCTATCGGGATTTGTCGGCACATTCGGGCGGTGTTGCTGGATTTGTTTTATCTTTGTCGAGGTTGTCTTGTAGAACCGGGATGCCGAGTCTGATCAGAATGTCTCGGGAGAAGGTTTATCCTTCGTTGACCGTGAGAGCTTGTGATGGGCTAAGTTGGGACTCCCCTGCAGGGATTTAAACTTTCGAAAGCCGTGTCCGCGGTTATGGGCAGATGGGAATTTGTTAATGTCCGGTTGTAGATAACTTGAACCTTAACTTAATTAAAATGAATCAACTGCGTGTGTAACCGTGATGGTCTCTTCTCGGCGGAGTTCGGGAAGTGAACACGGTGTTGGAGTAATGTTTTCCGTAGGTTGTTCTTTAGTTCTTTGTTCGTGCTTTGCCTTCTCTTCTCGCTCTCTTTTGCGAACAGGTTAGTCACCATATATGCTAGTCGCTTTCTGCAGCTCCACATATTACCTTGCCTTACCTATAAGCTTAAATAGTCTTGATCGCGAGGGTGCGAGATTGCTGAGTCCCCGTGACTCACGGTTTACTTCCAAACCAGATGCAGGGCCCGATGACTCCGTTCCAGATGATGCGCTTGAGCTCAAGTGGGAGTTCGACGAAGACTCACGCCGTTACTATGTGTCCTTCCCTGATGATCAGTAGTGGTGCCCAGTTGGGGCGATCGGGACCATGTCGCTTGTTGGGGTTGATCTTTTATTTTGGTACCGTAGTCGGACCATGAGTGTATTGGATGATTGTAATGCTATTTATGTACTTTGTGTGACGTGGCGAGTGTAAGCCAACTATGTACCTTTCCCCTTATTATCTATTTACATGGGTTGTCGTGAAGATTACCTTACTTGCGACATTGCTTTCAATGCGGTTATGCCTCTAAGTCGTGCTTCGACACGTAGGAGATATAGCCGCATCGAGGGCGTAACACCAACGGTGGGAATAGTAGGGGCGATGAGGCCTCCGCGGAAGCACAGCCGGCCACGGGAGGCAGGAGCATGCGGCACGACCGGCGCTGCTTTGGGCGGCTGGAGCAAGAACACCAGAGGTTGAAGAAGCACTACGGCCGTTGGATGGACATCGTACGGTCACTGGAGCTAGAATCGTTCATATTGACTAAGTTGACAAAGCCCTTCGTCCCCATCAACTTAGTAGGCCCACAAGTCAGCCTCCCACAATGGTGGGTCCCAGCTAGCAGGGGGTATTCATTTTTTTGTGCGTAATAAGGAGGCACTTCCTTGCGTGCGAAGATATAGCTGGTGGGTCCGACATGTCAGTGGGGGGAACATTTTTTTGCGAAATACAGAGCCCCTTCCGGTGGGTCCCAGCTGTCAGGTGGAGGAATCATTATTTTGCGCGTACAGTCCACGGCTGATGGATGTCGTTCGTTGACCACCTTGACTAGGCCGCGCCGAGAGCACCATGGCGGTGGACGACGGCGAGGCCTAGGAAGGAAACGACACGGAGCTAGGGAATACTCGGCAATGGTTGCCCATGTGGTGGGGAGTACGAGGGTTTACTGGTCCGGCTGCCATCACCGGAAAATAACAGGAGGTGTGGGTGAGTAGAGGAATGGCCTGGCCAGCAATGAAGTAGGGTGGGGCGGTGCGGCCTGTGCGGCAGCACAGCCGGCCACGGGAGGCGGGAGCTGGCAGTCCCACCGGAGCTGGTTTGGGCGGCTGGAGCAAGAAGATCAGATATTGAAGAAGAAGCACGGCCGTTGGATTAACATCCAACGGTCACTGCTGCTAGAATCATTTGTGGACTAAGTTGACAAAGCCAAAGTACACATCAACCTAGTAGACCCACAAGTCAGCCTCCAAATCTATCCCAAACAACATACAGCCCGAAATTTCTAGCCAGATTCAAATTAATTTTAAATCTAAATATACCTTAATTCAAATTCAATGAAATTTTACCCGCACAAAAACAATGAAATTTTAAAATATCAAAATCCGAAAGAAAACAGTATTTTGGAACTAATTGCCTGTTTGCTGTATTTTTTTCATTTTACAGCCCATTTATTATTACTTATAACCCATTTCTTATAACTTATAGCCCATTTTCTGGGTAAAATGCATCCCTCCTCGTCTTGAAAGATTTCCGGCCCAGCAGGGCGTAGAAAAGCAAGTAGGCCTACGTTGGTTATTCTGCAAAAAAACAAAATAGCTGGCTAGCCATTTTCAGAAAGGAAAAAAACAAACTGGGCTGGTCATGTGCTAAACATATGAAATAAAAGCCCGGGCTAGACGGGCCACGGGTCCCGCACAACCCAGTTGATAGCCTTCTCCGTCTCGAAAAAACAAAATTACTGCGCGCGCTGCTGGGTCCCTACTGTCATCCTCACCATGTACATTCATCTCTTTATTACTCTCGGTTGTTGACCATGTTGACAACACCGGAGGGCGGCGCCGCGGTGAACGAACAAAGGCGGAGGACGATGGTAAGGCCTCGGACGGGAACGAACAGGAGCCAGGGAAGATCAGAGCCAGCCGTGGGAGGCGGGAGCAGGCGGTCCCGCCACCGCTGGTTTGGCTTTGGCAGCTCGAGGAAGAAGAGACTGAAGAAACGTGACAAACGTTGAATGTCAATCCAACGGTCAAGGTTGGCACAATCGTTTGTTGACTAAGCGGACACCAAGTAGCATACTTTTTTATATATAAAAAGAAAATCAAAGACTTGGGAAGGCGTACAGAACAAGCTAGTGTACCAGTAAAGAGACGTTGCCGAGTTTTAGAAAAAAGAAAGATGTGCTCCTGTAGCTGGTTCGAATCCAAACCTAGACTATGACTATATATGGTGCTATGCTACTCTGCAAGTAATAAAAACTGACATATCCAACATTCGCTTCTCCTCTTCTCTACTTACTCTGCCTAGCATCAGAAGCTCTGGCCGCAGCAACCATGTCCGCTGGCTGCTCATCCACCTGCTCTTCAGCAGGCAACAACCAGATATGTGCCAAGTCGCCACCTGTACCATCGCCTGTGGGTCTCATCACACCCTCGTCGGCACACGCACCACGGCCGATTGCTCATCGCAACCCGCTGCCGTTGGCGTGGTGCCCTACTACAAATCACGCAGAGTCATCCGTCGCGTCTCAACCACAATCCGCAACCATGGCCGAGTCTTCTACAAATGCCTGAATCATGGGGTAATAATATGTTTAAGTGTTGTTCTGCTGCTTTCAGTTGCTGATTTTTTTAATAGTTTGGTTGATGATCTTCCAATTTGATTCATGCAGAAAAGGGAAAATTTGTGTGATTTGTATTTCTGGGAAGTTGTTGATGTGGGGGAATGCAACTACGCTGATTATTTGGTTAGCCAAGGAATCCCAATGCTAGCAGGTTGGGGTGTTGGACAAGTAACTGAAGGAACGACAGAAGAGGAAGATGCAGAGAAGAAGGTTAAAGATGCAGTTCCTCTGATCATGGCCAAGCAACAGCTGCTGAACGGCCTTGACATTAATGAGGAGATGAAAGAGCTTGTGAAGATAATGGGAAAAATCGATGTGCTCTGTAGGATGATTGTCTCTTTATACGAGTGTATGTAGCACTCGTGATGTATTCAGTGGCTACAACATGAGCACTTTGCTGAAACTAGTAATGAATGAAACATGTGTAGCAGGCTGGACGTAGTGTTGTGAACATCTAATGATTTCTATTAACGGAAATCAGGGGGTATCCCTTTTTGCTCATATAAATAAATAAATAGCAGAGGCCCTGTCGGGTCAGCTTTGTTCTCATTCGAAGACGTCGAGCAAATTGCAGTCCAATAGCAAACTATGTCATCAAATTCAAGTTTCACAGCCAAATATGAGTACAACTAAACAACAATGTCATCATGTTTAATTGTCATACAATCACCAAACACAAATCAGCATACATAACAAGTGATGTTCTCACAGCAAAATACTAAACAACATGTTCATCAGGTTTCAGTTGTCATCACAAACACAATTTCACATAGTAGATAAAAATGTCTTCTGATAGGCAAATACGACAAAAGCAATGTAATCATCATCCGCAGCAGCAGTGTCAACATCTTCGCCATGTGTATCAGTCTGAATCGTAATTCCCCACGGTGTCATCTTCTTCTTCGTCCTCAACATCCTCGAACGTTGGCTTCTTCTTGATCAACTCTTGTATGTCCACAGCACGACAGACAATCTTTTCACCGGCGTCATTGACGTGATGGTTCTCAAAGATATTAGGAACATCTGTGTTATCTTGTACATCAGGAGTAGTGTAAGCATCATCTTGTTGTGCAACTTCATTAAACGAATTCCTCTGCTCAAAACTTTGCAATACTCTCCAGTCATCGCTACGTGCAAATGTGTCTTTCAAGAAAAATATCTGTGTTGCTTGATTTGCCAAAATAAAAGGCTCGTTGGTCTGGTACGCCGCCTTGACATTGATGGATTTGAAATAATCATCAGCTCTGGGTTTTGTGATCCTGGAAAACAGGTTATACCAACGACAGCACAACAGGACCACACATCGATGATCCTCGAAACTAGAGATATACTGCAACTAAACAATGTCTGTTATGTTAGCATACATTTCAGTTGTCTCTTTGTCATACGTATCCGTGCTCATGATGGCACTGTTTTGTGTCTTCCTGCCTTCGTGTCGTGCAAGGGTGTTGTAGCGCACATCTCCAACAACGCAAGATTCATAATGTCTTACCCGAGTATCAGGACCCATTGCTAGTGAGTAAAGGGCATCATCAACTGCCTGCCCATCCTCCCGCATCTTCTTAACCTATGGTTAGAAAATAGACAAGATGATCATCTTATGTACTCAATATATTAAAAAAACTAACAGTGCACTTCAAAAGCTTACATGGTTCTTGAACCATTTCGCAAATCCTGCCATAACTAGTTTGTCAATGTTTCTTGGATTTTGCGGCAGTAACTCCTCTTTGTAGATGCTACACAACATAGTGATCGCGTCAAACATCTAAGTATATAAGAATGTGCTGCAAGTTTAGTAGATTATGATGTATAAGCTGCAATACTACACTTACTTGATATAAGGTAGTCTCTCAGGACAGTTATTCAACACATACCAAACCATTTTGTCCAAATCTTTAGGTTTGTCCTCTTGTCGACTCTTCCCTGTAATTCGAACAGAATAATCGAAAACATTGAGCCCAGGATTGTCTTCACCCACCTCTTTGCTAAGCTGATCAGCTGTTTCAATGTATTTTGAGCAGAATGTCAACGCTTCTGTAGCAATGTAGGCCTCTGCAATGGAACCCTCGGGTCTAGCTATGTTCCTAACATAGCCCTTGAAAGTGCCTAGCTACCTTTCAAGAGGGTACATCCAGCCATACTGTACTGGACCTCTAAATAGTGCCTCATCAGGTAGATGAATAGCCAAATGCACCATCACATCAAAGAAGGCTGGAGGACATATCTTCTCAAGGTCGCATAGGATAGTTGGTATCTTGTCTCTAAGACGCTCCAAAGCATCTATCCTGATATTCCTACTGCAGAGTTCCCTGAAGAATTGTCCCAACTCTGCAACTGCTCTGTATAAGTCAGGGCGGCCCAATCCTCTAAGGATAACAGGTAAAACCTTTGAAGTAGGACGTGGCAGTCATGAGTTTTCAACCCGTGTACCTTGTTTCCATCTGCACTGACTCTCCTTTCAGGGTTGGAAGCAAATCCATGTGGGAATCTCACACATGATAGGACCTCGCAGAATTCTTTTCTTTTTACCTTGTCCAAGACGTACACAGCTGGTGCCATGTCTCGTGGTTTACCTTCATCTTGCACTTGCAAATCCTTTCTGATACCCAGGTGTGTCAAATCAATCCTACATATTAAGGTGTCTTTCGTCTTGCCTTCAATATTAAGAAGTGTGCCGATAATGCTGTCACATGTATTTTTCTCGATGTGCATCACATCAAGATTATGCCGCAGATCCAAATCTTTCGAATACTCCAAGTCCCACAAAGTGGACCTGCGGGTAAACAATAATCTCTATTCTACCCTGCCACACTTCCTTTTCCCGCTACCATTACCAGCATGGTTTCCTGGTGTAATATGCCTGACCTTCTCTAATTCCACTTGCAACTCATCGGCAGTGAGCCTCTTTGGCGCATCACGGTTTTCATGCTTTGCATTGAACACATGTCTTCAGTATTTTCTAGGATGCAGCTTGTCCTTGGCAAGGAAACGGCGGTGTCCAATGTAACAGATCTTGCTAAGCATTTTGTATGACAGCGGATTCCTGTCACAGCGAACACATGCATTGTAACCATGCGTCGTTCGCCCTGACATAGTGCCCAAAGCCGGATAATCATGGATGCACCAAATTATAACAGCACGCAGAAAGAAATCAGCTGGTAGGCTGCTATATAGGTCTCGAGTGAGAACATCCTTCCATAGTCGTTGAAGTTCCTCCACAAGAGGCTCCATGAACAAATCAAAATCCTTTCCAGGACTTTTTGGACCTGGGATGAGCAAGTCCATCATGTAGTTTGATTCTTTGGTGCAGACATTTGGAGGCATGTTCTAAGGGATAACAAGCACTGGCCACATGCTATATGTGGCGCTGTGGTGGCCAAATGGGTTAAATTCATCTGAAGCTAAGCCAAGTCTAATGTTTCTCGGGTCAGCAGCAAACTCTTTGTGTTTATCATTGAAGCTTTTCCACTCACCACCATGAGATGGATGGCTCTTACATTCTGATCTTTGTACTCCTGGTTCCTAGAATGCCACAGTACATCCTCTCTTGTTTCAGCATCATGAAACAACCTCTGCAATCTTGGTGTAATTGGAAAGTGTCTCAGAACATTATGAGGAATCCTCTTCACAGCATCGCCATCTTTCCATCTTGATGATTTGCATTTCGGGCATTCACTTAAGTTGGCATAATCCTTCTGGAACAGAACACAATTATTGATACAAACATGGATCATATCATATCCAATTCCAACTGCACGAAGGAAATTCTTCATTTTACTGTAGGTGTGTGGCAGCTCAGACGCATCTGGGAAAGATTTGCGGAAAGCAGCCAACATCGCATCGAATGATTTGTTGGTCATCCGCTCAGATGTCTTCACCTGAAGAAAGGTGACCATAGCTGAGAATACTGACAACTTATTTCCGGGGGTGACAGCAACGTTGCATTGTTCCAACATGCGGGCCCATCGTTTTTCTTCTGCAGGTGAAAGTTCACGGAATGCACGAGCATTTCATAGCATTGTTTCAATGTTGGTCAAACTCACTAGCTCCGCCACCACCACCTCCTCCTCTTCCACCTGAGCATCAGGCAGATCAAGATGGTGATCTGCTGCTTCCACGTAGTCAATAACATTGACGTTCACAGCTTCACCATGATGAACCCACCTAGTATATGTGACCGACATCCCATACAAGTGTAGATGATTTTGCACAGTTGACTGGGGTCTTGTAACTGAATTCATACAACTGCTACACGGGCAGAGCACATCTGATTTCGGACCATCGTACTCAGCTCTGATAAAGTTCATGAAGTTTTCAACCCCCTCGACATATGCAGCGGAGAATCTTCGAGCAGAAGTTATCCAAGTCCTGTCCATCTGTTAGACATACAAATTAGTTCTTCTACTAGATATTACAGGAAAAACATATATGCTTTTTTATGATGTCCAGAAAAAAATACCTAGGTCGATGTCTAAAGCTATGGCAAGATATTTGGACGAGCAAATCTAAGTAACAAAATATATGTAAAGCTAATTCAGCAAACAGATTGGAGTGCCAAATTATGGCAGGCTGTTTCAGCGGTCAATGAGGCCGAGCACACAGCCATCGAACTATCGAAGTCCATCGCAACAACAAAGATCGAGTATAAAATGGTGTAGAGCTATTTCACCTAACAGATTGGCTACTAGACCATGGCAATCTATGTCATAATAAATATATGGCAAGATATTTTAGCAACTAATGGGCCTTGGCATGCCATCTCAGCTAAGAAGATTGAGTGCAGAACAGGGCAAGGAAGCTTCTTAAGCAGAGCATATTGACAGTAAACTACTTCGGCAAACAGTGAGATTAACAGCGTCTATCAGCTAACATTCAGCGCTACACCGACATGAACGGGGCCTCAATCTAGAATGCGCGTACTATGGGAGAAGTTGACCGTCGTGCGTCTCCACACGAACGTCACCAGCGGTGGCGGCGCTGACCGCCGTGCGCCTCCACAAGAACGTAGCCAGAGGTGGCGGCGCGGCTAGAGGACGGCAGTCTACGAGAGCGTACTGTGGGAGCGAGAGGATCGCCGAACCGCGGCGCCGACATATCGGCGCGGTAGGGAGGGTGGTTTTGGCAGAGCGAATGGAGTGGAGGGGGGCAGGGGGAGGGGGTTTGGGGAATATTATTGGCTAGTTGGCCGAAGGGCGGTTGAATCGGATTTGGGGGGAATTTTTGGGTGGGGGAAGGATTTTCGCGCGGTGGCCGGGGGGAGTTTGGCGCATGGTCGGTTTCTCCAAGTGCAGCCCCACGTGTCAGTGAAGAGGCAAGCCGAAGCGCGTTCCGTTTGCGTGAGCCATGTGCAGGACCGAACGTGTGTGGGGTGCAATGTGACCGCGACAGGAGTGATGTGAGTGTACCGCCTTTTTTCCTTTTAAACTAGGTGCTTCACCCCCTCAAAAAAAATTTGTTGCTTCGTGCGATCCATCGACACTACTACTAGTAATCCGGTAATCCTAACTAAAATGGCGCGGCCGGGTCTTTTCCCGCGCGATATGCTGGGAGGTTGGCTTAGTTGGGTTTTTTAGGACGAGTAATGCTACCCCAACGTAATCCCAGTTACGTAATTAATGTAATGTGAAACGTGTGAGCTGTTGATTGTAGATTGGGGGGACGGAGGGGCCCACCACCATGAAAATCAGGGGAGGAGAGAGAGGGGCAATTTATGTTTACCCTTTCGTAGGTTCCTGTAGATGTAGAAAGATGTGAAATGCGTGAATGTGTAGTGGTCGTACTATTGGAGTGCCTAAGATAATTTGTGTATGTATAAACCCTATGTGTTTATTTTACTTCGCATGTTAGATTTGTCTCGGTTCAATAAAAAGCAGAGTTGGTGATGATGGTGTGCCTGTCATCCTGCAATATAGGTCATCCGATCTATATCTAACGAATAGGAAGGAAACTATGACAATTTACCCGCACTCCTCTCCACATTTGCAGATAAGGCTTTCCCTCGTTCATCCTTTTCTCCCACAAGATCTTGATCTTCTGTGCAATGCACGGGCATCTTGGTAGTACTCCTACAATATGTATATTATTGTGAAAGTTCATATAAACCGGCCAAGATTAATGCAAACACGGAAGATTTTCATTACATTTCGAACTTTTATAGGACAGAAAAATAAAAGAAACCTGATCCTGAACCTATTCTACGGTGGCGATCGATATCCTCCATCTGTGATCTCTATGTACGGGGGCGGGGTTCAAGACCCGTGAAGTGAAGGTGCGGTCTCCGACGAGGAAGAGTAGAACACGGGATACAGACCGGCCAGTTGGGACACCATGCCCTGCCGCCTCCCATGCCCTACTCATCCTCAGAGGAGTCCCCAACCTCGGCGGTGCCGGACGTTGGACGGCGGCAAGTAGGACGCATGGCTGACGATGCTCCCGTCGTTGGTCGCAGCGTGGCTAACGCTTGTGCGGTCGCGTCCGCATCCGGCTACGCCACTATTGCATCGCGAGAGGCAACTTGAGCGAGGGCGGCGACCTCGAGCTTCATCCCTGAAGACAAGCTCTCCTGCAGAGCATTCGCACTTGCGGTCATGGCGGATGTGGTGCCAGGTAGGAGGACGATGTTCTATGGGGTGGAGGTTAACTGGGCGTTGCCGCTTTAAGTAGCGCATTCCGGTGAGGTCAAGCGTCCGGGTGCGTCATTAAGTCGCCGGAGTTGGTTCCTCGGGCACCGAGCCTCTTAACAACGACATACAAACAGACGACATGAATGTGGGCAGCTGGCGCCGGCTGGGAACACACCGCACGACGGCGCGAGGGACGAGGGTTTTGGTGTGCCAGGGTAGTCAGTTGTGGCCGTGGCAACGTTGGAGATGCCCTTTGCTCACATGCGATCCCCGCATGTCATTGAAAAAGCAAGACGACCCGGCAAGGTCCTAGGTCTAGAGGATGCAGTTGGCCGCGCTACACCACTCCGCGGATGCGTCGCGGTGCCCCGTGCATCCTCGACGAGCCGGGGCAAAGTGCAACTTACCAAAATTTTGGTCATGACCCAAAGATTGGTCTTTGTTTGGATGGTTGCCATTTTTTGGCATGCCAATGAACTCTAGCCAACTCTAGTTCATTTTTCTTGCCATTGTCGGCCAAATCATGGGCAACCAATACCTCAACCAAAATTTTGGTCATGACCCAAAGATTGGTGTTTGTTTGGATGGTTGCCATTTCTTTGGCATGCCAATGAACTCTAGCCAACTCTAGTTCATTTTTCTTGCCAATGTCGGCCAAATCATGGGCAACCAATACCTCAACCAAATTTTTGGCTACCCAATGCTTTGATGGGGCAACCTTGGGCACAAAGCAAACATACCGTGGTCGTGCCACAGCACTAACGCCACCCTCGACACACTGAAACCGACTGTGTCTAGCTACGATATGAGTGTGTCGCTCACCGTGGTCGCCGTGTCCAGAGGCGGTGCTGGAGCTGCGCCCCGTTGTTGGCCCCAACAGCCCACATGATGTGTTGTCGGTGGCGAGGAGGTCGTGGGCCAGCTCCTCCATTGGACTAGTCTGCGCTACATCATCCCGACGGGTGTTCCCCACATGTCGGTTTCCCTGTTTTCCCAGCCATATTCGAGCGTCAGTGCTCCGCGTTGCGCATTAGGCCTTTCACTATGTAGGCCAAGCGAGACAACTTATTGTTTATTTGAGCCGTTCAAGTATAATCATGTGGCGTTTGCTTATTTCTCATTCCTCTCCAACCCTCTTCTCCATCGATCATGTCGCCCTCGAGTCGATTCCATCCTCCCGCATGCCTCATTTGAACATTCCGCCGAGTATCATTCGCATGTACCCACCCTAGTCCTCTTTCAATAGATCTCCGGACCCCGAGATGAAATCGAGAGGGAATGAGTGGGGGCACGTGATACCTAAGGCGGATTCAAAATTTTGAACCGGTGATCATAGCATCCGCAAATCATATATAAAGGGTATTCAATGTTCGTTTCGTTTTTGAACGTACAATATACTCCCTCCTATCCTTTCTAGTTTACATATAAGTTTTATGTGTAGTCAAAGTGTCTCTACTTTGATCAAAAAGGTATCAACATTCAACAACGCCCAATCAATATTGTTAGATTCGTACGTACTCCTAGATTGTACTCGAGATGGTTTCCAATTTGACTATTGACAAGATTAATAGTACATGAGATGTATAATGTGAAGATTATATCATCGGAAACTCCTTTCACATACGAATTTGACCGTATGCTTTGTGTAAGTTGCATGTCATATATTATTACTCTAACATTTGGTCAAAGTTAGCCTCGAAAAATGCATTAGACCCTGTATGCTTTGTGTAAGTCGCATGTCATATATTATTACTCTAACATTTGTGTAAGTTGCATGTCATATATGATTACTCTAACATTTGGTCAAAGTAGTATAGTGGAAGTGGATCCTCTGACGTAGGTATCCCTGCCTTACCCTCCCTTTCGGTCACTTACTGGCGGACCCCATGCTTGCTAGGCCCCGCATGTCAGTTACTCAATGGGTTCGGCCACGTCAGGGGATCCTCATCCATAGTATACTCCCTCTATTTTTATTTACTCCGCATAAAACGGAGGGAGTGGTGGTATAATAAATGACGCGGGCGGGGGAGGGGGAGGGACGTCGGTTTGCTCCCAACTACGGTCACACAAGCAAGCAAAAACGCAAGACGAAGCGTGTTCCATTCGGTGAGCAACATGGAGGGTCCAGCGTGCCGGGCTGCAATGCAAACACGACAAGAGCGATGTACAGTCAAAACCGATTGACCGGTCGTCACTGCAACCAATATTCACACCAGAACCTTCGCTGCTCGGCCTATGCCAGCCACTGCCCTAAAACCACACCAAATCTTCAGCCCATTCCCCCACCTTTCGATCCTCTAGCCCGCATCAAGCATCCCCTAGTTCGCTGAAAAGCCATGGTGCGCCGCAAGATCACTTAACTACAAGATGCTGACGCCGGAGCGCTGCACGGAAATCGCGGCGACGGTCGGTGCCACAGACCTCCGTTCCCAAGCTCGCTTTGCGGCGGGCCAATCCCCAAGTTCTCTGGAGCCAAGCTATGAGGCAGAGGAAGCCGATCCAATGTTAATGGCGGAGGTCGCGGCGCAGAAGGCCCCCGATGGGTATGAGACGATGGACGTCGACTTCGTGCCGGCGTCCGAGTCCCCCATGGTGCAGGCGGACCAGCGATTCAACATGGCAATACTAAAGGAGGACCGAGAGGCAGAGGCTCAACTCGACGCGGAGAGGGCGCATTCCACTGCCATCGAGGCTCTCCTGCAGGTGGAACCGGATGTCGTGGATGTGAACCGGGCGGCGGAGGCTCAACTTGAGGCGAAGCGCGCGGATGCCGCTGCCATCGAGGCCCTCCTGCAGGCGGAACCGGACATCCTGGACTTGAACCGGGCGACAGAGGCTCGACTCGACGCAGAGCACGCGGATGCCGCTCTCATCGACGCCCTCCTGCAGGCGGAACCGGACGTCCTGGACTTGAATCGGGCGGCGGAGGCTCAACTCGACGCGGAGCGCGCGGATGCCGCTGCCATCGAGGCCCTCCCGCAGGCAGAACCGGACGTCCTCGACTTGAACCGGACTGTGCTCTCGTCCGTGTAGAGCGCCCGCACGCTCCGCTTGAACGAGTAGCTGGAGGTCGAGGACAACCACGGCGCGGAGACACATGTCGGCAGCGACAACTGGTTCGCGCCGGCAGCCAAAGACGACGAGGCCGTCTCTTTCCGCGAGCAGTGATAGTTTTTCTTTATGTTGTTGTTTTTATGGATCTTTTGCTATGTAAAAACATATATTTGTTATGCAAGTCGCCTGACTTGGGTCATTCTACCATTTCAGGCGGTTGGATGAATATCCTACGTCTCCTAACCCTTCTTTCCTTCTTCCTCACCTCTTCTTCTTCCCCAACAGACCACCGCACGGTTCGTACGGATACTCCCCAATATGCGGTTGGATAAACATACTCTATGAACGAAAATTATGTGTCAGCGATAGGATGGCTGAGTTTGGTTTGTTCACATGCGAGAGCACGTGTCAGTGAGGGTGCGTTCCCTTGGTTGGGTTTGCGGCGTGTAGGAGCGACTGTGTGAGGGTGCGGTGCGACCGCGGCGTGCAGGAGTGACCGTGTGAGGGTGCGGTGCGACCGTGACAGCCGTGCGCAAGTGTACCTCCTTCTCACTTTGAAAACTTTAGGCAAGCTTGGCAAAAATGTGTGGCGAAGTTTGGCAATGCAAGGCCTAGACCCAAACAGGATAAGTACGTACGTACTAGGAGTACTAGTGTTAAAAAAGAAAGGTGGGGTTTTCCTTCGCGGGATTTAATCGATACAAATCCTCGTTTCACGTGTCAATCAATGCGTATTTTTTTCTCCAAAGACCAAAGAGCTAACCATCTCACTCCTCATCGCTTGATTAATGCAGCGCCATGCAAACCAACCTTCTCACTTCCGCATGCATGCATGTCATCTCTCTCTCCCCTGTCCATCTCTCTGCACGCATGCGCCTCTCGCTCTCTCTCCTGTTTCTGCATGCAAGCAGCTCTCTCTGCCTTGGGAAGATGCGAAGCACATGGGAAAGAGAGATGGGATTGTTGCAGGCACGCATGCGGTGGAAAGGGATGGAGGGCCCGGTTGGAAAGAGCAGCGAAAAAATGCCAATGCGCAAAGCATTGTGGGGGAAACGAAATTTTCTTAGACGTAGACAAAAAAGGACCGCAGGGAGTACTACTAGGAGTACTAGTGCGGTGATATGGTTTCTCAAAGAAGACGATGGAGAAGCGGAGTCAGCGAAGAGTGAAATGATGGTTGCTTCGTCCGTGCTTTTGTGATTTGACGCCTCACTGCTTTGTGATTTGTGATAGAAGGGACAGGGGAGTAGACTCTATGCTCTATACTGTACTACATGCATCCAAGCATGGGAGAAAGAGGTGAGATGTTGCATTTTTCTATTCCTTCAATCAATCAATCAGGGAGCTTTGGTTCCATCTTTTTGGCTTTGGCAACACCATCCACAATGGTTCCCACGATGCCAAAAAGCTATTTTCACATTTGGCTACACATTGTGGATGCCCTTAACCATACCACTTGGTTTTGCTCCTGTGTGCTATCTATACAAATCTCAATTATATTGATCTAAAAAATTATGGAATCAAGATTAGTAGAAAGGAGGTGATTTTTCCGCGCGGATGGCGGGGGAGGTTTCTTATTTGAGCGATGCTACATCCACGTAATGGTTTACGTAAAGTTATGAACTGATGTGATGTGGGACTATTTGATTGGATTAAAGGAGAGGATTAGGCCCACCCCACCTGAAAATCAGGGGGGCATATATAGATTAGATGGAAAGTATACGTAGCAGCTACGTAGCCCTTTGTAAGTCTAGGATTAGGCTTCTTATTTTCGGAGGACGTTGTCTTGGCGGTTTGCTAACATGCGGTCCCACGTGTCAGTGCTTTACCAAGCCGATCCGCGTCCCACATGAGGCAGAACAACGACAGAAGCAACACGTGGTTAAGTTGAAGAAGATGAGGGAGAAGCGGATTCAGCAACGAGTGAAATGATGGTTGCTTCGTCCCTCCAACTTAACTGTGGGAAAGGTGCAGCTTTGCGATTTGACGCCTCATTGCTCATTACTACGCTGGCGCCATGACTGGGGTGCTTCACCCCGGCTGCTCTGCACTGTATTCTGGTATGGTACGTGGACCCGGTAGATTGATGTCCCACATGTCGGTGAAAGGGACTAGAAGATTTATGAAAGCGAGCACTCCACTCTTACGATAGAGGAGTAGACTACACAACGGCCCAGTGAACTTTCACTTGTACTGTATAGTACTATAGTTTTGTTGTTTCGCACGATCCATCGATACAAACCCGATTAAACAGGAAAGGGCGGGATTTTTCCCGCGCGGTAGATGATACTGGCCATACATTTCAAAGGCAATTTTAATGTATGCAAACTGAATAATTATAAGTAACAATATGATATCTAGTAAAACTAAAAACACATATGATTTATTGTGTTAGAGTGTAGTAGTAGTGTTGTATTGCATGCTGTAGTTGTTAGATGTAACATGCGAGAACATGTAGAGATGTAGTTTTGGAGGGCCTACAGAGATAAAAGCGTAATACGGTCACCGAACTTCAGAATAAGTTGATTACGGTCACTATATATGTTTTGCGGTGATTATACGGTCCCTTGCTCATAGTTCAGCATCGGATTGCACTCTGTTGACCGGCCAAATAGTCTGTGTGGCACCATGTTGACTAGTTAAATTGACCACGTTCCTTGAGGGTCCCACCTGTCAGTTCGCATAGGCAAAAGGTCAGATAAACACAAATTTACGCAGGCGCGACAAGGCTCCAACCCGTGCGCGGGAATCACCTGGTTGTGTATGTGTCTGTCAGGGCCCGATGTGTGCGCATGCACGTGTAGGTTGAGCACTTGAGCGTGAGAGTGTGTGTTGGTCGTGTGGTGTACTGGTGTGTGCATGCATGAGTGTGTGTGTGCGTGTGAGTGTTGTGTGCGTCCGTGTGAGTGTTGCGTGCGTGCGTGGCTGCGTGTGTACATGTGAGTGTTGCGTGCGTGCATGGGTGCATGTGTTTGTGTGAGTGTTGCGTGGATGCAGTTCGTGTGCATGCGTGCGTGTGTGTATAATCACCACACCAGCTCCTGTGTGTTAAAATAGACGACTCAGCATACCAATACAAGGCCACCTTGTCCGTTGTGCCCGCGGTCATGACTTCGAACCACCGTCCAAATATTTTTTTGTCGTTTGTTTTCATTCTTACTAGCAAGATGCCCATGCGTTGCATGTAACATCAAGATGCATTTGTATGACTTGTTTATCTTGTGTGAGAAAATGATGAACGAGGGAAGGCCTTATTTGCAAATGTGGAGAGGTGTGTGGGTACCTTTTTGCAAAATTGCCGTAGTTTCTTTCCTATCCGTCAGATATAAATCGGACGGCCTATATTGCAGGATGGCAGGCACACCATCATCACCAACTCTGTTTTTTATAAGAGTGTATTTTATGTATTTTATAAGAGTGTAGATGTAGAGTATATACAAGTCAACAGGTGGACACAATGGTAGTGAGATAATGTGATGCAACACTAGAGGTGCCACGTGGAGCATTTAACTGGTCAACTAGTCATGTCATGAGCAAATACAGAGTTGTACGGTGAGCCCGTGACTGTATAATAACCACTAAACGTAAATGGTGACCGTAATGAGTGGTTTCTGAAGTCCAATGTACATATTGTGCTTTCGCTTCAAATATAATGATTGTCATTGCATATATCGCGAGAGAAAGATGAAACATGCGTGAATTTTCTAGGGGGCTTACTTTTAGAGGACCTGGAGATAGTTTTGTGTGTATGCGTGAAAGGGGCGTACAGGGGGGTATGCGATGGAGAGAGAGATGCTCTTCGTTTCTCTTTATTATGACTAACTTTGTATATAGTATAAAAATATACAAAGTCACAGTGCGGAATAAATATCATTGTGGGCACCATGCAATGCAAATTAGCGTTCATACTCCTCCATATAACTTTGTAATGTTGTATATATGTAGAAACTCTAAAATAATTTTTTAGCCATGCTTTATTCAAAAGGAATGTTGTATGCGAAATAAACGTGAAGAGAGGGCTTTTTAGATCAATGGGGTACGTGATGTAACATGTGTGAATGTGTAGTTGATGCATTTGGTGGGGCCTAGAGAGGTATGTGTGTGTATTACATATTCGAGAGAGGCATGGATAGAGGGGCCGACGGGGGCGTGGGAGAGATAGCACGAGAAATGAGAGTGGTCTAGAGAGAGAGAGACGAATATGACATCACGACAAGAGATTCCATTCCCTTGAGTGTGTATATGCAAGGGGGGAGGGAATAGAGGCACCAGGAGAAATTTTTTGTGTGCGTGGTGTTTGTGTTGGTATGTGTGGGTGTGAGAAGATAATGAGACGTGGGGGCAGAGGGTGTGTCACCGCGTGAGGTCCGGTGGGTCGAGGTGAGGCCCCTCGTTCGGTTCCATCCTGCGCCACATTGGTCGGCTCTTGACGCATTTAGGAAGACCAATGGATGACTAGTCGTACAAGAAAAAGATAGCAGAATTGTGAAGGACTCTGTGTCCACTGACAAAGCCGGCTAGGATTTGTAACCCTAGGTTCTCGGACTAAGGTAACCCCTTTATCTCTGATATTACTATTCATCCAACCTAACTTTAAGGGGCATCCTACAGAATGCTCTGCTAGAATCATACTCGTCGATTAGGAAGAGAGGTGTGAGACAATGCGTGAGAGATAGGCGTAAAGATAATGTGCGTACATGAGACACGTAGGCAGGTCCATGTATATAGAAAGGGTCGATGAGGATTATGCGTGCGTATGTTTGCGAGAGGAAGAGTGCTTGTGATAAAGGTTAGTGGAAACAGTTGTAAATGGTTACGAGAGGGAGGGAGGGTTATATCTAGAGCATGTGTGCGAGAAAGACACCTCGGGAGAGAGTGTGTGAACATGTGTGAGAGACCACCGATGGAGAGTGAAACTACACGTAAAAGACATCTCTACACATTGATTAAAGATATAAATTGTATCCAAATATTAGGATGGGATCATGATATTTGCAATTCGCGTAAGGAGCGGTCATTGATCCATCAGACATCTAGATTCTATCGAATTTGAGCATGTCTATGTTATTATTCGACACAATTGATCCACATAGTTAGTATTTTGAACTCCAGACAATGCATCGCTTTAGCAATCGAGTATAAACGTGAGTATAGTTCATGTTGTGTGTGTAAAGCACATTATACATACGAAAGTTACACAATGGACATTATAAATAGCTACCTATGAACTAGCATACATTTGAATTCAACTTAAGGTGGTTTAAAAAAATCGAATTCAACATGAAGTCCATTCAATTATTTGAATTTCACATCATGGCGTTTGTAAACCATACCTAAATTATGGGGGCACCAATCTTCGCTCTGATTTTGTACATAATAGCATATGTAGTCGTGTACAAAATAGATTCAAATTTAGCTCCTCTATTCCAAAATAATCGTAGTTATAGGATTTTCAAGTGTCAAAATTTCAAAAAGAAGCGGATAATTTAATGAGGTTTTCAAACATACAAGGTCAAATATAACGTTGTCTATTTAGGTCAATCCTAATAGTTCAAGAGTACTCTAAACGTGAATTCTTGTGTTTCAAAATTTCGAACGAAGCGCCAAAAGAGCCTCTACTCGCCCGAAACCGCGTGAGACCAATGTTTGGTAGTACAAGGAAATTACTTTTCTAATAACTCCGACCCGTGAAACCTACCGGCCCGACGTCCAAAGGTCTAAACCGGGGTAGGTTTGTAGCTTCATCTAGACGCCACGCAACCGCATCCGAAAAACATTCATACACAATGGCCGCCTAAGCACACATGCGCGTGGCCGAAATCGCTCCTGCCCACTATTTGGGACACCTGGGATTACCATCCTACCCCCGACCCACAGTAGGTCTGAAATTTAAGAGGGGGCAAAGTTTGTACTTACCCCAAATTTCAAACAAGCGCGTCCCATCTTCTGTTCCAAAAAGCCAAAAACAAGCGCGTCCCAGACCGAAACATGGTTCCCCCCACCCGTTCGATTCCCCATTCGTACTCCGTGGGCGCCAAAACTACCTCTCCACCAGCCGCGAAACCCCGGCGTCCTCCGTCCGCCACCCCATCCCACCCATCAACCGCCGCCCTCCTCCATCACGCCGGAGCCGATACCCCGACGTCGTCGTCCACCGCAACCTCAACTGCAACGCCCTCCACGGCTACTAGTTGAAGCCGAGGCCGAGCCGTCTGTACCCGAGCCAGTTCAACCATGCCGTCCTGCGCCTCACCGCTGCCACTCCAACTTTGCCACCCTCCACCGCACCGGAGCTGTTCCTGCTACGCCATCCTTCGCCGCCTCGGATCTGCTTCCCCTCCGCCAACATACGACCACGACAACACAGTCAACAATTTGGCCATGGGTTCGTCCAAGCCTGCACCCTCCAGAACATTGGTTTCCCCGGTAAAAAGAAGAAGATCGGCATGACATGTGGAGGTGACCACACCGACAACCGAAAAAGGTACCGCTCTTCCCTTATTCGTGCAAATCTTACGTCTCTGCTTGCACGGTATTCATCCCACAGAAGACACTAGTTGACCGCTTCTTCTTGATACTAGATGTTCCTAGTAACTCGCGATGCACAAGGTTTCTCCTCATATACTATTTCACCTTAGCTAGAGGTCCGTCGCCCCCCTGAATTTCAATTTCTGGCTAGTTGATTCCTATTTAACGGAAGCATTCCCCGGCGTAACAGGCGCTAGTACGCCTATTACACCGAGGAAGCAGCGCCTTGGTGTTTATCTTAGGGGCATGTGCTGCCTAGAGCTACTGGCGCCCGATCTGGAGGTCGACCGGGATTAAAGGGATGGCCTGGGGGCGCTGCCAAGCAAGGCGGTGGTGTGAGGTCGATGGAAGGGCGGGGCGGCAGAGGCAGGGGTCTGGGCCGATGGTCGCTGGCAGTTCGAGAAAGATCGTCAACAGTGACTAGCGGGAGGTAGACGAAGGCCATCTTCCCATTCCTTATAGATCGGACGGTTCATTAAAAAAATCGACTGACCTATTTATTTTCAGTCGACTGTTATCTTAGATATGACCACATGTGGTGGTGTGCTGGAGGAATACCTGCATTTCCTGTGCTCATATATTACAAAATCATACGGAGTATAATCTAATTTTGTTTGCCATGCAATGTTGTAGAGCTATCATATGTCTCCTGTCATTTATTTTTCAGCCACCTGCTATCTGCTACTTTTACAGTGCACTAGTTCTGCACACACTTCACCCTTACTCTCACTATTGTGTTTTTATGCAAGGGTATTTCTGACTCTGCTGCCATGAGAGAAGCCAAAAAGAAAGAGAGAAGTCGCTCCAGCTTCGTATGCGGGTAGGCAAGACACGTTATAGCGCTATAAAGGGTGCAGTGTCAGCAGATGGAGACGATAAATGTAGCTCTGGAGTTGATGACCTCACTCGCAATGAACCACCATCCCAGGTGCTTGCTTTAACTTCGCGGTGACATATGTGGTTGCATGTTCCATATTGTGTCTAGCTTGTATTCGAAAGGCCGAAGTCGGTAAGATAAGGAAAGATTTTTTTTTACATGAACCACCATCCCATGAGCACCAGAAGAAAAATAGCTAGTCAGGGCACTGGCCGAGCCACTGACAAGCCCAACAAAGATAGGCATCACCTGGAAGCCAACTAAAAAGCTGCGATGGTGGCGAAGCAACCCGCCTCCCACCAGGCTCTCAGGTCCTAGATGATCATTCTCACCACTCCAGCCGGATGTCTAGCTTGTATTGCTTCCAATTTGGTTAAATTGCATCTGCTTAGCTTACACATTATACCTTTGAATATGACATGCCTTTCTATTTTTGGTACATACTAGTACATCTGTGTATTAACCATGTTCTTACATCAAACTAATGTTCTTGTGTATCCCTCATCAATCACTTATGACGAGGCAGGCAGGCAAGGGGACTACTCCTCATTTAAAGAATGCAGCGTCAGCCTCCCGACATGATTCTCAAGAAACAGAAATGCTAGATGAAGATAGTGAACGTAGTTCTGTAGTTGATTACAACATTTCCCCTACACTAGCATCGCAGGTGCTTGCTCTAACTTGGCAGCGTGATATGTGGTTGCATGTTGCATATGGTGTCTAGATTGTAATTCTTCCAATCTGGTTAAACTGCATGTGCTAGTCTGCTTAGCTTATACATTATACCTGTTAATGTGACATGCCTTCCTGTATTTAGTACATAGTACATCTGTCTATTAAGCATGTCCTTACATAAAACTATTGTTTTTTGTATCCCGCATCAATCAACATGACGAGACACCTTTAGTATATGCAGTGCGATATTAGTTGCATCTTTCATATGATTTATAGCATGCACTGCTTCTAATTTGTTGAAATTCCATTTATGATGGGATGCTTTTAACTTGGCAGAGTCATATTGGTTGCATCTTTCATGTGGTGTCTAGCTTGCATTGCTTCTTATTTGCTGGAATGGTTTCTGCTTAGTTTACACAAACATTTGTGAACATGCCATGCCGTCCTATTTTTCGTACATATTCCATACTGGTATCATGTGTTTGCCTTACATAAAAGTAGTGATTGTCAGTATCATGCATGAATGAGTTCTGAAGAGAGAATTTTATTGCTTTTTCTTGTCAGTTTTACTTGACAATTCAAAATCAATAAAGCGGGAGGAAGTTAGCAAGGCAACAGATAAAGGTGCTCCTTCCGAACGGAGGGCCTCTACAGTTTCTACTCCTCCACACCCCCAAGATGATTTCCAAGACAACACATGCATAGACACTCAACAATGTTGTGTTTATGATGAGCACGTCTCCCCTAGTGCAGCATCACCGGTGCTCCCTCTAACTTGGCACTGTTATATGTGGTTGCATGTTATGTGTGATGTCTAGCTTGTATTGCTTCTAATTTTGTTGAATTCCATCTGCTTACTTTACACATTATACTTGCATAAGACACGTGTTCCTATTTCTAGAACATACAATATCTGTCTATCACACCATGTTCTTACATCAAATTACTACTGTTGTGTAACCTGCAGCAATCACTTATCATAACACACGTTTGACTTCGAAGTGTGATATAGGTTACACCTCACATTCTTTTCTAGCTTGTACTACTAATTTGTTGAAATGGCACTTATGACGAGACAGTTTTAACTTGGTAGAGTGATATTCGTTGCATCTTTCATATGGTGTCTAGCTTTCATTGCTTCTAATTTGTTGAAATGCCTTCTCCTTAGTTTACACATCATAAGCTGTGAATATGCAATGACACTAGTGGCGAGAGACCTCTAACATGGTAGTGCGATGTTGTTTTCATCTTGCATATGATTTATTTCTTGTACTGCTTCACATTTGTTTAAACGCCATTTATGATGAGACACTGTTAACTTGGCAGAGCGATATTTGTAGCATCTTTTTCATATGGTGTCTACCTTCCATTGCATTGCTTCTAATTTGGTGAAATGTCTTCTTCTTAGTTTACACATCATAGTTCTGGTTATCTCTTATGTCATGTTTTTCATACATATTACATCCTCCTATCATGTGGTTGTCTAACATCAAAGTTCAGTTTGTCAGCATCACGCATCAATTTGTTCTAAAGAACTAAATTGTTATTTGTTTTTCTTGTCGGCTTGACTTAACATGGCACAGAGAAAGAGGAAGAAACACAGAATGGCAGGGAATGAGAAGCGGATGAATCCTGCAGATTCTGCTGGTACTGATGGTGCAATAGAAGGTGAAAGTCCAGCGGAAAATTCTACAAACATGGCATCCCATGCTACACGAGTTGCAAAAAAAGCCAAACAGAAACAAATAGCTACCACCAAACAAGCAGAGACAGCCCTAGTTCTTGCAACACCTACCACGGTACTACCAGCTGCATGACTTACTCGTGCGTCAACTGAGCTAGCAGCACGTTCCCAAGCTCCCTTGCCACCTGACACTACTTCCCAAGCACTCTTGACACAAGACGAGTTGGCAATATCATATGAACCTTGTGAGCTTCAACGGCAAGAAAGTAGTTGCTGGAGTCAAGTTACAGTTGCATGCTTCTTTATATGTAGTCTCACAGTTTAATGTACACTAACACTTCCTATGTTCGTTGTTGGACTAGCACCTAGGCGCAAGAGGAAACAAACATCAAGGATAATGCTCGATAGGTTAACTAAATCTAGAGGAGGAAGAATGGAGATCCGTTTTGAGGCAGGTTTAAAAAGGCCACGTGATGCTACAGAGTCAGCCAAGTTAGTATTAGAGGCAGCAATTGCCATTAGGTGTCATGTACGTATCCTTCCAACATGGATTCAGTACAGGAATGACAAAGACGAAACCCAGTTCAACACCTTCCTCGACCATTTATCTGTAAGTGTGGTTATGTATGGAAACTAGTAATATCGTCTTGATTTGTCCCATACTTTCTAGGTTGCTGATAATGAGACTCCCATAATTTTCAACAGATGAGGTTCAAGTTGGATAGCCAAGATGATGCAACCAGACAAGCTTGCACCCATGTTTTCAAGTCTGCTCTGCGACAGTATCGGTATAACTTGAGGAAAACTCACTTTGAAGGCAAGGCTAACAGTGAACTTCCCCAAACATCTCCAGTGGAAAATATATCGGATGAAGACTGGAGGGGCCTTGTTAATTAAACACTGGTCTGATCCGAAGTATCAGGTACATTATATATATATATATATATATGTGATCAGATCACATGTTGAAGTCCTATTTACGCATGTGCCACACAAATCTATCTTCTGGTAGGTGAACTGTTCAAAGAACAAGGCCAACCATACGAAAGTGAAATTCCAACAGACGACAAGATCTCGTAGCTATATTGCACATTGCGAGGCTCTTGTAATTAGATGTTGTTTCACTCTTTTCGTTGTACCATATTATCAGATCTATATTGACTTGTTCGAAATGCAGAGGAAAGCCCGTAAGGACCAAAAAGTACCTGAACCAAATGATGTGCAAATCTTCAAGGACTGTCACACCAGCAAGAAGAAGGGCATTACTACACCAGTCAAAGCCGCTGTTGTAAGTCCTTAATCCTCATGCCTTTTAACTACTACTTACTCTGACTTGTGTCTTGAACTGCATGGTTTGCAGCCAATGTATATTACTCTTTTCAATTTTATACACAATTGTCTTAGCGTATAATTGCACCTTACAAGGTTTAAAAGAGAGGAGTGATGTTCCATTGATCTTGACCCGTAATCTAGTTCCATGCTGGACTTGCCCACACAATGTTACAATTGCCTATTTGTCTGTTCTTAGTTGTTTTGTGATATGAATGATGTCATACTATGCTTACCGTATTATAAACTTCGTCTCTTTATCCTTAGCCCTCAATACAATGTGAAGAAATAGACAATACATTAGCGATGGTACATGGTCATATGTTTGGAACCTGGTTTTATTATGTACTTTGCAATAAAATACAACTAATATTTTACATGGGTTCACCAGAATAAGTTCTGTATATAGACCAAAGCTATTTTGTTTGGTTTTGCTGCCTCCTTAATATCTTCTGTTCTGGTACTACTAATGTATAACCTCAACTTTTCAGCGAGCTATGGAAAAAATGGTGGAACCGCCACCTTCTCAAGGTGGCGAGGCAACTATAACCACAATGTCAGCTCTTGCTGCAGTGGGTCAGTACATGTCCACTAACAGTGCCAAAAGCACGTTCCTGTGTAATACTGGGTTGGTTGTTAAGGCAATATCGTCCAAACTGCCTCATGATCAAGATATGCAAGCTCAAAGCAATGTTGTATCTGCGCTCCAGACACAAGTCCATTCCCTAACAGAGACCCTTTGTGAAACAAGGAGAAACATTGCTCAATGTCGTCCAGATATGCATGGTTTTGAAACCACACTATCAGACATTTGCTATGTTGTTCAGGAGCCTAGTGTAACACCCACGATGCGGCTATATCTCCCATGTGTTGAAGCATGACTTAGAGGCATAACCCCATTGTGAGCAATGTTGCAAGAGAGGTAATCTTCACGCAATACATAGTTGGATTACAATCGCCACTTCACACAATACATGAGTAAAACATTACATCATCCAGATACAATAAAGGTCCGACTACAGAACCAAAATGAAAGAAAAATACCCCTAATGCTACAGATCCCCGATCGCCCCAACTGGGCTCCACTACTGATCAACTGGAAATGGAACAACATAACGAACACGATCTTCATCGAGCTCCTCCTTGAGCTTGGTTGCGTCACCTGCATGGTTCAACGGCACCTGCAAGCTGGGTTTGGAAGTAATCTCTGAGTCATGGGGACTCAGCAATCTCACACCCTCGTGATCAAGACTATTTAAGCTTATGGGTTGGGAAAAGGTATGAGGTGGAGCTGCAGCAAGCACTAGCATATATGGTGGCTAACATACGCAAATGAGAGCGAGAACAGAAGGCATGGCACGGTCGTGAACTAGAAATGATCAAGAAGTGATCCTAAACTACTTACGATCAAGCATAACTCCAACACCGTGTTCACTTCCCGGACTCCGCCGAGAAGAGACCATCACGGCTACACACGCGGTTGATGCATTTTAGTTAAGATAAGTTTCAGGTTTTCTACAACCGGACATTAACAAATTCCCATTTGCCCATAACCGCGGGCACGACTTTCGAAAGTTCAAATCCCTGCAGGGGTGTCCCAACTTAGCCCATCACAAGCTCTCACGGTCAATGAAGGATATTCCTTCTCCCAGGACAATCCGATTAGACTCGGAATCCCGGTTACAAGACATCTCGACAATGGTAAAACTAAACTAGCAAAGCCACCTGAATGTGCCGACAAATCCTAATAGAAGCTGCACATATCTCGTTCTCAGGGCACACTGGATTGTCCAAGGTTCCGGTAGGCCAGCCCAGAGTTGCCCCTGGTGGCCACCGGCAGCTGACAAGTTGGACCAACACTCAGAGGAGCACTGGCCCGAGGGTTTAAATGAAGATGACCCTTGGTTGGACGACCCAAGGGAAGAAAAGGCTAGGTGGCAAATGGTAAAACCAATGTTGGGCCTTGCTGGAGGAGTTTTATTCAAGGCGAACTGTCAAGGGGTTCCCATTATAACCCAACCGTGTAAGGAACGCAAAATCAAGGAACATTACACCGCTATGACGGAAACTAGGGTGGCAAGAGTGGAACAAAACACCAAGCATAAGGCCGAGCCTTCCACCCTTTACCAAGTATATAGTTGCATTAATTAAATAAGAGATATTGTGATATTCCAACAAATATCCATGTCCCAACATGGAACAAACTCCAATCTTCACCTGCAACTAACAACGCTATAAGAGGGGCTGAGCAAAGCGGTAACATAGCCAAACAATGGTTTGCTAGGACAAGGTGGGTTAGAGGCTCATGGCAATATGGGAGGCATGATAAGCAACTGGTAGGTATCGCAGCATATGCATAGCAAAAGAGCGAGCAACTAGCAAGCAAATATAGAAGTGATTTCGAGGGTATGGTCATCTTGCCTGCAAAGTTCTCCGAGAAGACGAAAGCTTGATCCTCGAACACGAACTCGTCTCCTGGTTCTGCCCAAGGCAAGAACACAAGCAAAAGAGACAACAATCAACCACGGTGCAATGCGCAAGCAACATGATGCAAAACATGGCATGATATGCGGGATGTGATATGCGATGCATATGCATGTTTCGGAAAGGAAAGATTTAACCTGGACTCAACTTGGAAAACCAAGAGTGCCACTGGAAAGATGAGTTGATTTCGGTCGAAATCGATATAAAGATCACCGGAATCGGATGCATAGTTTGGAAATGACAAGCAAAACAAATATGGCACCGGTCTGCGATTAACAGCACGAGGCCACCTAAATGCATCAAGAACAACAGGCTACTGCACTCTAACATAACAACAAAATACATGGCAGGTATCCACTCAAGATGCTTGACAAAAGATGAACACTGAGCTACGGCTAATTCACTCAATCGCAAGCTCAAGCAAGCATGGCAAAAGTGCAAAAGATATCAGGTTACAGACTTGGTGAAATTAACAACATGCCAGGAATTTAACATCAGGAAGCAATGTTTAAAGAAAGATAACAACATGCGACAGGAACATATCATGGCAAAGCAAGGCATGGCATGAAGCTACTCAAAGCATACAACAAAAGTCCCTTACTGACCATAAGCCAAAAGGGATCAGAAAATACAATGGCAACCATGTGAACATAGCAATTAACGTTAACAGATTCAGACTTAGTAGAAAACTGGAACATGGCAAAACAGATATCAAGTAGGCATGTTTACGAGCTCGATGCACTCACCACAAGGCATTGCATGATAGACTAAGCATACACCCAGCAAGTAGGCATGGCATAGAAGCAAGACATGGCAAGAACAATAACATAGCATGCATGGATCAACTATAACAAGCTCGGCAAAAATGCTTAACATGTAAACATTCTGCCAGGAACATTTTATAGCAAAAGTAGAGCTCAATTGACTCAAGCTAGGGTGCTCCATAAATGCAAACAAAGACATGTATGGATAGAGCACCACAATATCTACAAAACATCCTTACTGATCATGCTCAAAAGAGGCATGGATCACTCGGTAGCAACATGAATACATGGCATAAAAATATTAACAGGGCAATGACTTAGAATATTTCTAAGTCCCTGAAATCAACAACATTACGAGGGCTACTTTGCATGCTTGTGCTAGTCACCACAAAGATCAAAAAAATACATGGCATACACCCCTGTAAAGATGGCATGGCATACTTCAAAACACATGTAGAGTTCAAGATCACAGGAGGCACACATCAAACATGGCAAAAATGACAAAAGTCCAATTACTGATATGAATCTGAAACTAACAGAAACTAGCACTTCTGCAACGGCATTTAGGGCATCAAGATGAGCTCAAATGAACATGTTGCAATGGAATGAAATGAAGTACTCGTCGAGACAAACAATTCGATATGCTACACGGACGAAATGGAGCCACGGATGCAGATTTATGATGCGATGAAGTATGCATAAAAATATAGGAAATTAGGGCAAAAGTCAACCGAGGTCTCCAGATCCAGATCTGCACGCTTCCCGAGGCACTCGCCGGAGCACTGTTCGCTGGAGTTCGTGGTGGCTGGAGGAGCTCGCCGGGGTAGCGGCCGGAGCGGGCGGAGACGGCGAGGTCGGCGGGTGGCAAGGTCGCCGGCGTCGCGGGATGAAGGCGGAGGAGGAGGGCGCGGCGGCGGGCACGATCGCCAGAGCGGTTGGTGGCGACGGCCACCGGCGATGAGGCGGCGGCAGGGCGCGCCGGCGATGATGGGGCAGCGCGCGGCGCACCGGGCGGCGGCGGCGCGGGAGCGCAGGCGGCGGAGGCAGGCGTGCGGGGCGCGGGGCGCTTGGGCCCGGGGTGGCTCGGGCGGGCCCGCCGCGGGCTCCGCGGGCCCGGCGGCGCGGGAGGATAGAGGAGAAGGTGCGGGCTGGAGTGTCGCGCCCGGATTCGTTCGGCGCGGCAGTTGGACGTGTCCGGCGGCGGCTCAGACATGTCCGGCTGCGGGAGGAGGAAGATGGCTAGAGTTTCGTCCGCGAAATTTCGGGGTGAGCCACATATTTATTGGTAGAGGGAGCTAGGAGAGTCTAAATGAGGTGCGGTTTTCGGCCACGCGATCGTGATCGAACGACCGAGATGATGGAGGGGGTTTAGGTGGGTTTTGGGCCACATTGGAGGGGTGTTGGGCTGCAACACACACGAGGCCTTTACGGTTTCTCGGTTAACCGTTGGAGTATCGAACGAAGTACAAATGGCACGAAACTTGATAGTCGGTCTACTGGTAGTAAACCATGGCCGCATGACAAGTCTCGGTCCAATCCTAGAACGTTTAACACCCGCACACGAAAAGAGGTAAAAGGGGACACCGGAGGACATAGGAGCGCCGGAATGCAAAACTGACAACGGGGAAAATGCTTGGATGCATGAGATGAACACGTATGCAAATGCAATGCACATGATGACATGATAAGGAATGCATGACACGCAAGCAAATGACAAGGCAACCACAGCGAATAACTGGAAGACACCTGGCACATCGGTCTCGGTGCGTCACACCTAGGGGAAATGAAGGCGAGGGTTATGGTGCTCCATAAGACAATACAGAATGAAAACGTAATAGTCAGGTCAAATGAACTGAGCTTCTGAACTTCTGGTGGTGCATTTATCTGCTAGACTGTTAAGTTTTATGCCAACTTTCCTTTTGTTATATAGTTGTAATTTGTTTTGGTGCGATACAAAATTTATCCTTAATGTGCAGCCACCGACTGAAGAAAACAGCAAGCCATTTTTGTATAGTGTAGGGTGTTCCCTATATTTGCACTGGTGGCGATCTTTGATGTCGAGTGGATGTAATATGTGCAATCGCCTTAATAGCCTAGCGTTAGTTTCAGCCTTATTTATTTCCTAGTCTTCTTTTTCCCTGGTTTGCTAGTGGCCGCAACTACCATGGGCCATATACGGGTCGTAGAATCCATGGGTCTCCTACGGGCCGTCAATAAATGGGCCTGTAATCGGTGGGCCTCGGGCCATCGGATAAATGGGTCTACATGGGCCGTAATCGGGCGTAATTGGTATCAGCCCAGCACGGTAATAGGCTGTTAATAGGCCGTAGGACAGCAAAGGCTTAATTCTGTCACAGGCATAACGGGTCGTTAATGGGCCAGAATATAGGACGGGCTGGAAACGGCGCAACGGGTTAACAGGCCAGAAAAGGGCCGACTCTTGCCATGGGCCAAATTTGGCCCATTAGGGTAATAGGCCAGTAACAGGCCGACTCTTGCCATGGGCCGAATTTGGCCCATTAGGGGAACAGGCCAGTAACGGGCCGGAAGTAATCGAGGGCCAAAAGGAGCCCAAGAACGTATGGGCTGTCAATAGGCCGAAAGCTAACACGGGCTGGAAACGGCCCATGTAAATCACGGGCCATTAACGGGTATAAAGAAAATTACTGTTCATTATGGGCTAGAGTCACCGTGGGCCTGTAAAGGGCCGAAAGATACGAAGGCCTCATATGGGCCGAAAGACGTCGTGGGCCATACATGGGACGAAATTGAAATGGGCTGGTGTTATATTCGACGGCCCACATGACGTTGTTGGGCCAATTTACTTTAGGGCCTAACGGGCCGTGAGTTAACGGGCCGTTAAATGGGCTATTTGTGAAGAGTCCATTAATAGGCTTTTCATGGGCCAGCCCGTTAACTTTTGACCAAGTCAAACGGGACGGCTTTGTAAGCTAAATGGGCCAGTGGTGGGCCGTGGCACGTGTTGACATATCATAGGTGCCTATCTGACCCACTGACGAGCTGACACGTGTTTCGTCCGGCCAATAAGAATTTTACACGTGGAAATTTCCCATTGGTCGGGGCTATTAACGGGTTATTGGATCCAAAACCCGACCTGATAGCTTAACGGTGTTCCGTTATGGTGGATGCCACGTGTCGGTCACCCTTGACGAAAGCACTTCTGTGATGCGCGATTTATCGTCATGGAAGTGGACACTTCCGTGATGATAATTTTGGTAATGTCATGGAACACTTCTACGACAGCACAGGTATGACTATCTTGATTCTGTCATAAATTTGTCATGGATGTACATGCATGAAAAAAAACGCGACCTACTGTGACAAACACATATCATCATGGAAGTGTATTTTTTTTGTAGTGCATCGACGTACTATTCAAATACAACATGTGGATTTATACAACGCTTATCTACTGTTATTTCTTGTTGAAATTCTTTTGTCAAGTGGCATCCGTACACCGCGATATGCTTTAAATATGCCAGGGGCTTCGTTTTACCCACAATACGGCAATAAAGTCCGAACACCTTCATGGAAGTTCGGCACCCTGAACTTATATCATTATATGCATCAGCTTCGAATCATGTCTTGGGTCAAATGTTGGGTTTGCCCAGCTCCCATGTTTTGCTGCCTTATGTTCCACTATATCGGCTAAGGCGGCACTGGGAGAACTACTACGATTCTGTCCCGGTTCTTCCGAACGAGCACCTTAGTAGAGAAAGCCGAAAACTGACTGTCATTATACGGCGAGAGCTGGTCAGCTGTTCGAGAGGTTGTAAAATCTTTAAGGATTTCTCCCGCATAATGCCATAACCGATGCAGTGTGCGATGGATTGGCTTTTCTTCTGGTTAAGTGCTTATATAGCCCCTTGTGCGGTCTTCCGAACACCAGGGGTTGCGCCTACCTTCCTTTTATAAAGCTCCTATGGCTAAGTGAGAGTGATAAAGCCCTATAGTCCGATTGCCTGGTTCATTGTGCTGAACACCTCCTTCAAAGGACCCAAAACTAGGATAAAGAGTGACCAGGTTTATCCCGAACACCCCCGTACTTCCTACATGGGGGCAGAAGCCGATGACTGGCCAACTCTCAGGATTAATATATAAAACGGCCGCGCAGGAGGATAAACTTTTATATAACAGGCAATAAATAATAAAAATGACCGTGTTCAACATTACAAAGGACAACTTGATTGTATTCATGGAAATATAATGTCCTTGGTGCATTGCTCCCCCGCTAGGCAGGATCCTCTCAGGACACTTTCATAATATAATTCGGGCTTGCGGTGCTCCTTCCCCTCTGGCGGTCCCTCGGTCATCAACTTTTCAGCATCCATCTTCCCCCAGTGCACCTTTACACGGGCGAAGGCCATTCGTGCACCCTCTATACAGACCGACCGCTTTATGACGTCAAGTCAAGGGCATGCACTCACAAGCCGCTTCACGAGCCCGAAGTAGCTGCCTAGAATCGGCTCGGCAGGCCATAGCCGGATAATCAAATCCTTCATGGCTAGTTCGGCCGCCCTTTGCAGTTCGATCAGCTGTTTCAGTTGGTCGGCAAAAGGCACCGGATAATTCGGTGCCAGATACTATGACCAGAAGAGATTATCCGCAGTATTCCCTTCTTCGGCTCGGTAGAATTGGGCGGCATCTGATATGCTGCGGGGCAGTTCCACAAATACCCCTGGAGAAATCCAAACTCAAAATTAGAAACATGATTTTCTCCTCAAATACTTGCTTTACATGGAAAAAAGCCTTACCCGCCGTGATCGTCCTCGCCTCTTGGATCTCCTGCAGGGCGCCTTGGGTTTCCCCCTGGGCATCACGCGTGGCCTGATGAGCCCTGGCGAGTACGGATCCTTTCTCCATTAAACTCTGCTCCAAGGTCTCGCATTTCTTCACGGACTCTTGAAGCTCCTGCTCAGCTTCAATAACCCTGGCCTCGTGCTTCTCACGAAGAGCCTGCTCTGCGGCTGCCTTTTCCTCGGCCTCGGCAACAGCATTCCTCAGAGCCTCGACTTCGGTCATCGCCCCTGGCACAAATAATGAAACATATTTTATCATACTGAGAATTTGTTCGCATTGAATGCGAACAAGGCTTGCGCATACCTTGTTTATCTTCCAACTGCCTTTTCAACTAGCCAAGTTCTTCGGCCCGCTCCAGACTTTGATTCAGTCCGGAGACCTCCGCAGCATGAGAGGCAGCAGCCGCTGCAGACGCCTACTTATAAAAGAAGAGAGATAGATGTCATCAAGTGAGTCTTCCTGCGAACATAAAATTGATCCTCTGTCCGGTCCTTTCTTGCACCGAACAGTGTATCAGGGGCTACTATCCATACTATGACACTCTTCGAAACCTCATAAAACATACCTCAAAGCCTCTTATAAGGCTGATACAGGCTTCATTCAGTCCACTCTCGGCAGACCGAATCTCCTTAATCACCGCACCCATCAGGGCACGGTGTTCATCGATGATGGAGGTGCTCTTCAGCGCCGCCAACAAAACATCTGGCACCTCTGGCTGGACAGAGATTGCTGGTGGAACAGGCACGCCCCCTCCAGTCGAGGGAGGCCGCCTGCTTGATTCTGGATCCATATTGGTCTCCGGAATTGTCTCCGGCTGGGAGGCGAATTCAAGATGGCTCCCGCCGTCGACTCCCATGGGAATCTTCTCCCCCATGTCTTCGGCCCCCGAAGTTTGACCTACAGGTGCTGCTTTGACAATCTCTCCCCCCCCCCTCCTTGGCCGGGGTCCTTCTGGGATGAAGCCTCGGTGTTATTCACATATTTGAGGGAAGGGGCCTTCAGGGGCGTCCCGCTCTCTATAGCATCCGAGCTCAGCGAATCCTCTGATGAGGATCGTTCGGTGCGGGACCTCGCCGGACTACAAAAAATATAGCTCAGGTTAAAATATTATGCCATGATGAGTCTGGACGCATAAACGTGTTCGGATTTTATACTCACGAGTTCACCAGGGGCTGGGCCCTAGGATCCCACATCGGGCTGCTATCGGCGGCGGTAGTGGACTCTTCTGGAAGAGGAGCTTTTCCCCTTTTAGGCAACTCGGCCTCCAAGTGTATGGAGGCCGCCCTCTTCCTTCTTCCCCCCGCCGGGGATTCGTCTTCCTCCTCCTCGTCGTCCTCTTCGGAGGCATAACGGACATTGGAGCCTTCGGATATTGTGCCTGAAGTGCCGCAGCGACGAAGGCCGCCCGGGGTCTTTTTGGCCCCCTTCTCGGTCTTCTTCTTCGGCGCCTTGTACGGCGCTGGGGCCAGCATCTTCGTCAGAAGTGGACCGGCCGGTTCTTCGGGCAACGGGGCCGGACAGTGGATCCGCCCCGCCTTCTTCGTCCAGCCCTAGGGGAGTTGAGGAAAACACATTAAGCATTTCCCTTGGGTTATGCGGGTAAAACGCATAAAAACTTACTGAGCTTGCAGGGTGGGACAGTTGATACCCGTGGTCCTCGGCTGAGTCGGCCATGATTTTTCGGACTTGAAAAGCACCTTCCAGATGTCTTCGTGCGAGGAGCCAAAGAGCTTTCGCAGGGCCTGGTGCTTGGCCGGATCGAATTCCCATAGATTGCAAGTCCGGTGCTGACAAGGCAGGATCCGGCGAACTAACATCACCTGGACCACATCGACAAGTTCGATGTTCTTGTCTTCCATATCTTTAACGCGCGTCTAGAGAATAGACGGTTCATTGGATGAAGACCAGTTCAGTCCCTTCTTGGGCCAGGACGTAAGCCGCAGAGGCGCTCCGGATCCGAACTCTGGAGCAGCGGCCCATTCCGTGCCGCGCGACTCAATGATGTAAAACCACTGCTATTGCCACTCTTTGACGGAATCATTAAAAGTACTTGTTGGCCATGTGACATTGGGCATCTTGCTCACCATGGCGCCCCCGCACTCGGCGTGCTTGCCGCTCACCACCTTGGGCTTCACATTAAAGATCTTCAGCCATAAGCCCAAGTGTGGCGAGATGCGGAGAAAAGCCTCGCACACGATGATGAATGTAGAGATGTTGAGGACGGAATTGGGGGATAGATCATGAAAATCGATCCCGTAATAATACATGATGCCGCGAACGAACAGGTGGAGGGGAAACCCTAGCCCGCGGACAAAATGAGGGAGGAATACAACCCTCTCTTGGGGTTCCGGAGTAGGAATGATCTGTCCCGCTGTCGGGAGACGGTGGCCTATTTTTTTGGCCAGAGACCCGGCCTCCCGAAGCTTTTTGATATGCTTCTCCTGGACGGTAGAGGCCATCCACTTGCCTCCTGCTCCGGATCCGGACATTTTAGGAAGGCCTTTGTGGGCGGAGAAGACGAACACTTGGGCGCTGGAGCTCAGGCGAAGGGGAATGGATCAGGAAGAAGAAAGCGTGGGTGTGAAAGGGAGTCCTTATCCCCTTATAAAGGCGGCAGGGATTCTGCGCCTCCCCACTTGCCTGGTAAACTTGCTTATTCCCCAAGCGCCATGATTAATGGCGCGGTTGGGTTACCCACACCCGTATTGATGAGAATCCCGTGATAAGGAGACACGATCTCTGCTTCGACAAGACGTGCCAAGAAAACCGCCTCGCAATATGTGTAGTAGCTGGTTGAGAAAAACGGTTCGAATAATGACCGGGTCATGGTGTGATGTCATGCTATGAAAGTTGTCAGTAGATTAGATTTGTGGAAATATTATACTCTCTATGATGGTATGTGGAATTTGTTTTGTAGAGCCAGACACTATCCTTGTGTTCGAAATCTTCTATGGAGTATTCAGAGGAAGAACCCGCCTTGCAATGCCGAAGACAATCTGCGCGCCGGACTCATCGTCATTGAAGCCTAGTTCAGGGGCTACTGAGGGAGTCCTGGATTAGGGGGTCCTCGAACAACCGGACTATATCCTTCGGCCGGACTGTTGGATTATGAAGATACAAGATTGAAGACTTCGTCCCGTGTTCGGGTGGGACTCTCCTTTGCGTGGAAGGCAAGCTTGGCAATTCGGATATGTAGATCTCTTCCCTTGTAACCGACTCTGTGTAACCCTAGCCCCCTTCGGTGTCTATATAAACCGGAGGGTTTAGTCCATAGGACAAAAACAATCATAATCATAGGCTAGCTTCTAGGGTTTAGCCTCTATGATCTCGTGGTAGATCAACTCTTGTAATACTCATATCATCAAGATCAATCAAGCAGGAAGTAGGGATTACCTCCATCGAGAGGGCCCGAACCTGGGTAAACATTGTGTCCCCTGCCTCCTGTTACCATCCACCTTAGACGCACAGTTCGGGACCCCCTACCCGAGATCCGCCGGTTTTGACACCAACAGGGTGTCCTACCTTCGATGGGACGGACTACCCCTACTGGAAGAATAAGATGCGCATGCATCTTGAGGCAATTGAACGATCTCTGGTACATTGTGGAGAATGGTGTTCCCTCTATCACTCCCACCATCAACGCTGCTAATGTGAAGAGATTCAAGCAACTCGACTCTCAAGCGAAGAATATCATATGTGGCCATCTGAGCAAAGGGCAGTATAGCAGAGTGAGTGCTTTGGAGACAGCTAAGCTTATCTAGGACAGGCTGTCCAAGGTCAATGAGGGAGTCTCAACATAGCGTGACTCTCGAGTTGACGTTCTTCGAAATCTCTTCAACCGCTTCAAAAGTCTCGACAATGAAACTGTTCAACAAACCTTCGATCACCTCACTGACATCTCAAATGAGCTTCAAGCACTTGGTGCCGCTGATATCACCGACCATGAGGTGGTGAAGAAATTGCTGAGATCGCTTGATTCCTCATTTGATACCTTGGCATTGATGATACAAGAACGTGGAGACTATAAGTCACTTGATCCCGCTGATATCCTTGAGAGACTAAACACTCATGAGTTCCAGCTTGCTAAGAAGAGAGATCTCTATGGACCAAGTTATGGCAAATCACGGGCTCTGAAGGCCAAAGCAGTATCCGAATCTGATGGTGAAGATTCTGACAGCAGCCTTGGTGACCCTGAAGAACTGAGCCAGGAGCTAGCAATGCTCGTGAGGAAGTTCCAAAAGTTCTCAAGACGTGGTCGTTTTGGTAAATCCTCAAGAGGTGGTGACTTGAGATCAGATTCCTCATCCCATGATTACAAGAAGAGACTCTACCATAAATGCAAAAAACCTAGACAGTACATTCAAGATTGTCCTCGGTGGGAAAAGGAATCGAAGAAGAAGAAGTACAAGGATCACAGTTCTGATGATTCAAAGAAGAAGAAGAAATCTTCGAAGTCCTCGTCATCAAGACCCTCAAGGTCCTCATCTCACAAGAAGAGCAGCTCCAAGAAGGCTCGAGCATTCATTGGCAAGGAAATGGATTCTGAGGCTGAATCTGAAGAAAATGAGGAAGAGGAGGAATCTGAGGAGTCAGACTCTGGTGTGGCGAGCCTAGCCCTCGCAACTACGTTCTTTAGCAAGTCTATCTTCAAATCTGAAGAAATGGACCTCCCCAACACTACTGATGATGACAATGAGGACTACGCTCACACCTATTGCTTCATGGCAAAAGGCTCAAAGGTACTCAAATATCCCTCATCTGAATCTAGTGAGGATGAATCTGATGAAAACCTCAAACCCAGCTATTCTAAACTTGCTAAGATTGTTGTGAAACTGCAAAAGGCTCTTGAAAAGGTTCAAAATATGCTAGATAAAAGCGATGATATGTTGGGCGAGGAAATGGATCGCACTAAAATCTTGACTGAAAATCTTCAGAGACTTCAGTCCAAGTTTGACAATCTTCAAAGTCATCATAACACTCTGTTATCTGATCATGAGAAGCTTTCTTATGAATTTCTTCAAAGAAAGCAAGATCTTGAGAAGCTAAGAGTGAGTTATGAAGATCTTCAGAAGGAGCGTGATTCATTACTTGCTCAACAGACCAGCGCTACTCACGATGAATTTGTTCCTCCATGTTTGAAGTGCATTGAATGTGAAACTGCTAATTCTTCACCTGAATGCTCAAATACTTCCATTGCTGCAAATTCTTCAATTGCCTCTGCTATCACTAATTCCTCATCTAAGGACATTGCTAGTATCATTAATGATGCAGGGCTGAAGGAACTGTATATGACAGGCATGTACAAAAGCCTCAAAGGGCATCAGGCTCTTTGTGACGTGCTTAAAAAGCAGATCCTCAACAGGAACCCTAGGAAAGAGGGTATTGCCTTTGAGAGGAAACTCAATGCTGATGGGACCTACTAGAAACCTGAGCAGTATCCCAAAACCTCATGGGTTGCTGCAAAGGGACCTTTAGTGGATCCATCTACTTTATCTGGCTTTGCATGTGAATCTTCATATTCTTATGATGAGTCATTTGACTCCAATTATAAACTGTTCAAAACACAGAATGGTGAAGTATTTGCTAGATATGTTGGCACTGACTGCAGGAACGGTCCTCCTATGAAGAAAATCTGGGTCCCCAAGAGGTGCCTTGAAAATCTTCAGGTTAATGTCATCATGACACCACCTGTGAAGAATAGGAACCCCAGATCAAATTCTTCATATGGATCCAAGTCCTCATATGGACCAAACTTCTCACATGGATCAAATTCCTCAAAAGGATCAAAGTCCTCATATGAACATCATTGTGCTAACCCGTCTATTTCGCAGGGAAGATCTAAGGGTTATGGATATGTGCATTATTCTTCAAATCATTATATTCATAAGTCCTCGAAGAATTTCTCTGCTTACTCTTATGCTTACCTTAACCCCTCTTATGTGAAACGAAGCGGATTGGCATCTATGCCACCTTTCTCTTATGGAGCTCATAGAATGATGAACTCTATGCCACCCCTTCAGATGTGGGTGGTAAAGAAAAAGAACTAATCTCTTATGCAGGGTCAGGTCTCCAGATGAACTTAATCGTTTGGAGAATTTGCTGGAGGCCTGAATATGCTTGAAAGGACGCAAGCTATTCATGAACAAATGAATTTTGATTTCTCGCGTCCTCATACTGTTTTATCTATTCTATTGTCTGATGAAATTGATACCATATTCTTCACTGATGAACTACATGAGTTCGTAAGTTTCACTAATTCGTCTGCAGGATGATCAACCCAAAGCCACTGAGTGGGTCCTCGATAGTGGATGTACAAATCACATGACTGGTGACAGAAGCTTATTGATGGACTCTGCTTTATCTCCATCACATCCGAAGCATATCACCTACGCCGACAAAGGCAAAAGCAAGGTATTGGGTCTAAGTAAGGTTGCAATCTCAAAGGGTCGACACATGGACAAAGTCATGCTTGTCGAGTCCTTAGGGTTCAAACTCATGTCTGTCTCAATGCTTTGTGATCTTGATATGGTTGTTGTCTTTGGCAAGTATCATGTGTTGTGATCATGGAAGCTGACAATTCGAAAGTCTTCGAAGGCTTTAGGAGAGGAGATTTGTATATTGTTGATTTCTCTACAGGACCACAACCTACTACATGTCTACTTGCAAAAGCTTCAGAAGGATGGCTATGGCATCGACGACTTGGTCATGCTGGCATGAGGAATCTGCACACGCTCGCGAAGAAGAAGCATGTCATTGGCATTGAAAATGTCAAATTCCTCAAGGATCACTTATGCGGAGCCTGTGAAGCTGGAAAGATGACCAAGGCCAAGCATCCAGCAAAGACTATCATGACTACTACTCGACCATTTGAATTGCTTCACATGGATCTCTTTGGCCCTACTCACTATGCCGCATTTACTAATGTTGCATCTTTATATGGCTTTGGCATTGTTGATGATTATTCTCAATATACATGGGTCCATATTATCACTTACAAACTGAAGTGCAGGAAGTCTTCAAACGATTTTCCTCGAGGGCTTCAACCAACTTTGGTGTGAAGATCAAGCACATCAGAAGTGATAATGGAACTGAGTTCAAGAACACTGGCCTTGATGACTATCTTGATGAACTTGGTATTACTCAAGAGTTATCTGCTCCTTATACTCCTCAGCAAAATGGCGTCGTCGAGCGCAAGAACAGGACTCTTGTTGAGATGGCCCGCACTATGCTTGTTGAGTACAAGACGCCTCCTCGCTTCTGGCCTGAGGCAATTGATACTGCGTGCCACATCATCAACATGGTATATCTTCACAAATTCTTCAAGAAGACAGCATATGAACTTCTCACTGACAAGAAACCCAATGTGAGTTATTTCAAAGTCTTCGGTGCTAAATGTTAGATTAGACATCCTCATCACAGTTCTAAATTTGCACCGAAAGCACATGAAGGTTTTATGCTCGGTTATGGTAAGGACTCGCACACCTACAGAGTCTTCAACACCTGTCATCACAAGGTTGTTGAAACTGTAGATGTGTGGTTCGATGAGACTAATGGCTCGCAAAGAGAGCACCTACCTCCTGTGACAGATGAAATACCTCCTGAGGATTCTATTAAGTTCAAGGCTACTGAGGATGTCATTCCTACTGAAGAATCTGCTGAATAAGTCATTCCAGAACATGAATAATGCCATGCTGATGCACCTAAGGAAAATGGTGTTGAAGAAAATGCTGATCAAATTCCTTAACGTCAACTCGCTCATCCTCGCGTTGCAAATGAAGTGTAAATTGAGAAAATCATCAGCGACATCAACATTCCAGGTCCTCTCACATGCTCAAGAGCTTCACATTTATCTAACTTTTGTGGGCACTTTGCTTTCGTCTCTATCACAGAGCCCACTAAGGTAGATGAAGCATTTCTGGAGCCTGAGTGGATTCAAGCTATGCAAGAGGAATTACATCAATTCGAGCTCAACAACGTCTGCGAACTGGTCAAACGTCCAAATCCTCGCAAGCACAATATCATCGGCACAAAGTGGATCTACCGCAACAAGCAAGATGAAAATGGCCTTATGGTGAGGAATAAGGAACGGCTTGTAGCTCAAGGCTACACACAGGTTGAAGGAATTGATTTCGATGAAACTTTTGCACCTATTGCCAGACTTGAAGCTATTCGCATATCAATTGCTTATGCTAACCATCATGATATCATCTTATATCAAATGGATGTGAAAAGTGCATTCCTCAATGGTAAGCTTGAGGAAGAAGTATATGTTGCTCAACCCCAAGGTTTTCAAGATCCAAAGCATCCTGACAAAGTCTTCAGACTCAATAAGGCCCTTTATGGCCTCAAGCAGGCCCCACGGGTGTGGTATGATACTTTGAAGGAATTCCTCATGAAGAAAGGCTTCAAACCCGGTTCACTTGACCCAACTCTTTTCACTAAATCTTATGATGGTGAACTGTTTGTGTGCCAAATTTATGTTGATGACATCATTTTTGGCTGTACTGACCAGCGTTACAGTGATGAATTTGCCTATATGATGAGTGAAGAATATCAAATGTTTATGATGGGAGAATTGAAATTCTTCTTAGGTCTTCAGATTCGTCAACAGCGCAATGGCATATTCATATCTCAAGAGAAATACCTCAAGGATGTACTGAGGAAATTCGGCATGCAAGATTGCAAAGGAGTCAAAATCCCTATGCCCACAAATGGCCATCTATGCACTGATGAAAATAGTATTGACTTCGATCAAAAGGTATACCGCTCCATGATTGGTTCTTTATTGTACTTATGTGCATTTAGGCCAGATATTATGCTTAGTGTTTACATGTGTGCCCGATTTCAAGCTACACCTAAAGAATCACACCACAAGGCTGTGAAGCATATTCTTCGATATCTAGCTCACACACCAACACTTGGATTATGGTACCCCAAGGGCTCGACTTTTGATCTCATTGGATATTCAGACTCTGACTATGCTGGTGATCGTGTGGACCGCAAGTCAACATCTGGCACATGCCATTTCCTTGGGCGATCCTTGGTCTATTGGTCCTCGAAGAAACAGAACTGCGTATCACTGTCTACTGCTGAAGCTGAGTACATTGCTGCTGGCTCTTGCTATGCTCAACTACTATGGATGAAGCAAACTCTCAAGGACTATGACGTCAACGTGAAGAATGTGCCACTCTACTGTGACAATGAGAGTGCTATCAAGATTGCTCATAACCCAGTTCAGCACTTGAAGACAAAGCACATTCAGATTCGTCATCATTTTCTTCGTGATCATGTGTTGAAGGGAGACATCTCTATTGAGCATGTGAAGACTGAAGAACAGCTAGCCGATATCTTCACTAAGCCCTTGGATGAGAAAAGATTTATCAAGTTGCGGTGTGAGCTAAATATCCTAGAATCTTCGAATGTTCTTTGAAAGGGACACTCATCCTAACACTTATGCAAAATTGATGACTTAGATGTGCAACACATGAAGAAACGTTTTTCTTCAATCAATGAAGAATAACACTCTAAGTGTGAAGAAATTAACGAAGAATTTGATTCTCATAACCCTACGACAATTGTACGCGGTGTCTGAAATCATCATTCTTATACGGTGGGTCACGCCACCACAAAATGTTGAAAATCTTCAATTGAGTTTTTCCCCAGTTCTTTGAAATTCCTTAGTTGTTCTTCAACTTTGCATTGTCTTCACCTTTTCCGTCATTTTTCTTCATTGGCTATATATATGTGTGTGTGTGTGTGTGTGTGTGTGTGTGTGTGTGAGTTTATGTCCTCTACAACATTCACTTATAGCTATTTCTTCGTATTGCCTTTTCTGCTATGTGAATGTGATCGGACCCTTCCCCTCTATGCTATACTCAACCCAATCTATTCACAAATTCTTCTTGTGCGTTCTATTTGAAACTTGTTCAAAATCTTCACTATGTCCTTGTCAGCTGAAGAATTTGCGAACGAAACTTTTAACTTATCCTATCTAAATTTTCGGCTTTGCCGCTTGAACCGTTCCACATCCCACGACAACACTTATCTATTCACCCATGATCTCACACGATCTCCACTTCTCAGTACGTGGGTGACACATGTCAAGCGAATGAGAAGGGTCAGGGGCACGTTCGTCCAATTTCTTTGGGCGAACAGTTTTTTCACCGTGGCTATAAATACCCCTTCCCTTCCTCACTTCACTTTTACTCCGCTCGTTCTCACTCCAGCTCGAGCTTCTCAAACCCTAGCGCCGCCGCTACTTCATCATCGCCGGTGAGGAAGAGCTTCACTGCCTCGACCTCGTCACCATCGTACTCGCGCCGGCTGCGGATTTCTTCACTCCACCATTGTCGTAGCTATCTTCCTCTGCCAAGTTAGGGCGTGGAAGATCTGAACTGATGAACTTCACTTCTACACCTCCCAGTTCGGCGTGTTCTTCATCCAGGGTAATTAAAAGTTACTTTTACTGTCCTCTTTGATTCAAATGATAACTACAAAATCTTCAAAGGTGTTTATTCTTCAAATTCGTCACACACTGAACACCTCACATGTCATCTGTTCTTGATTCATTTATCTAAGCTATATTTTTCTTCAAGATTCCTCAATTGCGTGGATTTTCGATCTATACAACTCTGGAACCTAAGACTAAGAACGCTTAGTGAAATTCTTCAAGACTCATCTTGTCAAAATCCTCAAACTTGTTCTTTTTGAAAAACCTCTGAGAATGCATATGACCTCTCATATTCCTCGCAACTATACTCTGTTCACAGGTACTCATGTCAGCTGCTGAATCACTAGGTTCTCATCAACTTAACTCATTTGCAGCGTTCCTCGAAGAAAAGTTGCATACATCTTCAGAGAATTCCATTGTTCAAATTCCTCATCTGAAGAAAATGGCTGATGGAAAGAAGCCACATAAGGGAGGAAAGAGGCCTGAGGTCAATACTGCTTTTGAGATCCCTGATGATATATACAAGGACTATTGCACTCCTGATGAGGCCAAGTTTGGTAAGGAGGACAAAAATCAGCGCAAGGTGCGCATTCAAAGAATAGAGAGGAGATGGGCAAGAGAGTGGAGGGAGTACAAGTATGTTACTCCCAAGTACATGAAGAAATTTGCTCTCAATCCTCCATGCCCAAGACCTCCATTGGCACCTGGACAAGAAGCAGATCCCACCAGCCTCAAGCGCGGTGAGGATTATCCTAGTGAATGGGCCAAGCGCCAGGCCAAGTTGGCCAGACAAGCAAGAGAAGCAGTGAGAAAATTCAATGAAGACTCTGTTGCTGCTGCCACTGTTGAGGCCTCTGCAAGTAAGCCCAAGAAGGCTATGCCAAAGAAGCCTGCTTATAAGCCAAGTGCTTCAACCCAAATGCCCTCACGGCCAAGTTCCTCATCAATGCCCTCACGGCCAGTTTTGTCAAAGCCCTCACGGCCAACTCCTCATGCTGCTCCCACTCCAAAGTCCTCAGCTCCTCCGCCAAAGCCCTCAGCTGCTCCGACCAAATCCTCTGCACATGTGCATCTCGCCACGTGCCAAAGGACAACAGGTGTCTCTATTGCCTCAGGAGCATCTGCTAGTTCCTCAACACCATTGCATTCTTCAACTAGTCCCACTCTGTTGAAGACCAAGGCAACTGCTGGACGAGGCTCTCGACCAAGTCCTCAAAAGAAGCAGGTCGCTTTTCAAGTGTCGTCCGATGAAGACGAAGCTGATGATGATGAACTTGCAGAAATCATCAGAGACAGGAAGGTCAAGGCCGCTAGAGCCAAGGGCACAAGTGTGCCTCTCCTTTTGGATCCAAAGTTGATCCTTGAGTACATTGACCCATGGCACAAGGACCCCAATACTCCTATGCCTGACTTCAAGTTGACTCCTGGCCAAAGTCATATGTTGACTCACTTCATTCAGGAAGAAAAATGGAAGTTTGAGAAGGCCAGGCAGATCAAGAAAGCGCAGTACAAGAAGGAGCATTTCCTGAAGAAAAATGTTATCTCTATGACAACTGAAGAACTTGTCACTATTCAATCTAAGATCAAGAAACTCAGTGATGAATTTGATGCATACCATGCTGATTGGCTTGGAGCCAAGGTCCGTTTTGTGAAACTCACTGATCAATTCACTTCAAATGCTGCAGCCCTAATGCAACAGGAAATTCCTTAGGTTGAAGCATCTGCTCAGCCTACTGAAGAAAATGCTAGCACCGCTGATGAAAATCAGGCTGCTGAAGAAAATGCTAATTCCAGGGCTGATGACTGCATTCCAACCGCTGAAGAAATTGCCAGGGCAACCACTAGTGTTGTGCCTGAAGAAAGTGAAGACGTCACGGCAACTGCATCAGTTGCGCCTGAAGAAATTCAACCAAATTCCTCTGCTCCTCCTGCGCCTACACCAACTCCGATCCTTCCATTTGCATCAGATGTGAAGAAGACCAAGGCTGCAGAGTGTGCAACTGTGAAGAAAAGGAAGGCATCAACTTCATCAGATTCTTCAGCTCCGAAGAAGATGAAGCCATTGACTAGCTCATTTGACAACCCAATTGATGTTGTTCCTATCTCAACCATGCCATCAAAGGGCCTTGTTCCTTTTGATGAAGAATATGTGATTCCAAGTGAATCAGACAATGACATTCCGTCAGCTGCTTCGTTAGAACAGCTAGATGAAGAAATTGAAGTGGGTGCAAAACCTTCAACACCAATTGTCTCCTCGCCCATGCCTCAGTTTACTGCTGAAGAGGTCGGCGTTGAAGAAGAAGATGCAGATGTGGACATTGGAAGCACTACTCCGGTGATGAATGATGACTATTGGGAAAGTCAGCACCCCAACTCTCCTCTGTTCACACCTCTTCAACAAATTCCTCAATCCCCTGTAGCTACTGAAGTACAAATGGGATCTGATGAACCTCGTGCAACTCCGTCTATCCATGAAGAAATTCCAGCCACTAGTGCTGATGAAAATGCAAATGAAGAATTGAAGTCCCAGGCTGCCACTAAAGAAGAACCTGAAATTCCTCAGCCTGTGGAACATGAGATTGAGATCCCTGAGGTTGTGATGCAATTGACTGAGACTCCTCACCCCAAGCCAAAGGATCCCTTCTCGAAGAAGCAAAGATTCAAGGTTGGTAACTTCTTTGGCGAGCATGTCCTTCACTAAGTACAATCCTTATGACTCTGCTCGTCTTAGGAGGAAGCGCTTCTGGACTACCAGCCAGGCCAATTTCTATTCTTCACTACTCTTCAACAAGGACAAAATCTTATACCATGAGCATATTTCTCATGTGGACATGGAACCATTGCCTTGTTTCACTCCTGTCCTCAGTGTGCTTCATGACGCAGGCCTCCTCAACTTTTGCTCTGACATTGTTGATTGGAATGAAGAGTTCATTCTTCAGTTCTATGTGACACTGCACATCACCGATGATCCTGAAGACATCAACACCTGGGTCTTAGACTGGATGACCGATAATACTCATTATAAGGCATCGGCCTCTGAATTGCTTCACGCCCCGCCCATCAGTCCACCCAGTGAAGGAGCTCGCTGCCTGTACCAAGAACATGAACTCACTGCTCATTACATGCAAGTGTTAATGAAGCCTCTGAAGCCCGGTCAAGCCCCAAGGACCAAATTCCTCGTAAAGGACTTACTCTAGTGCCCAGAACAGTCTATCGCATTCTGACGAGGACAATGAGTCCCATCAAAGGCCACGACTCATCTGATGAGGAAATAGTTGGCATCATGAAGAATCTGCTATTCAACATCATTCATAGCACTCCTATCAATTATTTTGATTTCTTCATGAGGACTCTGGCAAATGTTGCACTCTCTCCATTTGAGTTGAAGCCTTATGCTCCTTGGATTATGAGATTCCTCAGAACAAGGTCTTCAGTCAACTACAAGGCTGATTTTCAGAATCACCTCAGCTACCTGCCCCCGATTGATGTCCTCAAGCAGACTTATACCTCAGCTGATGAAAAGGGCAAGGCACCTCTGGTCATTGATGAAGGCATTCGTCCATTGGATGGTCAGTTTTGCAAAGCTACATCTTACTCCACCAATGATGACTCTGCCACTCATGATTCTGCTGCCAATCCACCCAAGTCTACTCCTCAAGCCACAGCTCCACGTGTGATGACTGACCGTGAGCTGCTTAGTCTTCACCAAAAGGTGGATCGAAACCATAAATGGGTTAAGCGTCAGTTTGGTTCTATTCTTCACAACATGACTGCTACACATAATGCAGTGAAGAAAAACCATTACTACCTCCATGAAGTCTTCGATCGCACCTGGGTTGTCTTATCACATCTGTATGGTGAAGAAGATATGAAGAAAATGGGTCTCAAGGAAGATTTTGACTGGTCTGCACCTCCACCGAAGAAATTCAAGAAGGTCAAGGTTCCTTCTTTGGTGACCAGCTCATATTCTTCATCACGCGAAACCGACGAGTATGAAGACTTGGACGACACTGCGGCAGGCCCTACAATGACAAACGACCCCAACAACGCTGGCGCTCCTCCATCAACTTGATATTCTTCAGGGGCGTTAGTCCTCATTTTTCGATCCTTTTGGTCATTCGATGAAAAAGGGGGAGAAATTTGAGTTAGTCTTCAAGTGGGTCTACCTATAGTTTTTTTCTAAGTTACAACTCTCGTTCTTTTGAAGACTTTGCTGGATCGAGTTGTAATCTTAAACTCTATGGTGGCCTGATACTTTTGATGTGTTTTCCTGCATGCTTATTCCTCGTTAACATTAATGCACGCATGTTGAATTACATCAGTCACCATATTTCATCATGCATTTCAAATTCTTCATATTATATGTTAAATGCGTGTATGGATTACAAGATATAGGGGGAGATCTCCATGATTCAAAAGCAAATTCCTCACTATGCACATCTTCAGGGGGAGTTCTTCTATATCTTGCAATCAAATTCCTCAATTCTAGTATTTACACTTCATATGTTTATCCCCGTTGAAAACTTAACCTATATTGTCATCAATCACCAAAAAGGGGGAGATTGTAAGTGCATCTAGTGCCCCTTAGTGATTTGGGTGTATTGAAGACTTATAGGTTAAGGGACTGATGCGTTTGTGAGTGTACATAGGTCTATAGGTCTATGAGGAGTTTGATATTTACAGAGAAAGTCGACCCCTAAAAATGAAGTTCTTCGATTGAAGACTTTGGATTTCTGAAGATTTTCTGAAGACTTTGAAAGTGAAGAAATTGGTGTAATCCTGATGACTTGGTATTCATTCGAGGAACATGGAGCATGAAGACTTTTGTTTTCGTAGTTTCATTTTCTATTTCTTGAGACATAGGAAACACCCTATTGTTAAAGGGGGTTGAGGAAATACTAAGGAAAATTTTACATGTGATGCTCAACTCAAATCCTACACCTACCAATCCCTTCGAGTGAAGCCATTGGAAATCTCATACAGTTCAGTCATATTCTTCAGTGACAGAGACGAAGTTCTTCTGGTCTCTGAGGAATTTGTTCTGACTGAGGAGTTAGGAATTCTCTAGTGTGGATTGCCTACACAGTGAGGAACATGATAGCCCTGAGGAATTTGATACTCAAAATTCTGACCATTGTTGTGCTATGCGCGAGCTGTCCCAAAATATCTACCCACCTAGCGGTCATATCATTGAAGGGCATTTATGTCTTATCATGTCGGGCTGCTCCCTAGGCTATAAATAGCCGCCCCCTACAACCACTAGCTGGTTGGCTGCTCCAAGAGAAACTAACACTTGTCATTTGAGAGCATCCCATCCTCCGAGGACTTTGAGTGGAAATCATCAAATGGGGAAACCCAAACCCAAACACCTACAAACCCAAAGTGATTGAGCATCACTGAAGAGATTGATCCTGTGTGGATCCGACACTTGTTACCTTTGAAGACTGTGCATCTTCCAGATGGTTAGGCGTCATGGTTTAGAGCATCCAAGAGGAAATTGTGGATCGCCGAGTGACCAAGTCTGTGAAGGTTTGGAAGTCACCTGAAGACTTACCACGAGTGATGGACGAGGTCTGTGTGACCTTAGCTCAAGGGGAATACGGTGAGGACTGAGTGTTCTGGACTGCATGTTCAGAACTGGGTGTCCGGGACTGTGTGTCCTCAGGTTTAAATACCTAGCCGCCCTAACCAGACGTACAACTATCACATCAGTTGGAACTGGTCTACCAAATCATTGTCTTCACCAAGCTACCTGGTTCCATTTCCTCAACCCTTCCATTTCCTCGTTTCTGTGTTGTGTGCTTGTTCATATCTGTTTGAAGACTTTGATTGAAGACTTTCTCTATTTCCTCAGTTCAATTTCTTCAGTCAGTCTGTCTTATCCTGCGTTATCCTGTGTTTACGATTTCTGTACTCTGTGCTTGTTTTCATTTCATCGTGAAGACCATGCTCATGCACTGTTATGTTTACTTCTGAGTACTTATTCCGCTGCAAGTAGTTCTTCACTCAGGAATTTCCTCACCCTGAAATTCCTTAGTGAAGAATTCATAAAAATCGCCTATTCACCCCCCTCTAGTCGATATAACGCACTTTCACCAACCAATGTGATCCTTTCAGATTGCTAGCTTTCGGCTTCACCCAGTCTGAGGTACTAACTCGGATAACCCGGTAGTAAAAATCATAGAGGTGCTCCCTTTACCGCCTAGCCAAACAATCGGGAACGTAGGGGTAAGCACAGGAGCCAGGCAACCTAGCTTGGCAAAAATCTAAAGTCAAATTGATGCATATTTATGGCTTTATAACAATGATTACGAAAGGCAGTAGTTTGTATATTGAATACAAAGGCTGATGATATATGTTTATTTGACTCCGTTGCGACCGTTTATCATTTAGAAGTGGCCCATCATCGGCTTCCACCCCTTTGTAGATGCTACGCAGGGTGTTTCTGCAATAACAAAACAACCCTTAGCCGACGTCTGGGCTCCCGGAGGTGGTTGTGTTAGCGGAAACAAGGCAATCAGATGTGTGGTCTTTATAACTTTCACTTAGTCATAGGAGATTAAAGTTGGGAGGCCAGTTACTAGCCCCCAGTTAGTGTTCGGCGACAGCCGAGGTCAAGCCGTAAACACTTTGGCCAATTTTATGAACGGCCCGTCATTTAACATAGTCATCGGATCGCTGACCAGCTTACGCTTATTGTGACAGTCAGTTTTCGGCTTTCTCCACTGAGGTGCTTAACCATGTGAGCTGGAAGCACAATCGCAATGGTTCTCCCTTTGCACACCTAGCCAAACAAATCGGAACGTAGGAGGCAAGCGCAGGAGCCGGGCAACCCAACTATTAACCGAAGACACAATTCGAAACCGATGCATATATAGCAATATCCGAGAATGTTTTTGCCAAATCTCTAAAGGTGTCCGGCACTGCACTGCAAGACTTATGCTGGAAACACACAAATATTTTGAAAGTGCCACAATCTTGGAAAACCAAAAGACGTCAGTAAAAACTTGACGTCCGAACAAGATCAAGTGTTCAGTGCCAATCCGAAAATTGGAAAAAAGAAAAAATTGTGCTTCTGTCGTGCTTTAACATGACACATCCGATCTCAACACTTCAAGCGGGCCAGCCTACGGCATCAAGCTCCTTATCCCAAAGGCAAAGTACTTCTTCGAGGCCAGTTTAGCAAACTAAACTCGAGCGGATTTTTAGAGGGAAGATAGGCTATCCAGCTGTTGACCATACACTCGAGTTGAAAAAGGAGCGGTAAAAAAAAGACTTTGCAATGACCAAGAAGAAAACACATTTACTATAAAATAGCTCATATAAATTTCAAGAGCCCCCAAGTGACTTCGGTAAAAGAATTTTATGTATAATGATTGTATGTACCGATGCACTTATATCATATCTCTATTCACCCGAACTTTAAACGCGTCTTAACCGACCGTCAGCTTCTCCCTCTTCAGTCAAGGGCCGAAAAGTGTCATGTACTCCACCTATCGAGAGTATCGACGGTGTTTCCGATGACCAGGCAATCAGGCCATAAGGCTGTAACAGACAAAGCGTGCTCAAGGAACTTATGCTATATTACTAACGAAGTGTAAGAAGCATCTTCGGAGAAAATAGTACCTCCACTGATACCTTTCTTCGGTTGCTCATTGTTACTATGAGACTTGTGCAATAATTTTTTGTACTCATGAGTTCTGTTGTGTGCCGACCATAGTTGAAAACAATAAGAGCGCTAGCTTTCGGCTTCACCCAGTCTGAGGTACTAACTCGGATAACCCGGTAGTAACAATCACTGAGGTGCTCCCTTTACTCCCTAGCCAAACAATCGGGAATGTAGGGGTAAGCACAAGAGCCAGGCAACCCAGCTTGCGAAACACTTAAGTCAACATGATGCATATTGTGGCATAATACATAAACAAGGAACGAAGCCATACAAGTATAATCATATGCAAGAGGAAAGGCTTCATAAAGGGAGCCCCTAAATAAACGGGGTATTTGAATTTGTGTGTCACAAACAAAGTTTTGATAAGGAATTTTGTCACAAACAACTTACTGCCAAAAAGTATAATGCTTGGTCGAACCAAACAAAATTTAAAGCTGATAGTTTTTTAGCATGAAAGTGACTTAGCTCGTTAATGTGCTCAGTATTGATGACGCGGTCCGAGCTTACAGCGGGATGAGCTCCCAGCCCCCAAGCCGGACTCGAGGTGGCAAAGCAAAGAACTCGACGCTCCGAAGTGGCGACATAGGACGGCCGATGCAGGCCGGTAGTGTGACGCCGAAGTACCCGGTGTGGGTTAATGAAGTGAGGACGAAGCCCCCAATCCAGCCGAGTGATGTGGTATGTCTGTGCGCCGAGGTGACAACACTGCCCGACCCAAATCCTTTACATGTGCACAGAAAATAGTGCAAGCCGGAGATAAATAGGAATAATAAAAAACTTTGTTGCATAATTAATAATTTACGCAAAGTGTGTAATAAAGGAAATATGGCCCGTGTGCCGAACACTCGATGGGGTAGAGCTCTCTCAGCGATGTCGAATTCCCCGAGGCAACCGAACATGTCGGTATGGCGATTCGACCAACAACGTGATCATGTGAGCTGATTTATGCCGATTGGGAAAACGACGTCGGCTTGCCAAAGTGACCGTGTGACACAGTTGAAGTTGATCACCTACACACACAAAATAGTGCGGTCCAAAAAGGATAATTGTTTTTTCGCAAAAATAATTTATTGAAAGAGATGTGGCCTAGAGCCGAAGTCAATGTCGATGCAGGGCGTCGGCGTGATGCGGTGAAGGCGTGGCAAAGCCTGAATTCTCGGGCCGGTCTGAGTTCGGGATGCGGCATTCACCGAACCATATACGGAAACTGACCGAACCACCACGCGACCGTTGTTAATGCGGCCATCATTTGATAGACCTGTGTACAGATGATGAAACAAACTAGAGTAATAATTCCTTGGGAAAATAAACCCAAGCAAGAAAAAACACTAGGATTAATAGCACCTGGTTTATCTGTTGTACCAATATGGAGAAAGGTTACTCCCAAAATTGGGTCTCGATCCGCACACCCATTGCCTGATGGGCGATAAAGCAACGGCATGGCGATGCTGGCAAAGGTGGGCGCACCGAGGCAAAGCCCCCGGTCCAGCTAACGTGACGAAGCTGGTCGGCTGGTAACGCCGAAGTCACCGAAGTATTTTGATGAAGAAATAGCAAAGTCCCCGATCTAGCCGAGATGACGGAGCGGGTCAGTAAGGAGACGTTGCAGCTGCCATGTCAGCCGAGGTGTTGAAGCAGTTCGGCGCGATGGACATCGGCTTGAAAAAGCAACAGTGCGGCAATGCCGACGCTGGTCATAACTTGTGACGCGGTCACTGCCAGATTGATGAAGTGATCGAGCGGCGATGTCGGCGCGCCTGACCTGTGCAATCCGTGGGGCGATGGTCTTGGTGATGATTTATCCTTCGCGATGTCAAACTCTTGTTCGGCTTGCCGAGCTGATAATCCGATAAGGTTAGGCTCGGCTCGATGAAGCGATGATCTGTCTAGCGCAGGTCGACCCACGTGGAGCAATGTTACCGGACTGGTGTGACACCAACACGATGGTGAAGAGTGCCTCAAAGAAGGCTCAAAATTTTATGGGCATGCGTTAAAAACAACGCACAATACCATAGAAGAAAATTTCTTTAAAAAGGTTGTCCAATATCACGTTCATAAAGAAACATGAATTCTGGTCGGATCCGTATTCTCGCAGAAAACAGATCTGAAATGTGATGCACTAATCGGAAGGTTCCTGGAGTTTGAACGGTCGGATTGAGCTGAAATTTTGAGGGGCGGTAGATATAGGAATTACGAAGCCGACCAACGGTTGGATTTTCCACAGGACGTCCGAGCTAGGTGCTGGAGACCACGCCCTAAACTCATCCAGATTCCCGTCCAGATTTTATAGGGCTCTGGTATATCCTAGATTGCCGGAGATTCCTCCATCGAAACTCGACGAAATTTTGCATGGTTGTTGTAGACTCAATTCCGCACAATTCCACCAAAGGAATCGTCAAAGCGATGCTCGAGGAGGTGGTGGAAGCGGATACAAGTTCGCTGTTCGGAAAAACAGCATGGTCGCCCGAGGGCAATGTTGACGTTGAGCCCCCGAGCTCCATGGATGATTCCTCCATGATCTTGGTAGAGATAGGAGTTGATGTTGATGAAGGCCCCCGTCCGAACATGATGATCAGAGATGGAGCGCGGTCCTCGGTAGAGCCAAGGTGACCAGTCGAGCCGGTGACGAAGATTTCGGCGTCACAGTTGATCTGCGGGCAAGCAATTGATCCTTTGTCGATCACACAGCGGAACTCTTAATGAAAGAACCAATGTTGGTGTCAAAACCGGCGGATCTCGGGTAGGGGGTCCCGAACTGTGCGTCTAAGGATCGAGGGTAACAGGAGACAGGGGACACGGTGTTTACCCAGGTTCGGGCCCTCTTGATGGAGGTAATACCCTACTTCCCGCTTGATTAACTTTATGAGTATAGGGGTTACAAGAGTTGATCTACCTCGAGATCGTATGTTGTGGTCTAAACCCTACATGTATGATGAGTAATGTCATAATAATCTACCTACTAGCCTGGCCTCGGCTTATACAATGTACCAGAGGCCTAGGATAACAAGAGTCCTAGTCGAATACGCCGGTGGAGAGGAGTCCTTGTCTTGATCACCAAGTCTTGTGGAATCTTCCTCATGTATACATCGGCTGTCCGAACTGGCCCATGAGCATACGGCCATGGGGGTCCTCGGCCCAATCCAACTAATAGGGAGACGACGTGGTGAGTACCCCTTAATCCAGGACACTGTCACCCGTAGCGATGCTTAAGTCTGTCCGAATCATATTAATAATTGCCGCATTTTATGATTGAAATTTGGCAAATCGATGTCAAAATTGAATTCCTTAATGGATATCTCAAAGAAGAGTTGTATATGATGCAAGCAGAAGGTTTTGCCGATCCAAAAGGTGCTAACAAAGTGTGCAAGCTCCAGCGCTCCATTTATGGACTGGTGCAAGCCTCTCGGAGTTGGAATATACGCTTTGATAGTGTGATCAAAGCATATGGTTTTATACAGACTTTTGGAGAAGTATGTATTTACAAGAAAGTGATTTGGGAGCTCTGTAGCATTTGTGATATTATATGTGGATGACATATTGTTGATCGGAAATAATACTGAATTTCTGAATAGCATAAAAGGATACTTGAATAAGAATTTTTCAATGAAATACCTCAATGAAGCTGCTTATATATTGGGCATCAAGATCTATAGAGATAGATCAAGAAGCTTAATTGGACTTTCACAAAGCACGTACCTTGATAAAGTTTTGAAGAGGTTCAAAATGGACCAGTCAAAGAAAGGGTTCTTGCCTGTGTTGCAAGGTGTGAAGTTGAGTCAGACTCAATGCCCGACCACTGCAGAAGATAGAGAGAAAATGAATGTCATTCCCTATGCCTCAGCCATAGGTTCCATCATGTATGCAGTGCTGTGTACCAGACCTGATGTGTGCCTTACTATTAGTTTAGTAGGGAGGTACCAAAGTAATCTAGGAGTGGATCACTGGACAACGGTCAAGAACATCCTGAAAATACCTGAAAAGGACTAAGAATATGTTTCTCATTTATGGAGGTGACAAAGAGCTCATCGTAAACAGTTACGTTGATGCAAGATTTGACACTGATTCAGATGACTCTAAGTCACAAACCGGATACATATTTATATTGAGTGGTGAAGCTGTCAGTTGGTGCAGTTCCAAGTAGAGCGTCGTGGCGGGATCTACGTGTGAAGCAAAATGCATAGCTGCTTCGGAAGCAGCAAATGAAGGAGTCTGGATGAAGGAGTTCATATCCGATCTAGGTGTCATACCTAGTGCATCGGGTCCAATGAAAATATTTTGTAACAATACTTGTGCAATTGCCTTGGCAAAGGAATCCAGATTTCACAAGAGAACCAAGCACATCAAGAGACGCTTCAATTCCATCCACGATCAAGTCAAGGAGGGAGACATAGAGATTTGCAAGATACATACGGATCTGAATGTTGCAGACCCATTGACTAAGCCTTTCTCACGAGCAAAACATGATCAACACCAAGACTCCATGGGTGTTAGAATCATTACTATGTAATCTAGATTATCTATATCTATACCAATATAAAAAGACCAAGTGGGGCAGATCCAACAGATCTCGGCCATCCATTAACATTAATCCGAGAGTTCTTATTGTCTTAATGGTGAGCAACTAAACATGTTTAGCGCTAAACGCGTTTACTGCTAATCAATCCTTTTTCTCCCTGATGATTCCCTTCCTTACGTACACCTTTCACAAGAAAGGAAACTGCCACAACGAACAACCCCACGCTATACGTAAGGAAGGGAATCAGGGGGTGATTCTCCGCTGGATTAGTACAATTTTAACCCATTTGTAGGAAGACATGGGCCTTCCGTTGATGGTGTTTACACAAACAATTTATTTTGATGCTACTTTTGTAAAGAAAATTCAGGTGTGTCTTCAAGCCGAATTAAGATTACACGTGCGTTGCACGTGCGCATTTACTAGTTGACTCTAGTGCAAGTGGGAGACTGAAGGAAATATGCCCTAGAGGCAATAATAAAGTTGTTATTTATATTTCCTTATATCATGATAAATGTTTATTATTCATTCTAGAATTGTATTCACCGGAAACTTAGTACATGTGTGAATACATAGACAAACAGAGTGTCCCTAGTATGCCTCTACTTGACTAGCTCGTTAATCAAAGATGGTTAAGTTTCCTAGCCATAGACATGTGTTGTCATTTTATGAATGGGATCGCATCATTAGAGAATGATGTGATGGACAAGACCCATCTGTTAGCTTAGCATAATGATCGTTTAGTTTTTCTGCTATTGCTTTCTTCATGACTTATACATGTTCCTCAGACTATGAGATTATGCAACTCCCGAATACCGGAGGAACACCTTGTGTGCTATCAAATGTCACAACATAACTGGGTGATTATAAAGATGCTCTGCAGGTGTCTCCGATGGTGTTTGTTGAGTTGGCATAGATCGAGATTAGGATTTGTCACTCCGTGTGTCGGAGAGGTATCTCTGAGCCCTCTCGGTAATGCACATCACTATGAGCCTTGCAAGCAATGTGACTAATGAGTTAGTCATGGGATGATGCATTACAGAACGAGTAAAGAGACTTGCTGGTGACGAGATTGAACTAGGTATGATGACACTGACGATCGAATCTCGGGGAAGTAACATACCAATGACAAAGGGAACAACGTATGTTGTTATGCGGTTTGACCGATAAAGATCTTCGTATAAAATGTAGGAGCCAATATGAGCAACCAGGTTCCGCTATTGGTTATTGATCGGAGATGTGTCTCGGTCATGTCTACATAGTTCTCAAACCCGTAGGGTCCGCACGCTTGACGTTCGATGACGATTTGTATTATGAGTTATGTGATTTGATCAACCAAAGTTTGTTCGGAGTCCCGTATGAGATCACGGACATGACGAGGAGTCTCCAAATGGTCGATACATCAAGATTCATATATTGGAAGTCTACATTCTGACACCAGAATGGTTCGGGTCGTTTCGGATAAGTTTCGGAGTACCAAGGGTTACCGGAACCCCCCAGGAAGTTAATGGGCCATCATGGGCCTTAGTGGAGAAGAGAGAGGGCCGACCAGAGGTGGCGCACGCCCCCCTGCCCAGTCCAAATTGGACAAGGGGAGGGGGTGGCGCCACCCTCCTTCCTTCTCTTCCTTTCCTCCTTCCCTCCTTCTCCCTCTCTTGGATGGAAGGGGACTCCAACTAGGATTGGGAATCCTAGTTAGACTCCCCATGGCGCGCGCCCCCTCTAGGCTAGCCTCCTCCTCCTCCCCCTTTATATACGTGGGAGGGGGGCACCCCAAAGGACACACAAGTTTCTCTTAGCCGTGTGTGGTGCCCCCCTCCACATTTACACACCTCGATCATATCATCATAGTGCTTAGGCGAAGCCCTGAGCCGGTAAACTTCATCATCACCGTCGCCATGCCATCGTGCTGATGGAACTCTCCCTTGACCTCAACTGGATCAAGAGTTCGAGGGACGTCACCGAGCTGAATGTGTGCTAAACGTGGAGGTGCCGTACGTTTGGTGCTTGGATCAGTTGGACCGCGAAGACGTTTGACTACATCAACCGCGTTATTAAATGCTTCTACTTTCGGTGTACGAGGGTACGTAGACACACTCTCCCCTCTGGTTGCTATGCATCTCCTAGATAAATCTTGCGTGATTGAAGGAATTTTTTTGAAATGCCGCATTCCCCAAGAAACACTTGCAGGATTTGTGCTCAGGTATCGCGCCGGTATCTTTCAGCCGGCCACCCCTATCATTTTGGTGATAGACATGTTTCTATCCCAAATCATGCTTTCTGACTCGCCGCATGGGCAACCCTTAGTGATCTTTGTTATCAGAAAAGGGCAATACAACAAGCCTTGTTTTTCATCGCTATCCTACCCTATCACCCATTCCATGGACGAGTACGGTTCCCCTTCCGTCCGCTGGATGATGATGTGGTCGTGACATCCGTGTATCGCTACATGATCACCAAGTCTGTCCTCACCTCTAAGCCTGTCCAGATGCAACTGGTATTAAGCCAACGCTTGGTGTAGCTTTGTTTACACCAACCTTTCCACATGTGGATTCACTTTCATGCACACCGCCACACCATATTATATCATAGAACCAGAGTTCTTGCGAGATTTGTGTGCTTAAATATGCATGCACATTATTGTTGTGTTTAGCAATAAAATATGATATTGCTTGTATGTGATCTTGATTGCCTTGTGTACTTTTGTTTCATTTGTTTCTTTGGCTTGTTTTCTTTGGGCCCTCAGTGTTACCTTATTACCCCTTATGCAAGTTTCTCATCAACCAACACCGAACCCAAAGAATCAACAAGGAGTTCAAATATTTGGAAGCTCAACTAAGCACTATGTACTTCTCAGCCGACAACATTGTATTAGAAATACCCAGTCTGAATGAAAATGATATCCTGGAGTGGTTATTAACATCAAGTTTACATCAATGGCACAATCATCACATAAGTAATGATTAAATCAGCCGGAAGACAAGTGGTGCGCAAGACCAACAATATATAACTGAAGTTTAACCAAGAAACATTACATCATTGCATTTCTTTACAGAATTAGACCACTGTTGTGATACAATGCTTATTGTAGTAATTTTTACATTCAACTATGTTATAGAACTGAAGGTGACTACACTAAATTTCTCCAAGATTTCTAAAGAAAGCAAAAATAAGAAAATATTTGCCCTAAGATTTCTCCAAGAGATGCATACCAGGAGCAAAATTAATATATTAATGTAGATGACTTTAATCTTCATGTAAGGTGGATCAACTGCCATATAGGAGGGTCCAGGTACATGCTCATAAACTTTGTTGATGTTGCCGTGGCTAATCTAGCCTTATTTCTTGCTGCTGGTTCTATGAACAAGAAACCAACAAACCTAAAGTTCATTTTAATATAAAGTTTTAGCTACAGCAAGAAAGAATTGCCAAGCTCTTGTATGTTTAGTCGGTGGACTTTAAAGAAAAATCATGGACAAATGAAGATGCTAGATCTGGCCATATAGTGCAAGAAAAAAATAGTGAGCGAGACAAAAGCTTACTGATGAGAAAATAATACATTGGTATTGAAGACAAATACCAGGGAAGCCTTAACAAATTGACTCTCACCCTTTCGGCAGCCGCCCAACCAGGGACCATGAGAACTCCAAGAATCTCTCTTGAACCCATGGCTCATGTACAACTGGAGTAGCTGCTGCACCTTGAGTCCTGCCACGGTGCCTCTGTTCGATACGTTGGGAAGCAGGTAGAGATGAAGGTCGTACGTGACATAGAAGATGGCGAGCTACATCTTGCATCTACAAACGAGGGCGATCTAGGCTCGTGTTCGACACTATAGTTCTTGGTTGGTGTGTCAGATAGCAACCCGGGCAATGGTGTGAGGCGGTAACGGCTGGACGCGATAGTAACCCTAGCTGTGGCCGTGCTCACTCTTAACAAGAGAGGTAGAAGAAATCAGATTGGGGCTAGTGAGTCGATGAGGCAAGGAAGAGAGCTGGCGGGTCCACTCGTTGATGAGTATTTGTTTGAGAGAGGAGGCGAGGAAGCGACACACGAACATGCGAATCGACGTACCACAACCTACCATCACAACCTCACTCCCCTTTAATAGTAAAGATAGTAGGAATAACAATAGTTTCTTCCTTCATAGGTTCATGAGGTTCATGAGCTTGATGAGCTCCATCAGCTCATCAACAAGCGAAGGATTTCTATTGTTGTTTCTTTAAAGACTGTTGGCTAATATCCTTTATTTTCATACCGTGGGATGGTACTTCCAATCAGTACAATGATTGTTGGATTTGATGGAACTGCGAGTGGACTTTTGACATATTTTAGTGTCATTAAGCAGTACTTAGGTCTATGCCTAACAATTCTGCTCTTTTTCTAGGGTCTGGTCTTGGTACTATGTTGATATCAAGGGTGCAAGGCTCAAGGGAAGCAGCCGGTTCTGTAGTTCTTTGTATGCTTATGGTATCTTGGATGAGGGGTATGTTTTTGTAAGTGCATCTAGTGCCACCCCTAGTTGGTTTTGGAGTATTGACGACAAACCTAGTTGAGGGACTAATGTGTTTGTGAGAATTGCAGGATAACACAGGTAGAAGTCCCTCATTGATTCGATTTTACTACCAGAGATGACCCCTAAAAATGTATGAAGACATTGAAGTCAAAGGTGGTACATGAAGATATTCACATTGAAGACTATGACAAAAGAAGACACGTTATGAAGCCTATGGAGCTCGAAGACTTAGATCTTTCGTAGTTCTTTTTATTTTGTATTGAGTCATAGGAACCACCGTACTGTTAAGTGGGGTCCAAGAGAACCAGTCAGAATGACTGAAGTGATGCCTAAACCAAAAACCTATGTCTTTGAGTGAAGACAATGAGAGCGAATCTTGTCTAGAGCCGGACAAGTCAGCTTTGCTTGTAGCCCAAGTAAAGTTGCCATGAGAGTTTGAAATATGACCGTTGAGACACGTGTCAGTTCCTTAGTGACCCAGGGTCATTTCGGACAAATCAGGTCGGGTTGCCAAGTGGCTATAAATAGTCCACCCCCTACAACCATAAATGGTTGGCTGCTCAGATTTCAGTGCACGGCTTTTGTCGTTTGAGAGCAACCCACCTCGAAGCCTTTGAGAGAAAATTCCTAGCAAGGAGAAAAGCCCTAACCACCCAGAGCCAGAGAACATTGGGCATCACTTAAGTCTTCTTGTCTGTGTGATCTGAAGACTTATTACACTTGAGGACTGTGAATCCTCCAGATGGTTAGGCGTCACGTTCAGAGCATCCAAGAGACATTGTGGATTGCCAGTGAACGAAGTCTGTGAAGGTTTGGGAGTCTACCTTGAAGACTTACCAGAGTGATTGGGCGAGGACTAAGTGACCTTAGCTCAAGGAGAATACGGTGAGGACTTGGTGTCCTGAGCTGCGTGTTCAGGACTGGGTGTCCGGGACTGTGTGTCCTAAGGTTTAAATACCTAGCCGCTCCAACCAGACGTACAGTTGTCACAGCAACTGGAACTGGTCCAACATATCATTGTCTTCAATGAGTCACTGGTTTCATCTTCACTTCCTTTTACTTACTGTTACTCATTGTGAAGCCATTGCATGCTTGCTCTATCTTTTGTCTTCACAACGTAACTGTATAATTTGTTTGGCTTCATAACTTCTTCCTACTTGATCCTAATTACACTACAGCTATTTGTCACTATGCTTTCACTCTGTTGATACTTGACCATGGCTTGCCTAGTGTAATCTAACTTCCGCTGCATAGTAATAGGCAAAATCTTCGCTGTTTGTCTTCATAACTCCCATGTTTTGAAGACTTTCATAAAAATCGCCTATTCACCCCCCCCCCTCTAGTCGATGTAACGCACTTTTAATTGGTATCAGAGCAAGGTGCTCCCTTGTTTTGTTTGATTCGGTTTAACCACCTGGAGTTTTAGCTATGTCGACTGCAGGGATAATCAAAGTCTCCGCTGCGTGCCCCCTCTTTGATGGAACTGAATATCCCTACTGGAAGAATAAGATGCGCATGCATCTTGAAGCCATTGACGTCGACCTATGGTATGTCGTCGAGAACGGCGTTCCCAATGCTGGAGAAGGTGTCACTGCTGCTGATGTCAAGAAGTTCACTCAACTGGACTCTACTGCCAAAAATATCATCTGTGGTCATCTGACAAAAGGACAGTATGGCCGTGTGAGTGCCTTGAAGACATCCAAGCTGGTCTGGGACTGGCTCTCCAAGGTCAATGAAGGCATCTCAACCCAGAGAGATCAGAGAATCAGTGTTCTTCGCAACCTCTTCAACCGCTTCAAGCGAAATGACAATGAGAATGTCTAGCACACATTTGACCGGCTCACTGACATCACAAATGAGCTTCAAGCCCTCGGTGCCACTGAGATCACCAAACATGAAATCGTCAAGACGCTGCTGAGATCACTTGATAGTTTGTTTGACATCCTAGCCCTGATGATTCAAGAACGTCCTGATTTCAAGACACTCGATCCGTCTGACATACTTGAGAGGCTCAACACACATGAGTTTCAGCTTTCTGAGAAAAGAGATATCTACGGTCCAAACTATGGGCGAACTCGTGCCTTGAAGGCAAAAGCTGTTTCCTCATCTGAAGAAGAATCTGACAGCAGTTCTGATGATCCTGAAGACATTGGAAGGGAACTTGCAATGCTAGTGAAGAAGTTCCAAAAATTCACCAAGAAGAAAGGCTTCAGAAAATCTTCATGATCAAGCTCAAGGAATGATGAAGCTTCTGCTCATGACTACAAGAAGAAAACATGTCACAAGTGCAAGAAAACTGGACACTTCATCTCTGAGTGTCCACAGTGGGACAATGAGAACAGAAGTAAGAAGAAGAGCAAGGAATATGATTCTGACGACAAAATGAAGAAGAAATACTCAAAGTCTTCTTCCAAGTCTTCCTCAAAGTCTTCATCACACAAGAAGAGCTCATCTGGCAAGGCACGTGCGTTTGTTGGCAAGGAAATGGATTCAGAGGAGGAGTCCGCTTCTGAGGAGGCAGAGGTGGAGTCTGAGGAGGAGTCTGATTCTGGCATTGCGAGTCTGGCTACAGCATACGTCGCCAAGTCCATCTTCAACACTGAAGACAATGACTTCATCACCGACACCGATGCAAATGACAAGAACGACTCCACTCCTACCTACTGCTTCATGGCATGCAGTGCAAAGGTAAACACACGCACTACTCGCTATCAAACATCTAGTTATGATGACTCTGACTGTGATTCAAAACCCAGCTACAAAACACTTGCTAAAATTGCAACTGAACAACAGAAAGCTATGGAACATATTCAAAAACTGTTAGATAGAAGCGACGATCTGTTGGGTGCTGAAATGACTCAATCTGAATCCTTAATTGAAGACATAAAAAATCTTCACGTTAAGTATCAGGATCTTGAAGATCGTCTTGATACTCTCTCAACAACTCATGAAAAGCTTTCCTATGATTATCTTCAAAGGAAGCAAGAACTTGAGAAATTGAGAGCGGCTCATGAAGATCTTCAAAAGGAAAACGAGTCACTTCGCGCCGAACAGATCAGTTCTGCTCAGGAAGGATTTGAACCACCATGTCTTAAATGCATTGAGCGTGATAATGCTACTTCTGTTGCTGAATGTTCCACTACTACTGCTGTTGCAATATCTTCAACTATTGATGTGTTAACTAACCCCTCTGCTGAGGATACCACTCCTATTGCTGATGAGAATGCTAGGTTGAAGACATTGCTTGAAATAGGGATGTACAAAAGTCTTAAAGGACATCAGACATTATGTGATGTCCTCAAGAAGCAGATTCTGAACCGAAACCCTAGGAAAGAGGGTGTTGGGTTCGTAAGGAAAATAAATGCAGATGGCTCTTACTGGAAACCTGAGCAGTACCCCAAAACCACATGGGTTGCTGCAAAGGAACCTTCAGCAGATCCATCCAATTTATTTGGCTTCACTTGTGCTAACCCCATTATTATTGATGAATCCTTTGATGCAAACTATAAACTGTTTAAGAATCAGAATGGTGAAGTGTTTGCCAGGTACATTGGTACTAACTGCAGGAATGGACCGCCTATGAAGACGATCTGGGTTCCGAAAACGTGTCTGGAAAATCTTCCTGTGAATGTCTTCATGACACCTCACATGAAGAAGACAAACCTCAGACCAAAGGCATCATACGGTCCAAAGGCTTCATACAGACAAAGGACTCACCTGAGTCGCACTAACGCAAATGTTTTGCAGGGGAACCATACTCAGGCATATGAATATTAGAGCGGTTCATCAAACCGTCATGTTCATATGACCAAAAATTATTCTGCTTATTCTTATGAGTACTATTGTCCACCTGCAAGACTGTTTGCTAAGGCTTCAAAGCCAAAATTCTCAGATGCTGCACTTAGACTTATTGCTTCTAAGCCACCCTTGAAGATGTGGGTGGTTAAGAAGGCTTAACTCTCTTTTGCAGGGAAAGGTCTCCAGCAGAAAACCAAAATCTTCTGACGCTATTGCTGGGGACCTTAAAAATCTTGTAGGGCGCAAGATAAAATGCCCGAATGGCATCATTATGTACTTCGTTCCTAAATCGCATGCTACTCTCCATATTAGTCCTAATCTGGATCTAAGTTTTCATAACCCACTGGTTCGTCAAATGTTTTTGCTTCACAATTCTCTTCGTGAAGCCTATCCCCCTAACTGCACTGTAGGTTACGACACCAGCGTCTTCAAAGTCTTTAGAATGGATTATTGACAGTGGGTGTAAAAATCACATGACTGGCAAAAGAAGCCTTCTTATGGACTCAACCTTACGTCCATCCGACAAGAGCCACATCACATTTGCTGACACTGGTAAAAGTAAGGTTTTGGGTCTAGGTAGAGTTGCAATCTCAAAGGATCAACACATGGATAAAGTCATGATTGTTGAATCCCTTGGCTTCAACTTAATGTCTGTCTCGGTGCTTTGCGATTTGAACATGATCGTAATGTTTGGAAAATATCGTTGCCTAGTACTAATGGAATCTGACAAGTCTCTAGTGTTTGAAGGGTATCGAAAAGATGATCTGTACGTGGTAGACTTCTCAGCAGGGCCACAACTTGTAGTATGTCTTCTTGCAAAAGCTTCAGAATGCTGGCTTTGGCATCGGAGGCTTGGGCATGCTGGCATGAGGAACCTCCACACCCTTGCGAAGAAGAAGCATGTCATAGGCATCGAGGGCGTCAAGTTCAAGAAAGACCACTTATGCGGTGCCTGTGAAGCAGGGAAGATGACAAGGGCAAAACATCCTTCGAAGACAATCATGACTACTACTCAACCCTTCGACCTGCTCCACATGGATCTTTTCGGCCCCACTCACTACTCAACTTTTACTACTACTGCTTGCCTCTATGGCTTCGTCATTGTTGATGATTACTCTAGATATACTTGGGTGCACATAATCCTCTACAAGACTGAAGTGCAGGATGTCTTCAGACGCTTCGCCAATCATGCTATGAACAATTTTGGCGCCAAGATAAAACACATCAGAAGTGACAATGGCACTGAATTCAAGAACACTGGCCTTGATACATATCTTGATACCTTGGGCATCACACATGAATTCTCAGCTCCGTACACGCCACAGCAGAATGGCGTCGTCGAACGCAAGAACAGAACACTCATTGAGATGGCCAGAACAATGCTAGATGAATACAAGACTCCAAGAAAATTCTGGACTGAAGCCATTGACACTGCATGCCATATAATCAATCGTGTTTATCTTCACAAGCTTCTGAACAAGACATCTTATGAACTCCTAACTGGCAAGAAGCCAAATGTCAGTTACTTCAGAGTATTTGGCGCAAGGTGCTGGATCAAGGACCCACACCACACCTCAAAGTTTGCACCAAAAGCACATGAGGGCTTTATGCTTGGATATGGAAAGGATTCACACTCCTACAGAGTCTTCAATCTCTTTCATTACAAAGTGGTTGAAACAGTGGATGTGCGGTTCGATGAGACAAATGGTTCACAAAGAGAGCAACTGCCAAATGTGCTAGATGAGATTCCAGCTAGTGAATCAATCAAGCTAATGGGAACTGGAGAGATTATACCTTCTAAAGCTCATCCTGAAGAAGAACTTATCATCTCAGCACCTGATCAACATGAAGACAATGCTCAGCCTGAAGACATTCCTCCAAACAACAACATAGATCAGCAAGAGCAAAGTCTTTGCCCTGTACATCCTCGCGTTGCCAATGAAGTGCAGATTGAAAGAATAATTGATAGCATCAATGCACCTGGTCCACTCACTCATTCAAGGGCAACTCAGCTAGCAAATTTTTGTGGGCACTTCGCATTCGTATCAATATCAGAACCCAAGAAAGTTGAAGAAGCCTTCATGGAACCTGAATGGATTCAAGCTATGCAAGAAGAGCTTAAACAGTTTGAGCTGAACAATGTATGGGAACTGGTCAAGCGTCCTGATCCACGGAAGCACAACATAATAGGCACCAAATGGATATACCGCAACTAGCAAGATGAGCATGGTCAAGTTGTCAGAAACAAAGCTCGTCTCGTTGCTCAAGGATATACTCAAGTGGAAGGCATTGACTTCAATGAAACATTTGCTCCTGTGGCTAGGCTTGAAGCCATACGCATTCTGCTGGCCTATGCAAATCATCATAACATACTTCTATATCAAATGGATGTGAAAAGTGCCTTTCTCAATGGCAAGATTGAAGAAGAAGTGTATGTTGCACAACCGCCTGGCTTTGAAAATCCAAAACATCCTGACATGGTATACAAGCTCAACAAGGCACTGTATGGCCTCCAACAAGCCCCTAGGGCCTGGTATGACACACTCAAATACTTCCTGAAGAGCAAAGGCTTCATACCTGGTTCCCTGGATCCCACTCTTTTCACGAAGACATATGATGGTGAACTGTCTGTGTGCCAAATATATGTGGATGACATTATCTTCGGCTGCACCAATCAGAAGTACAGTGAAGAGTTTGGATATATGATGCAAGAGCAATATCAGATGTCCATGATGGGGGAGCTGAAGTTCTTCCTTGGTCTTCAAATACGACAACAACACAATGGCATCTTCATATCTCAAGAGAAGTATCTCAAAGATTGCATGAAGAAGTTCGGTATGCAAGACTGCAAAGGCTTCACAACACCAATGCCAGCCAAACATCATCTAGGTCCTGACGACAATGGTAAAGAGTTCGATCAAAAGGTATACCACTCCATGATTGGTTCTTTGCTTTATTTATGTGCATCTAGGCTAGATATTATGCTTAGTGTTTGCATGTGTGCTCGATTTCAAGCGGCACCAAAGGAGTCGCATCACTTAGCTGTGAAGCGAATTCTTCGATATTTGGCTCACACCCCAACTCTAGGATTATGGTATCCAAAGGGCTCAGAGTTTGATTTGGTTGGATTTTTGGATGCTGATTATGCTGGTGACAAAGTTGATCGCAAGTCTACATCAGGCACATGTCACTTTCTGGGACGATCACTTGTATGTTGGTCTTCAAAGAAGCAGAACTATGTATCTCTCTCCACTACTGAATCTGAATACATTACTGCTGGATCTTGCTGCGCTCAGCTTCTGTGGATGAAGCAAACACTCAAGGACTATGGTATTCATCTGAAGCAAGTGCCACTTTACTGTGACAACGAAAGCGCCATCAAGATTGCAAACAACCCAGTTCAGCACTCGAAGACAAAGCACATTGAAATTCGTCATCACTTTCTCAGAGATCATGTTGTGAAGGAAGACGTTGATATCATACACGTCAACACTGAAGAGCAATTGGCAGATATCTTCACCAAGCCCTTGGATGAGAAGAGGTTTTGCAAGTTACGGTGTGAGCTAAATATCCTGGAATCCTCAAATGTCCTGTGATCAGGCACACATCCTAACCCTTATGCATATTGATGACTTAGATGTGGAACACACGAAGTGAAGTATATCTTCAAATCAATGAAGACATACATTCTAAGTGTGAATACATTAATGTGGAATTTCACTTCAGAGCACCACGATAATTGTGCGCCGTGTCTGGGTCTAATACTTCCTATACGGTGGGTAACGCCACCACCAAATGTTCTGTTTTGAAGTGTTTCACTCATGGCGTTACCTTGCAATATCTTCACATTTGGTTTGGCTTCGAACTCAACATGTCTTCATGATTATCTTCACTACGTTGATTATATAGATGTATACATACTAGTGTTCTGTCCTCTACAACATTCACTTATAGCTATGTCTTCTTGGTTGAATCTTTTGAACTAAGTGAATGTTATCGGACCCTAATCTCTCTATGCTTTCTATCTCAAATTCTATCTCTCCAAGTCATATGCATTCTATTGAAACTGTCGAATGTCTTCACTGCGTCCTTGTCAGCTGAAGATATAGAGACAACCATAAAGTCTGTTTTCAATGCCCATTCCTCCACATAAAATCCGGAGAAATAGGAACGACCGCCCGACAATCCAGGCGTGCGTGGGACGTGGAACAAACACCAAACTTCCGCAAATAGGCCACGCGTTCCTCAGATGCGAATCGACAGGGGCACCTGTGTAATAGCACAGTGCCGCCCCTGTGCCTATAAATTCACACTTACCACGGTCATTATCTCCTTCTTCCACCCTCGCACGAACCCTAGCGCCACCGCTAGCTCTCGACGACGCCGGCGACGAAGCGCTTCGCTGCCGCAACCTCTCCGACGCCGTCCTCACGCCGACCGCGGACATCGTTCTCTCCGCCGTCGCCGTAGGTGTCTTCCATCGCCAAGTTAGGGCACAGAGGACTGAACTGCTCGGCATCATCTCCCACTTCTATCTAGCAGTTCCAAGTGTGGTAAATAAAACTTCTTTTTACAGCCCCCTTTGATCTCATGGTTCTGTCACTTTCTACCATAAGAAGTTTATCTTCACACAAGTTAGATCTCTCAATCTGCATCTCATAACATGCCTAGTATATTCACTTGTGCTTCATGAAGTAGTTAGATTCCTCACTTGTACTGATCTGTGGGTTCGTACAAATCTGGAACCAACTTCTTATCTATGAGTGAATGTCTTCGCACGATGAGGTCAATGTCTTCTAAACTGATTAATCTTCAAAACCTTCTGAGAATGCATATGACCTCTTCCCCTTCCCTCGCACCTTAATGCTGTCACAGGTATATGTCCGTGGGAGAATCCTTTGGTTCTCATAGTCTGCATTCATTTGCAGAATTCCTACAGCAACACATAAATTCTCCTGAAGCCAGTTCCTGTTGGTCCAGCAAAAGAAAGCCTTTGAAGCCTTTGAAAGTTTTGAAGCCTTTCAAGTTAAAGTTTATGGCTTCAGAAGCAGCAGCAAGGAAAGGGGGCAGACAGCGATGTGAAGGAACTTCCAAAGATCTGCCTGAAGACCTGGCAGAAATGTATAAAACAGATCCAGAAAAGAATTATGGGCAGCGCAAGACCCGAATCCAATGGATTCAACGCTATTGGGCAGAATAATGGTTCAAATACCGCTTCGTCACCCAGGAGTATGCTGAGAAAAGTGCCATCAAGAGACCATGGGGGGACATCCTTTACAAGAATCTCATACCCAGGACCAGAGATGAAGCCATTGCTCAAGGCTTCTACCCATGCATGGTCCGAGGACCATAGCCTGATGATGCGCATCCGTCGTCACTCCTCTGGTGTCGTGACGACAATCTGTTCAAGCGCAACTTCCAGTTTGCCCAACAATCAGCGAAGCAGAACAAGAAGAAATTTGGGTTAGACTTCAACCCTGGTCCCTCAGCTCCAAGGGCAGATGGCACACGCAACGCAGAACCCAATATCATCGGTCCGTATGCAAACCTTGAGGGCCTCATCACCCGCATCTTAGTCCAAGGGACTGCCGTGAATGACCCTCCAGCTGACTCTGAGTCTGATGAAGCTCCTGCTGTACCGAAGCCAAAGCAGTCAAAGAAGCCAAAAGCTTCAAAGTCGGCCCCTTCATCAAAAATCTCAAGGGCGAAGCCATTGGCAACTGCACCTCCTGAAGACAGTGTGCAGTCTGAAGACGTATCCTGCGTCTCCAAGCCCCAGAAGGCCAAGGTGCCTCAGCCACACACCAGCAAAGAGCTCACAGCTGCTGCCATTCTGCGCAGCGAAGCCATTGATCTGTCAAGTGATGAAGATCTTGGAGATGACGCTCTAGAGCAGCTCATCAAGAGCAAAGAAGAAGCTGAGATCTTCAACAATTTGCCTCTCTTTGATGTCGCCATCATCCACAACTTCATCGACGAATGGTTTGCCACACCGAACATAAGCTTCAAAGATCTATAGCTGCCTGTTGGCCTTAGCGTCACCTTCCAAGGCGCAATTGCTTCAGAACTTGCCATTGCCCAGCGCATTGTTGAACTGAAGCAGAAAATTGATCATGAAAAGGCTCAGTTCAAGAAGAATATGGCCAAGCTCAGCGTGCAAGAAGTGAAGAGCTTCAAGACCATGTTGCATGAGCTAAAGGAAAATTTTCTGAAGAAGCGTGCAGAAGCTCAAGGTTCACGTGAGCGGATGAAGTCTCTGGCAAAACGATGTGTGCAAGCCTACAATGAGGCCAAGAAGCGCAAGGCACTTGGGCGTCCTGGCATCGACCCCAAGATGGCCGCAAAGAAGAAGAAGAAGCCTGCTATGGCTGAACCAGAGGCACCTAGGCAAGAAGCAGTTCCAATTGTCTTCCCAACTACAATGACTGGCTCGAAGCCAAAGAGCCGGTCAACAGCTTCAGAGCTCAAGAAAACAAGAACTGCTGAGGCTGAAGCCAGGAAGAGGAAAAGCTCTGAAGCCTCTCCTACTGCCCCCAGCAAGAAGAAGCGAAAGATCAAGAAATCTCGGGCTGCTCCCACAGAGCCCTTGATAGTTGAAGCTATCTCTATGGTTCACCCCAACGCAGAACGACAACTAACAGTTCATGAGCCTGCTTCCACAGAGGCTCCTCAAGCTAAAGACATACCAGCAGCCGACCCCATTGCTGTTGAAGAGATTGGTCATCAGGACAATGTACAAGATGATGCAGCCCTTCCTCAGTATGAACAAAGCGAACTCATCAGCATTGGTCGTCCTTTGACGCCAATTGCACAAGATGCGTCATGGGCGGATTGCCCTCAAGAGGAAGAAGACAATGAGGCCCAGCCCACTCCAACACCACAGGCGTCATCTGCATTCCACAGGCTTCGCAAAGGTCCAAGGCCTCAAGTCCATGCTGAAGACATTCCGGCTGCATCAGCCGAAGAAGAAGCACCACAAGAGCCCACTCCAATGCTCCACCAAGAAGCAGTTCTCCAGGAGAACATGCTTGTGACCGACCCTCCAGCTAGTCAAGCGGAGGCTGAAAATATTGAGGCTGCCACAACCAACACTGAAGCCAATGTGGAGCCCTCCCCACCAAAAGCTTCAGCAGACAGCGAAGCTACTGATCCAGACACTTCTGTTCCTGAGTCTGCTGCAGGTCCTCAATTTGATTACCATATTGAGCACATGCCTCATGTCCAGAAGCCCGTCCCAAGGCTGCCAAGGTTCCCAGGTCCTGCATCAGCACCTGGCTCCTTTGACATCAATAGCTTCAAGGCAGACAATACGTTCTTCAATAGCTCCAAGAACCCTTATTCAAGGGAAAGGATTTCATCAGATAGGTTCTGGAGCTATCCTCAGTGCAGCTAGTATTCATGCATCCTATACAACCAAGGTCGCATCTTCCCGCACAAGCGCCTTGATGTTGAAGCTATTGCTGGTCTGCCCTACTTAGAGGAAGCGCTGGATTGCTTCAAGCAAGTGGGTCTACTGCAGTTTATAACTGATGAAGAGCACTGGAATGAAGAGCTTCTGTTGCAATTTTATGCCACCCTACACATCAAAGGATACAACAGAGATCCGAAGACTTGGGCCCTGGAGTGGATGACTGGCAATGTCCATCACGAAGCCAATGCATTCGATATCATTGAGCTCACCGGCCTGCCCACTCCTGGCGAACTCTTCGAGGAAGGCTGTCCACTACACACTGAAGCTCTTGAGAGCATATTCCAGAGGCTTGAACCAAATATGAGTCAGATGCTCTCCATGATGAAGCCATTGCCCCACGATGCTCCTTATCCAACAGAGTTCTTCGTTGAAGACTTTGAGTACCTGCCCAGAACCATCCATCACATTATCCGATGGACTCTCTGGCCTATTAAAGGGCACTCTCCAAATGCCAAGATCGAGGGTGCAATGAAGACTCTGATATTTTGTATCCTTCATGGCAAATGTTTCAACGCACAGGATTTCTTCATACGCCAACTCGCTGCATCAGGCTCAGATCTGTTTGGTTTAAAGTTCTATGCTCCTTGGGTAATGAGACTGATCAAGCTTCACTCTGCGATCTCATATCAGCCCTCAGCCCGCAACCATCGGATCTTCTTGCCAGATGTGGATACCTCTGCTGAAGTTATATATCCTGAGCCTGCCAAGCAACCTTTGAGTCTTCAGAATGCAGAACACCAGAGCTTCACTCAAAATGATGAAGGTGTTGAAGCCATCTCCAGGGTGTATCCTTTGGCTGGCACTACACGTGCGCCACACCCTGCTTCAACTGAAGCCACTGATAGTGCAACTGCTTCCAGACCCAAGAAGCGCGCTCGTGTTCTCAATAACCGAGAGCTTCTTGTGGCCCTTCATCAAAAACAAGATAGGCATCACGACTGGCTAAAGCGTCAGATGAAAAGCCTCTTGGTGGATGTTAATCGTCTTCGAAATCTTGCCACCAAGAATGCTTTCGTCACTCATGAAACCTGTCGTCGTACATGGAAAGGGCTATCAATGATGTGTACTGAAGCTGAACCGCCAAACACCTCCAACGACCAAACACCTCCAAGCTCTTCTGCACCGCTTCAGCACCTCCAAGCTCTTCTGCACCGCCAAACACCTCCAACGACCCTGCTGCTCCTGGGAACGAGTAGACACTCTATGTCTTCAAACCTTTTTGGTCCTTGCTGACAAAAGGGGGAGAAGCATATGGGTTGATAGTCTTCAAGCGGGTCCATATGGGCGGGTGCTTTATGTTTTGCTATATTTTGCTTCGTGCTTACAACTCTCGTTTTTGCTTCATTTGGTTCCTTGAGTTGTAACACTAAAACTCGATGGTCGTCTGCTACTTGTTTGCCACCCTGTTTGCGAAGATAAATTCCGCATGTGCAACGATAAATTCCGCACTTATCTCATTCTGCAGACGTCCATTTTCCATTATGCATGTCATAATCTTCATATACTTTCACATGCATAGTGGATTGTCATCATAAGCTGAATTGGATCTCCACAAGTACAACCTGCCATGTGCATTTGCATTCCAAAAGCAAATTAACTTATATGCACATCTTCAGGGGGAGCCCTTGAAACTTATGAAGACAATTCCTTATCCTTTACAATTTCACAGACTATATTCCCCGTTGAAAACTTCAACTAGTTTGTCATCAATCACCAAAAAGGGGGAGATTGTAAGTGCATCTAGTGCCACCCCTAGTTGGTTTTGGAGTATTGACGACAAACCTAGTTGAGGGACTAATGTGTTCGTGAGAATTGCAGGATAACACAGGTAGAAGTCCCTCATTGATTCAGTTTTACTACCAGAGATGGCTGCTCAGATTTCAGTGCACGGCTTTTGTCGTTTGAGAGCAACCCACCTCGAAGCCTTTGAGAGAAAATTCCTAGCAAGGAGAAAAGCCCTAACCACCCAGAGCCAGAGAACATTGGGCATCACTTAAGTCTTCTTGTCTGTGTGATCTGAAGACTTATTACACTTGAGGACTGTGAATCCTCCAGACGGTTAGGCGTCACGTTCAGAGCATCCAAGAGACATTGTGGATTGCCAGTGAACGAAGTCTGTGAAGGTTTGGGAGTCTACCTTGAAGACTTACCAGAGTGATTGGGCGAGGACTAAGTGACCTTAGCTCAAGGAGAATACGGTGAGGACTTGGTGTCCTGAGCTGCGTGTTCAGGACTGGGTGTCCGGGACTGTGTGTCCTAAGGTTTAAATACCTAGCCGCTCTAACCAGACGTGCAGTTGTCACAGCAACTGGAACTGGTCCAACATATCATTGTGTTCAACGAGTCACTAGTTTCATCTTCACTTCCTTTTACTTACTGTTACTCATTGTGAAGCCATTGCATGCTTGCTCTATCTTTTGTCTTCACAATGTAACTGTATAATTTGTTTGGCTTCATAACTTCTTCCTACCTGATCCTAATTACACTACAACTATTTGTCACTATGCTTTCACTCTGTTGATACTTGACCATGGCTTGCCTAGTGTAATCTAACTTCCGCTGCATAGTAATAGGCAAAATCTTCGCTGTTTGTCTTCATAACTCCCACGTTTTGAAGACTTTCATAAAAATCGCCTATTCACCCCCCCTCTAGTCGATATAACGCACTTTCAGTTTTTTTATACATCTATATGTTGCTTTGCTCACAGTTCATATTATCTTGAAGTTGCATCCCTTATGTTTGTGCTTTACATTTCAATTACAAATTCAACATGTCAGTTGAGGAAGCTGCTGAGTTAGCATGGCGGGCTTTTATCACAAACTATTCTGCGACAGAGCTAGTGGTGGCTGTGTTCCTGGTGGTATGCATTCTGTTTCTTAGTTTCTATCCTGATATTTGTTTTGTTCACTCAATAAGCACGATACAACATGCATGCAGATTTGTTAAACACCTTGCCATTTATATCTTTCTTTTGAAATCACATACACAACTGTTTATTTGAGTTACTTATTGGCGAAGTTCAGAGATTTTTTTCCCGTCGTGTAATGCACACCCCTAGGTTGGGAATAAAGATTACCGTCAAGACGATGGTGATAAATTAACCCACACCAAACATACATTGTTGTAGAGTATAGAAGGTGTTGTACAGTATAGACATGGGTCTAGACATCTAGACAAACCTACCTAGAATTTCTAAAACAATATAATTATAATGGTACATGTAAATTACATGCGTAGATTTATTCTTTTTGTATCGGCTTTCATGTTAGTAGATTCTAAAAAATATGGTGTGATGTATAAATAATTATGGTCAAAGCTACATTTCTGGAATTGGCAAACATTTTCTGAATCGCAAACATATTTTTTGAATTTGTGAACATTTATTTAATTCGCAAACTCTTTTTTTTCAAATTTTCCTTGGATGTTAGTAGATTCTAAGGATATGGTGTGATGTACCCCCTCTGTCCTAAAATTCTTGTCGTAGATTTGTCTAGATACGGATGTATCTAACACTAAAATGTGACTAGATACATCTGTATGTAGATAAATCTAAGACAAGAATTTTGGGACGGAGGTAGTATAAAGAATTATGGTCAATGTTGTGTTTAGTGTTTGGGTCATTATTATTTGGAAGCAGGGTAAGAAAAGAAGATTATCATTTGGGCTTGATAGAGTATGATTATATCCCACTCGGTCGTGTCTGCATCAAACGCGTGTCCCACTTTGGAGAAGAATACACCAACCATTTTGGTAGCGGGCCTATAACTCATCTCAACAATTCTGTTTAGGTCTCATTCCGCTAATACGCTAGGCATCATCTCCTTTCCCGTATTTCTCTTAGTCTCACTCCCAAACACTTCACAATCCAACAGAGGGAATGCCAACATCCATGGTGGCATTATCCCATTCGGCTGTTCATGCCACTTGAGAGGACGAAGGCTCTAGCAACATCATGTGAGAGGCATCGGTGCTAGTGATTTTGCCACCATCCTGGCCACGACGACAATGACGTAGAGCATATAGTGGAGGGTAGAGTAGGAAAGTGGTGTTACGGCGCCGCGGGAAGAGGTGTCTTCTTCCGGGCGAGTGTTAGGCAGATAGACAAGACTCCCAAAAAAATGTCGATAAAGCGTCAGATTAGACAATGGATCAACATCAGTAGCACATATAGTGGAGGGTAGAGTAGGAAAGTGGAGCGACGATGCTGCGGGAAGAGGTGCACTCGAACGGCGGGCACTGCAGTCTGTTTCTTCTTCTGGGCGAGTGCCAGGCAGATAGAAAAGACTCCCAACAAAATGTCGATAAAGTGTTAGATTAGACAATGAATCAACATCAGTAGAAGGGAGGTGAACATTGAGTTCCATGGGAGTCTCAACAGTGCGCTCATCGGTAAGAGCAGCACGAGTAAGATCCTGGATTATTATTTTTCAGCAAGAAGGGACCTCAATCCCAAGAAAGTAGCAGAGAGAGCCAAGATAAGACATAAGAAACCGCATAACATGCCTTCACAAAGGCAATATACTCATGGTTTGCGTCGGTGATGATCATGTCATCAACATGAAAAAGAGTCCTACCAAGAGCAGAAAGGAGGGCAAACAACGTCGGATCTTGAGCACTCGCTGAAAACCAGCAACATCCACCATAGAGGAAAAACGCTCAAACTAGGCACAAGAGGCTTGCTTAAAGCCATAGAGAGCGATGAAGACGACTAAGCATGTCTTAAGGAGTAGAATACCTAGGTGGTGGTTGTATGTAAACCTCCTCACGCAACTCAGTATTAAGAAAGGCATTCTTAACATCAAGCCTATACACAAACCAGTGGCGAACAGAGGCCACAAGCATACGGTTTTGCAGGAGCAAAAGTCTCATCGTAATCAGGACCATGCTCCTGCTAAAAGCCATGGCCCACAAGACAGGTTTTTCTAATGCTCAAGAGAACCATCAGAGTGAGTCCTAACCTTGTAGTCCCACCAAGTGATGGGACGATCACAAGGAGGAACAAAAACAATATCCCACGTGTTGATGCACTCAAGAGCAGCAACCTCTTGTGTCATCACAAGGTGCCATTTGGTATGAACAACATCACAACAAGAAGTCGGCTCAAGAACAGCAACGCCAACGCTTGGAAGACCAAGGCGGTCAACAGGCCGAAGCGGACGAGGACGCAAGCCATAAGTAGGTTGAGACGGGGAAGATGGCACATCAGTAGACGCATCGACAACATGCAGACGACCCATATAGAAGTTAGGGGAAAAATGGAAGAATACGAGCTGGAATCAACGGGGGATAAACTGAGGTGATGGAGACAAGGAAGCCACCGGTGATGAAGGTGTAGAATCATGTGAAATAATCGGAGAAGCATAAGCAGTACAACTACTGGATCATGGCTCAATAGGAGTGGTAGGAGTGTCAGGAAAATTGTGGGAAGAGATATACTCCACTTAAAAGGCCAAAGAAGATGGACGTGGGTCATATCCGAAGAAATAGGCATCCGATGACCAACATGATCCCAACAACGATATTCCTTATGCTCATCATTGTATCTTAAGAAGACACACTCAACAGACTGAGAAGTCAGTTTGGTGCGTTCACGAGGGGCAAGAAGGACCTAGCAATCACAAACAAAAAATTGAAGCGCCGAATAACCGATCAAATAGACGATCGAAAGAAGCATCACCCTGCAGAGCAGTGGATTGCTGAAGGTTGTTGAGATAGATGGAAGTGGAGACAGACTCGGCCCAAAAGTGTAGTGAAAGAGAGGTGGTGACCATCAATGGAGGAGCCGTCTCAAGAAGGTGACGATGCTTGCGCTCAGCCACACCATTTTGAGCATGAGTACTGGAATAAGAGAACCAAAGTCTGCCCAGGAAGGATTCCAGACAACAGCTTGGAGATACTCTCCACTAGAGTTACCATAGAACACATGAACAGGCGTAGAGAATTGATGTGGACCATGGCAGCAAAAGGCTTATAGATAAGACCTTACTACGATAAGAAATAAAGTATATCCAGGTGTGTTGAGAGAAGTCATTAGCGGAGGCAAAGGGAGATGATCCCTCGAGATCAAAGTAACAAAGTCTAAAGGATGCTGAGACACTGTCTCGCCATGAGTATAAGGTAACTGGACCATGTATTAGAGATATCATCGGAGACGGATCCAAGAAGATCGTGTCAAACTAAGGATGAGAGATCACAAGTGACCCAAGGTGATGATGCCACTCTTGAAAATATCTGGTAGATAGGCCAACAGAGGCAGAGACTAGCGGCACTCGCAGTAGAGGGACTTGATCCGGCATCCCACTTGCCTGTGCACTCTTCGTACCCCGCTGATCTGGCTAGGTGTTCCTTTCCTGTTTGCGGGTTGTGTGCCACGTGCTTGATTAAGCACCCTGGGTTCTCCTACTGCGCGCCCTTGGCCTTGACTTTTGGTAGCGCCTGTCCTCGGCTCGTCTCGTGCATAATCCAGGTACGCGTCGACTGTCTGAGCTCCTGCTCACCATTGGTTGTGCTTGAGCGTGCGGTTATGGTGTCACACACAAAGGGAACACGGGATGTGGGATTGAGACAGTGCTTGTAGCAACCCACAGAAAGGCAAAGGATGCCCATCAAGGCTGGTAGGGAGTGAAGGTGGTCACAAAGGTGGACGTTGCTAGTGATGATCCTGGTGCCAGTGATGATCGACATGTACAATTGTTCGACCACGAGCCTTCACCAAGGCAATGTACTTAGAGTCGTTGCCAGTGATGATCGACATGTAGAAGAAGTGTTCGACCACGAGTTGAATGGTGGACCGAAAGTGTAGGATAATGAGCACTCGCCAAAAACTAGCCGCAATCACCACTGAGACGAAGCGCTCAAAGCAGGCATGAGGGTTTTGCTTAGGGCCATATAGACAGCGACGAAGACGACAAACCATGCCATTAGGAAGAGAACCGAGGTGGTGGCTAGTTGTAGGCATTCTTGACATCAAGGTGAGAGACAGACTAGCGACGATAGAAGCCACATTGAGAAGTGTGGGAAGAGTGGTCAAGTGGGCCATATATATCTCTACTATTAAAGAAGGATCGAACGTCGTGATGGTTCGACCTCCATCGAGCCCCTCCTATCGCTAGCTTTCCCGCCCACGTTATGCCACCGATTTTTTTCAATCCCTCTAAAAACCAGCACACAACTGACCCTTTAAAACCAGAGACAAGTAAACAAGGGAACCAAGCGGTTCAATCAACACCTTCCTCCCCACCTCGTACGGTCTACGCACAGCATGGGCAAAGAAAAAAAACAATGGTTCGACCTCCCGTCGCACGATCTACGCAGCAAAACCAGCACACGATCGACCCTACTTTTTTCGCGTTCAATAAGCGCTTTTGCCCATGATCTATATATCCACCCGAAGCCCACGCACACCACGTCCGTCTCTCCCACCCTGTACTTCTTCCCAGCCGCAGCCGCCGATCTGCTCTCATGCTGCCACACCGATCTGCTCTCCCACTCTTCGTTCTCCTTGATATGGTGCGAGCTCCTCCGCACACCTGCTCCCCGTGCCGTTGCGGCACCGGCAGTGCATGCTGCTACTGGGTTCGGGTACGCGACGCGATCTTCGCTGGTGTGCCACCAACGACGAGCCGGCTCGCCGTAGTTGTCCCCTTCCGCGTGGGCCGACCTGGACGGAAGGCTGCTGATCTGCCAGGCGGCGGCTTTCACCTCCACTGGCGCGCCGTCCTCGACTGAGAGGCGACGGATCGACTTCCTCCGATCTGGTGGTAGGATGAAATCCCTTTCTCTCTTGCATCTATGCTTGATTTGGTTCTGTTTTTGCGCTGATCTGGTTTACTTTCATGGGCGTTTTGAGTTACTTGCATGTACGAAATCTTTTCCTCTCTTTAGATAACTCATGATCCAACCCTTGTACTCACGGTTCAGTACATGAAATATTCTATATTTTACGGTCACAGTGTACATGGTGAAAAGTATATGTCTTCTTTTCTATTGATACAACAATGATGTATGATTATTATATGGCCTCCAAATGAGGCATGTGATTGTAATATGATGTGTTTGTGAAATGCGAGCAGTAGCCAGTACATATTTTCCTCTTGTGATTTTGATAGCTCGGTGATGGCGGGCGAAGCCACCAAGCATCGACACACATCCTAACCAATTCGGTCTGCTGTCATCTTGGATCTGACTAATTTTCTTCTTATTCTGCATGAAGTTCTAATGGATTAATATTCTTGTAGGTTGATTTGAATACCCGGGTATGTGGTCATGCATGAGCTATGGAAGCAAAGGTGCGTCGGCTGGAGCTGATTTACGGGGCTGTCATTTGGACGGTACAAAACTGTAATAATACAGACTCCCACTCAAAATTTCACTCCACCAAAGGCTCTCGTAAGTGCTTGACTTTGTTTCTTCATACTATGCGATATAATACATATGGGACATGAAATTAGTAATTACCCATAAATATTGTCTGTACTGGATTGCCAAAATTAGATTTATTTGTTTCTCTCTCCTGAGCAAATTTTTATAACACTGCTACTCAAATATAACTTGTGTTTCTCTCTCCTGCATTTTTTGCATCGTCCTCCATACATAAACATGATGGGATTTGGTCCAGGTGACAACATACAAGATCGTAACAATCAGCCTATTTTAATTTACTGAAACTGGGTAGACGCTAGACAGAGACGTGATTATCCTTGGTATAGCTCCAAAGAATTTTAATGTGCCAATTAAATGTGATGCTTGGTGGTAGATTGGAAGCTTGCTACATGTTTTTCTCAATGGGCATACCTGCTGTTCTAAACAGAAAACACATAACAAAGCAGAAAGAGACAACTAAAGAGGCACATACCTAGCATAATGTACCTTATTCTTTAGTAATACTGCACTGTTGTGCAAAATTATGGCCTTACTTTACTGGGCAGAATTCTGGCCTAACTTTACTGGGCAGAATTATGGCCTAACTTTACTGTACACTTGCAATTTTTCTCCTGCATGATCTACCAAATGGTGTTAAAATTTACTGGGCAGAATTATAGACTGATTTATGAAGGACACAAAACACCATACATGATTTAGCTGCAGCTCATGAAGTGCTGATCACATTTCTTCACGAAAGGTTCACATTATAATTAGCAATCTGAATCGGTTTTCACAAACATACAAATGTTAATGCCCTTTTCTGTGAGCTTTTTACCATGTGAAGCTTGTCTGTCCAATATGTCCCATAATCCTGAGAAGAATCACGACCATTGATGAAATCCAGCTCTCTTTTTTTTTGAAAAAATGCTAGGAAAAAAAGTTCATAGTGATTTTTCCTTTTCCGTGAGAGCTGACATAATTTAAAAAGAGTGCACTTCCGGCCATGCTGAATTGTAGGATAAAATGACCACTGAGTTAGTCATGATCAAGTTGACTGAAGCATGTGTATCCAAACTGATATATGTATTGCATTATGTCTTTTGTACGGAGATATGGACATGCTTTGTGCTTATATTTGTAGTTTAGTGAGTTTACTCATGATAGGAGCTGAGTTCCTACCGGGTCTAGCTCGTAAGTTGTAGGGGTGGAAGGGGGCTTGGCATGGAGGAAGGCGAGGTCGCCGGCGCTGGGGCGCCGTCGCGCGCGCGCGAGAGGGCGGAAGAGGCGGCGGCTAGGGTTAGGTCTCCCGGCTCCCTTCAGGAAGCCGAGCAAATATGATAGCTTCTACTTGACCTCAAACAAGTCCTTACATGAGTTTATATAATCTCCAAATACGATAACTGGGCTAAGCCCCTAATAACAATAAGATAAATGGACCAGGCCCCTAACTGCCTGGGCTGTAGTATATGCCGGCCATAACATCTCTCCCCGCCTGCACAAACAGCTCGTCCTCGAGCTGGAAGGTGGGGAAGTGCTTGCAGAATTCCTTGAGGTGATCAAAGGGCGCCAAACACCTCCGCGTCAGCTGGGGCGGGCAGGTCGCCGAGCCCGGCAGCGGCGGTGTCCTCCTCAATGTAGTCCGCAACCTCCAGGTAGAAGAGTCGCGAGCAGACGTGGTCGTGCACGTAGGGCTCGTCGCAGTTGAAGCAAACCCCTTGGCGGCGACCCTCGAGTTGCTCGGCCGGGGTGAGCCGGCGGAAGGGGCGCACCGCGGTCGCAGCGAGGGGCGCCGCAGAAGCCTGAGCAGGCCGACTTTGCACGGGAACTTCCGGCCAGGGTGGCGGCCTTGGCCCGGAGCGGTGACGCTTGCTGGATGGCCACCGCGCGGCGCTCGAACGCGCGGGCATAGTACATGACCGTCTGGAGGTCCTGTGGCCCGCGCATCTCCACGTCCACGCGGCTGTGGTCCGGTAGGCCGTCGATGAAGAGTTCAGACCGCTGACGAGCCGAAACGCCAGGGGCGTGGCATGCCAGTGCCTGGAAGCGGTCGGCGAAGTCTTGCATTGTGGTGAGGAACGAAAGGTGCCCAAGCTCCGTCAGACGGCTCCCGCGTATAGGCGGACCGAAGCGCAAGAGGCACAGATCGCGGAAATGCTCCCATGGTGGCATGCCGCCCTCGTCTTGCTCGAGAGTGTAATACCACGTCTGGGCGGCGCCTCATATATGATAGGAGGCTATCCAGGTGCGCGGACGCGAGCGTGCACTGCCCCCTGAAAAATTGGTCGCATTCGTTGAGCCAATTCAGGGGGTCGTCGGTGCTGTCGTAGGTCGCTAACTCCAGCTTGGAGAATCTCGACGGTGGCTGGGCGTGGACGACGGGCGGGTATGTGTCATCCGCACGGAACCGCGAGGGCGATGGCGCCGAGTGTGCAGGCTACAGAGTACCGCCATGGAAAAGGGGCCCGTCCACACCATCGTAGGGACCCGCGGCACCATACATGTCTTGGTATTAATTTGATATGTCAACTAACAGTAGCACATCTCTAACAATGATACTGGAAGAATTGTTGTGTATTTGTAGGAAACACTATACAATGAGCATATAACTTTCTAAATGATCCGCTGACGCATTGTTGATTTTAAAGCGCGGAAATTACTGGCATTTGTTATGAGCAGTCTTAAATATGTTTGCTTCTCTCTCAGATAGAAAACTTTGTTCCTTGCAACGTGTTGATGTTTACCTCTATGCTATTCCATAGTGTGAGGATATGTATATGTCTATAACGACATGCACACATCTTTAGCCATAGTATCACTGAGGTGTCTATCAGCAGATGATTATGAGAATCACTAGAAGGTTCACCGGATTTGAAGAAGATGGTGACACATGATGGTGGAGTACAAAAGAGGAGGAAGAATACATATTTGACTTCTTGCAAAGTTGTCACAGAAAAGGAGTTCCACTACATTAAGTGATTTCAGGGGTACAATATGGTCGTAGTTGGCAGGGTAGGAAGCATGAGCAAATAACATCATTTTTCATGTCGCAGTTCGCTGAAACAGCCATGTAATCAATAGCGCTCTATCCTTTTGCTATTCTGTAGCCACCGGAGATAAAGAAGATGGTGGCTCGGTCTATTTCGGCTGGGTGTTGGAGGCTATTGGGACCGAGATGAAACTAGCGATCCTGTGTTGTAGCTTGTAATATTTAGTATCCTTGTTAAATTTTGCCCTATGCCTTGATTGGTTTGGAGCCGGAGGTGAATTTGATTATTGCCCCAGTATAACTAAATATTTGTCTGCAGAGTTGACATTCGTGTTAATGTGTTTCGCTTAATGTCTCTTCTTAGTTGTCAGGTCATAATGGAGAGTCGTGTGTTGTAACAAAGAGAGTGAAAATAGAGTCGAGGAGCAGACGTGAAGGGTGAAATTGTGAAAATGAATTGTTCTGTAGTGGTCGCTTTGGCTACTGTCAGATTTGTTCGTCAAGAAGACATCCCAAAAACCCAGCCCAATTTTACACCCTTTGACATTAAGCCTTCTTTGCCTGGGTTTGATAGTTGCACTATAATTGCATGGTGTTTCGGTCAGAATTTGATGCGAGCGATATATGCGTTCAAGATGTGGCAAGAAGCATATAGTGGTGCAAGAATATGTGTAGCCATTAGGAACAACAGCTATGAGTCCATGACTAGCACCAACAATGCTAGAGTAAGGGTGGATGAAGAGAATGGTGGTGGGGCAAGAGGGAAGGGAGAAATATATCACTTTCGTTGCATGCAAGAAAAGGGTGCCTAATGAAACACAAAGGCTGACTTGGAGCAATGCAGCAAGTGGACATGAATGAAAATCATGTACTGCCATCTTCTGCACACATTTTTGTATTGAAACAAATATATAATCATAACATCTACATTATGGGAGAAGCAGGAGCATTACAATGAATAGATAAGGGAGTCACAATAGTGTTGGATTAAAAAAAAGAAGATATCTCCTCCATTGAAAAGGTTGAGGAAGATTGACGCGGGTAGAAGGGATGAGACTCATCAAAAGTCATATCCAGAGAAGTAGGCATCCGACGCCCAACATGATCCCTTATGCTCATCGTTACATCCTAAGAAGACACACTCAACGCACTGAGCAGTCAGTTTGGTGCGTTCACGTGGGCAAGGACATAACAAACACAACCAAACAATTGAAGCCCTAAATAATCAGGAAAGAATCAAATAGACGGTCAAAAGGAGCGCCACCCTGCAGAGCAATGGATTGCTTTGCTAAAGGAAGATGAGATAGATGGAAGTGGAAACAGACTCGGCTCAAAAGTGTGGTGAAAGAGAGGCGGTGAACGGCAATGGAGGAGCTGTCTCAAGAAGGTGACGATGCTTGCGCTCAACCATGCCATTTTGAGCATGAGCACCAGGATAAGAGAACCAAAGTCCGCTCATCAAGGATTCCATGCAACAACTTGGAGATATACTCTCCACCAGAGTCACCATAGAACACATGAATAGGCGTAGAGAATTGAGTGTGAACCATGGCAGCAAAAGGCTTATAGATAAGACTTCAGCACTCTTCATACCCCGCCGATCTAGCTAGGTGTTCCTTTCCTGTTTGCGGGTTGTGTGCCACGTGCTTGATTAAGCACCCCGGGTTCTCCTACCGTGCGCCCTTGGCCTTTACTTTTGGTAGCGCCTGTCCTTGGCCCGTCTCGTGCATAATCCAGGTACGCGTTGACTGTCTGAGCTCCCGCTCCCCATTGGTGGTGCTCGAGCGTGCGATTATGGTGTCACACATAAAGGGAACACAAGATGTGTGATTGAGACAGTGCTTGTAGCAATCCGCAGAAAGGCAAAGGATGCCCATCAAGAATGGTAGGGAGCGAAGGTGGTCACAAAGGTCGACGTTGCTAGTGATGATCCCGGTGCCAGTGATGATCGACATGTAGAAGTGTTCGACCACGAGCCTTCACCAAGGCAATGTACTTAGAGTTGTTGCCAGTGATGACCGGCATGTAGAAGAAGTGTTCGACCATGAGGTGAATGGTGATCGAAAGTGTAGGATAATGAGCACTCACCAAAATCTAGCCGCAATCACCACTGAGATGAAGCGCTCAAAGCAAGCATGGGGGGTTTGCTTAGGGCCATATAGACAGCGACGAAGACGACAAACCATGCCATTAGGAAGAGAACCGAGGTGGTGGCTAGTTGTAGGCTGTCTTGACATCAAGTTGAGAGACAGACTAGCGGCGAATAGAAAGCCACATTGAGAAGTGTGCAAAGAGTGGTCATGTGGGCCATATATATAGGAGAAATTGTCTCTTTGTAGTCACCATGTTCTCACCAGTAAACAAGCTTTGTTATGCTCAAGAGTATCATCAGTCTTAGCCTTGTAGACCCACTTACAAGTGATGAGACGAAAACGAGGAGGAAGGGAAATGAGATTCCACGTGCCGATGCGGGCAAGAGCACCAAGCTATGATGCCATCACATGCAGCCTTTTGGGATGAATAACCTCACGGCAAGAAGTTGTCTCGGGAAGAGCTGAGTAGTAACCATAGCGGTCAATAGGCAGAAGTGGGCGAGCTCAAAAAGCATAAGTAGGCTAAGCTTGAGGCGGTGCGTTTCCAACAGAAGAAGATATAATAGTCGAGGGAGATGGCTTATCAGAAGAATCCACAACACGCGGACCATGAGTGTAGTAAAGTCGAGGAACATGAGCAAAAGAAGGAACATATAAAAAGTCAAAGTGAGTCATAACATTCCCACCAAGTGATGGGACGAACAAGAGGAGGAAGAGAAACAATATCACACGTGCCGATGTGCTCAAGATCAACAATCTTCTCTGCCATCGCAAGATGCCATTTCGTATGAATAACATCACGATAAGAAGTCGGCTCAAGAACACGAGTGCCAACTCTTGGAAGACCAAGGCGGTTAAAAGGCGGAAGTGGACGAGGAAGCAAGCCATAAGTAGGACGAGAGGGGAAGTGGCACATCAGTAGACACATTTACAACATGCGGACGATGTATATAGAAGTGAGGAAAAGATGGCAGAATACGAGCAGAAATCATCGGGATAAACTCAGGTGATGGAGACAAGGAAGCCAAAACTGATGAAGGTGTAGAATCCTGTGATAAGCGAGGTGAGGAAATCATAGGAGATGATGACATTGGTGTTGGGGAACGTAGTAATTTCAAAAAAATTCCTACGCACACGCAAGATCATGGTGATGCATAGCAACGAGAGGGGAGAGTGTGATCTACGTACCCTTGTAGATCGACAACGGAAGCATTTGGTTGATGTAGTCATACGTCTCCACGGCCCGACCGATCAAGCACCGAAACTACGACACCTCCGAGTTCTAGCACACGTTCAGCTCGATGACGATCCCCGGGCTCTGATCCAGCAAAGCGTCGGGGAGGAGTTCCGTCAGCACGATGGCGTGGTGACGATCTTGATGTTCTACCATCGCAGGGCTTCGCCTAAGCACCGCTACAATATGACCGAGGTGGAATATGGTGGAGGGGGGCACCGCACACGGCTAAGGAACGATCACGAAGATCAACTTGTGTCTATGGGGTGCCCCTTGCCTCAGTATATAAAGGATGGAGGAGGAGGAGGCCGGCCAAGGCAATTGGTGCGGCCAGGATGTGGAGTCCTACTAGGATTCCAAGTCCTAGTAGGAGTCCACCAAGAGGGGAGGAAGGGAGAAGGAAGTGGAGGAGAAGGAAAGGTGGTCGGCCCCCTTTTCCCTAGTCCAATTCGGACCAGAGGGGAGGGGGCGCAGCAGCCCCTTGGCCCTTTCTCCTCTTCCCACTAAAGCCCATCAAGGCCCATTGCTTCTCCCGTAACTACCCGGTACTCCGAAAAATACCCGAATCACTCGGAACCTTTCCGATGTCCGAATATAGTCGTCCAATATATCGATCTTTACGTCTCGACCATTTCGAGACTCCTTGTCATGTCCCCGATCTCATCTGGGACTCCGAACTCCTTCGGTACATCAAAACTCATAAACTCATAATATAACTGTCATCGAAACCTTAAGCGTGCGGACCCTACGGGTTCTAGAACAATGTAGACATGACCGAGACACGTCTCCGGTCAATAACCAATAGCGGAACCTGGATGCTCATATTGGCTCCTACATATTCTACGAAGATCTTTATCGGTCAGACCGCATAACAACATACATTGTTCCCTTTGTCATCGGTATGTTACTTGCCCGAGATTCGATCGTCGGTACCTCAATACCTAGTTCAATCTCGTTACCGGCAAGTCTCTTTACTCGTTCCGTAATACATCATCTCGCAACTAACTCATTAGTTGCAATGCTTGCAAGGCTTATGTGATGTGCATTACCGAGAGGGCCCATAGATACCTCTCTGACAATCGGAGTGACAAATCCTAATCTCGAAATACGCCAACCCAACATGTACCTTTGGAGACACCTGTAGAGCACCTTTATAATCACCCATTTACGTTGTGACGTTTGGTAGCACACAAAGTGTTCCTCCGGAAAACGGGAGTTGCATAATCTCATAGTCATAGGAACATGTATAAGTCATGAAGAAAGCAATAGCAACATACTAAACGATCGGGTGCTAAGCTAATGGAATGGGTCATGTCAATCAGATCATTCACCTAATGATGTGATCCCGTTAATCAAATAACAACTCTTTGTCCATGGTTAGGAAACATAACCATCTTTGATTAACGAGCTAGTCAAGTAGAGGCATACTAGTGACACTCTGTTTGTCTATGTATTCACACATGTATTATGTTTTCGGTTAATACAATTCTAGCATGAATAATAAACATTTATCATGATATAAGGAAATAAATAATAACTTTATTATTGCCTCTAGGGCATATTTCCTTCAGTCTCCCACTTGCACTAGAGTCAATAATCTAGTTCACATCACCATGTGGTTTAACAACAATAGTTCACATCACCATGTGATTAACACCCATAGTTCACATCGATATGTGATCAACACCCAAAGGGTTTACTAGAGTCAGTAATCTAGTTCACATCGCTATGTGATTAACACCCAAAGAGTACTAAGGTGTGATCATGTTTTGCTTGTGAGAGAAGTTTAGTCAACGGGTCTGCCAGATTCAGATCTGTATGTATTTTGCAAATTTCCATGTCAACAATGCTCTGCACAGAGCTACTCTAGCTAATTGCTCCCACTTTCAATATGTATCCAGATTGAGACTTAGAGTCATCTGGATCAGTGTCAAAACTTGCATCTACGTAACCCTTTACGACGAATCCTTTTTGTCATGTCCATAATCGAGAAACATATCCTTATTCCACTAAGGATAATTTTGACCGCTGTCCAGTGATCTACTCCTAGATCACTATTGTACTCCCTTGCCAAAATCAGTGTAGGGTATACAATAGATCTGGTACACAGCATGGCATACTTTATAGAACCTATGGCCAAGGCATAGGGAATGACTTTCATTCTCGTTCTATTTTCTGCCGTGGTCGGGCTTTGAGTCTTACTCAACTTCACACCTTGTAACACAAGAAAGAATTCTTTCTTTGACTGTTCCATTTTGAACTACTTCAAAATCTTGTCAAGGTATGTACTCATTGAAAAAACTTATCAAGCGTCTTGATCTATCTCTATAAATCTTGATGCTCAATATGTAAGCAGCTTCACCGAAGTCTTTCTTTGAAAAATTCCTTTTAAACACTCCTTTATGCTTTACAGAATAGTTCTACATTATTTCCGATCAACAATATGTCATTCACATATACTTATCAGAAATGCTGTAGTGCTCCCACTCACTTTCTTGTAAATACAGGCTTCACCGCAAGTCTGTATAAAACTATATGCTTTGATCAACTTATCAAAGCGTATATTCCAACTCCGAGATGCTTGCACCAGTCCATAGATGGATCGCTGGAGCTTGCATATTTTGTTAGCACCTTTAGGATTGACAAAACCTTCTGGTTGTATCATATACAACTCTTCTTTAAATCCATTAAGGAATGTAGTTTTGTTTATCCATTTGCCAGATTTCATAAAATTGCGGCAATTGCTAACATGATTTGGATAGACTTAAGCATCGCTACGAGTGAGAAAATTTCATCGTAGTCAACACCTTGAACTTTGTCAAAAACATTTTTCGACAAGTCTAGCTTTGTAGATAGTAACACTACTATCAGCGTCCGTCTTCCTCTTGAAGATCCATTTATTTTCTATTGCTTGTCGATCATCGGGCAAGTCAACCAAAGTCCAAACTTTGTTCTCATACATGGATCATATCTCAGATTTCATGGCCTCAAACCATTTCGCGGAATCTGGGCTCATCATCGCTTCCTCATAGTTCGTAGGTTCATCATGATCTAGTAGCATGACTTCCAGAACAGGATTACCGTACCACTCTGGCGCGGATCTCACTCTGGTTGAGCTACGAGGTTCAGTAGTATCTTGTTCTGAAGTTTCATGATCATCATCATTAGCTTCCTCACTAACTGGTGTAGTAGTCACAAGAACAGATTTTGTGATGAACTACTTTCCAATAAGGGAGAAGGTACAATTACCTTATCAAGTTTTCTACTTTCCTCCCACTCACTTCTTTCGAGAGAAACTCCTTCTCTGGAAAGGATCCATTCTTAGCAACGAATGTCTTGCCTTTGGATCTGTGATAGAAGGTGTACCCAACAGTTTCCTTTGGGTATCCTATGAAGACATATTTCTCCGATTTGGTTTTGAGCTTATCAGGATGAAACCTTTTCATATAAGCATCACAATCCCAAACTTTAAGAAACGACAACTTTGGTTTCTTGCCAAACCATAGTTCAGATTGTGTCGTCTCAACGGACTTAGATGGTGCCCTTTTAAACGTGAATGCAGCTGTCTTTAATGCATAACCACAAAACGATAGTGGTAAATCGGTAAGAGACATCATAGGTCGCACCATATCTAATAAAGTACGGTTATGACGTTCGGACACACCATTACATTGTGGTGTTCCAGGTGGCGTGAGTAGTGAAACTATTTCACATTGTTCTAACTGAAGGCCAAACTCGTAACTCAAATATTTTACCTCTGCGATCATATCGTAGAATTTTTTTATTTTCTTGTTACGATGATTCTCCACTTCACTCTGAAATTCTTTGAACTTTTCAAATGTTTCAGACTTGTGTTTCATCAAGTAGATATACCCATATCTGCTCAAATCATCTGTGAAGGTCAGAAAATAATGATACTTGCCGCGAGCTTCAACACTCATCGGATCGCATACATCACTATGTATTATTTCCAATAAGTCAGTTGCTCGCTCCATTGTTCAGGAGAACGGAGTCTTTAGTCATCTTGCCCATAAGGCATGGTTCGCAAGCACCAAGTGATTCATAATCAAGTGATTCCAAAATCCCATCAGCATGGAGTTTCTTCAATATGACCTAAACGGCAGTGCCACAAATAACTTGCACTATCATTATTAACTTCGCATCTTTTGGTTTCAATATTATGAATATGTGTATCACTACGATCGAGATCCAATGAACTATTTTCATTGGGTGTGTAACCATATAAGGTTTTATTCATGTAAACAGAAGAACAATTTATTCTTTTACTTAAATATAACCGTATTACAATAAACATGATCAAATCATATTCATGCTCAACGCAAACACCAAATAACACTTATTTAGGTTCAACACTAATCCCGAAAGTATAGGGAGTGTGCGATGATGATCATATCAATCTTGGAACCACTTCCAACACACATCGTCACTTCACCCTTAACTAGTCTCTGTTCATTCTGCAACTCCCGTTTTGAGTTACTAATCTTAGCAACTGAACTAGTATCAAATACTTAGGGGTTGCTATAAACACTAGTAAAGTACACATCAATAACATGTATATCAAATATACTTATGTTCACTTTGCCATCCTTCTTATCTGCCAATCACTTGGGGTAGTTCCGCTTCCAGTGACCAGTCCCTTTGCAGTAGAAGCACTTAGTCTCAGGCTTAGGACCAGACTTGGGCTTCTTCACTTGAGCAGCAACTTGCTTGCTATTCTTCTTGAAGTTCCCCTTCTTTCCTTTGCCCTTTTCTTGAAACTAGTGGTCTTGTTAACCATCAACACTTGATGTTTTTCTTGATTTCTACCTTCGTCATTTCAGCATCACGAAGAGCTTGGGAATTGTTTCCGTTATCCCTTACATATTATAGTTCATCGCAAAGTTCTACTAACTTGGTGATGGTGACTAGAGAATTCTGTCAATCACTACCTTATCTGGAAGATTAACTTCCACTTGATTCAAGCGATTGTAGTACCCAGACAATCTGAGCACATGCTCACTAGTTGAGCGATTCTCCTCCATCTTTTAGCTATAGAACTTGTTGGAGACTTCATATCTCTCAACTCGGGTATTTGCTTGAAATATTAACTTCAACTCCTGGAACATCTCATATGGTCCATGACGTTCAAAACGTCTTTGAAGTCCCGATTATAAGCCGTTAAGCATGGTGCACTAAACTATCAAGTAGTCATCATATTGAGCTAGCCAAACGTTCATAACGTCTGCATCTGCTCCTGCAATAGGTCTGTCACCTAGCGGTGCATCAAGGACATAATTCTTCTGTGCAGCAATGAGGATAAACCTCAGATCACGGATCCAATCCGCATCATTGCTACTAACATCTTTCAACACAATTTTTCTCTAGGAACATATCAAAATAAACATATGAAAGCAACAACGCGAGCTATTGATCCACAACATAGATATGCTAATACTACCAGGACTAGGTTCATGATAAATTAAAGTTAAATTAATCATATCACTTAAGAACTTCCACTTAGATAGACATCCCTCTAATCCTCTAAGTGATCACGTGATCCAAATCAACTAAACCATGTCCGATCAGCACGTGAGATGGAGTAGTTTCATTGGTGAACATCACTATGTTGATCATATCTACTATATGATTCACGCTCGACCTTTCGGTCTCCGTGTTCCGAGGCCATATCTGTATATGCTTGGCTCGTCAAGTATAACCTGAGTATTCCGCGTGTGCAACTGTTTTGCACCCGTTGTATTTGAACGTAGAGCCTATCACACCCGATCATCACGTGGTGTCTCAGCACGAAGAACTTTCGCAACGGTGCATACTCAGGGAGAACACTTCTTGATAATTAGTGAGAGATCATCTTATAATGCTACTGTCAATCAAAGCAAGATAAGATGCATAAAAGATAAACATCACATGCAATCAATATAAGTGATATGATATGGCCATCATCATCTTGTGCTTGTGATCTCCATCTCTGAAGCACCGTCATGATCATCATCGTCACCGGCGCGACACCTTGATCTCCATCGTAGCATCGTTGTTGTCTCGCCAATCTTATGCTTCCACGACTATCGCCACTGCTTAGTGATAAAGTAAAGCATTACAGCGCGATTGCATTGCATACAATAAAGCGACAACCATATGGCTCCTACCAGTTGCCGATAACTCGGTTACAAAACATGATCATCTCATACAATAAAATTTAGCATCATGTCTTGACCATATCACATCACAACATGCCCTGCAAAAACAAGTTAGACGTCCTCTACTTTGTTGTTGCAAGTTTTACGTGGCTGTTACGGGCTTAAGCAAGAACCAATCTTACCTACGCATCAAAACCACAACGATAGTTTGTCAAGTTGGTGCTGTTTTAACCTTCGCAAGGATCGGGCGTAGCCACACTCGGTTCAACTAAAGTTGGAGAAACTGTCACCCGCAAGCCACCTCTGTGCAAAGCACGTCGGGAGAACCAGTCTCGCGTAAGCGTACGCGTAATGTTGGTCCGGGCCGCTTCGTCCAACAATACCGTCGAACCAAAGTATGACATGCTGGTAAGCAGTATGACTTATATCGCCCACAACTCACTTGTGTTCTACTCGTGCATATAACATCAACATACTAGGAAAATGGCTATAGATGGGATTGACACTAATGGCGCACCAGAAAGATGGTGCGCCATTAGTATATACTAATGGCGCACCACAATCTGATGCGCCATTAGAGTTTAAACAACTAATGGCGCACCATGCTACGGGTGCGCCATTAGTATCAAAAAAAATTTTTAACTAGTGCGCCTGTCCAAACATACTAATGGCGCATCCCGGCAAAGTGCGCCATTAGTAGTTGTAACTACTAATGGCGCACTAGGCAGCAGGTGCGCCATTAGTATAGAATTTTTTTTTTGAATTAGTGCGCCTATCCAAACATACTAATGGCGCATCCTGCCCAAGTGCGCCATTAGTAGTTGTAACTACTAATGGCGCACCAGGCAGTGGGTGCGCCATTAGTATAGGATTTTTTTTTGAACTAGTGCGCCTATCCAAACATACTAATGGCGCATCCTGCCCAAGTGCTCCATTAGTAGTTGTAAGTACTAATGGCGCACCATGCAAGAGGTGCGCCATTAGTAAGTGGGCAGCAACAAGATATTTGGGACAGCCTCTCCTACCCACACACTCACTTTCTCCCCACTTCATTCTCTCCACCTCCTCCTTGTCTCGGGTGCCTCCTCTTTTTCACCTCATTTCCACCATAGATTCATTCAAATTAAGTGGTTAAATTACCTTGTTTTAATAGGTAAGTAAGGGGGGAAGCTATATTTAGGTTGTTCTCCTTACAACAATGTGCACATGCACTTTTTACGGCCTAGCTAGATCTATGTATGTTCGTGGTGTTGCATATGTTTGTGGTGTTGCATATGTGTTTGTGTTTGGAGGTGTACCGGTATTTGATATGCGATAGTTGCCAATATTTTGCCGGAATGTTGATTCATTTCCGTTTCGGCGAGAATTTTGGCATTAAGCATTC
>NC_041390.1:166459268-166643304 GCF_002162155.2 Triticum dicoccoides | reverse complement strand
GCCCCGGACGCCGCCCCGACCCCGCCGCTCGGACGCTGCCCCGCCGCCCCGACGCCGCCTCGACCCCTGCCTCTCTACGAGGAGGTAACCCTAACCCCACCCGCGCACGTGGTGATCTAAGGTTATAGGGTATAGATCCTTTGATCCGTGCTTGGTATGGAAATGTTGCTCTCTGATCTCCTTAGGGCGATTCTATGACTTGCTTGTGGTGTTTGGTAATTTAGTTGTTGTGATCTGCAGACTGCAGGCATCATTCTGGAGTTTAATGGAGTGCAGGGCAAGTTTTACCTGTATCCGAATTGTTTGTTTGTTACACCATTGAATTGTTCGCTTGTTTCATGTCATGGAAGAAACCGGTCTGCTGCTTGATAACTTTATATTAGTTTCACAATGCAGCATGTGTAATATTTTGGTTTATCATGAGATTTTGCAGTAATCAATTGTCACATACCTTTTTTCCTTTTTGCGGGGGCTTTTCACATTTGTTATGTCTCATCAGTCATCTTGAGAATGATATTTGCAAGTGACTAAGTCGACTACCTTGCATCAAGATATACCTACAGCTGCACAAAATGTTATGTGCAGTTTAGTTTCTGGAGTAGGTTTTAACTCCATTCAAACATTCAGAAGCACCTAAAAGAACCCCACACCATGGAAACTCACAATTAGTAGCGTCGATGCTATCTGCTAGTTTTCAAATAATTAGAATTTCTTATTGCAAGATGCCCACCGCTAGAGAACAACCATTGATGTTATCACCTACTGTTTCGTTTATTCTTAAGAGGTTTGGTTATATAACTCAGCGGCATTTTAATTCCCGATAATTGGGTTTACACTGGAGTATTTTATTTCTGTGGGGAGAGGGAGAGAAGCCAGTGCAGGGTGTGGGAAGCACCTCTTCATGTGATTTTTTTTTGCTTTATTGTGTAATTTTTTTTCTTGAGGCCCTGACCGTAGAACAACCGTTCTATGGTATTTTTTTCAATTATGTACAAACAGTTACAAGGTTGGAAAAGGAAAAGGTCTATAAAACTTCAGTTTTTGCTAACATTAGGAGATTAAAGGTCCCTTGTGATGTATTTATGTAAATTGTGTCAAAGGGGGACTAAAATGCAAAGCTTCTGACTTGAAGATCCAACTATTCTGGCTATGAACAAGAATAAATTTTAGAGAGATTGCATGAAAGGATTATAAGTTGTTGTTGATCCAAGTGTTGAAGGGATCTACTTTCCTTTGCTTTGATATGTATGCCGGACAGCCTCTTTACAGGTAGAGATACCCTGTTCAAGGACAGGGGGGCGGGGGTGTGAACTTTGTGAAATCCTGTCCTATTGATGACTTTGCAAACTTATCAGGAGGTGGTGTTAGGAAATCTAAACAGTTTAAACTATATAGGAAGACATTTATAGGTTAGAAACAATCTGTTCTACTTCTGCAGATTATCTAGATAAGTGATGAAGTTTACTTAGTATAGTATTTTTTTTCTGTCACTTCTTTATCTACCGAAAGTGTGAACCCATGGTATGAGCCACTAATGCAAGCATCGTCATTCTTTTCTGAGTTTGTCTAATTCACATCTAAATGTTTTCTAAGGATGTCACATCTAAACTCCCACAAATAACGCAGCAACAAGGAACAAAAAAAAAGCTGGGGCAAAAAAAAATACACCACAAACATAGTGGACACAAGGTTAGACGTGACATAAATGTGTCCTAGACAGACCCTTCTTTTCTTAGTGAAACATCAACTTTCCAAAGACAATATTCCAAACTGGACAGTTGATACATAGAGCTATTTTACTTTAACATTTAAAGTGTGGCTGCAAATCTAGAATGCAGGAGGTGAAAATTCATTGTCTAATCTGTTTCTCAGTTTCCTCTTTCAGAAACGAGAGATTTTTCAAGACCTTGCTCCACAGCTGTGGCACTCCTTTGGCACTATTGCTGCACTGCTCCAGGTAGGTTACAGTTATTGCACTGTTCTAAATTCAGTCGCAATGGCAAGAGTACATATGTACTTGTGCAGTTCTTGTTATTTAAGTAAGGGTGGTTGTCCATGGTACTGAGCGCTGCTGTTTCTATGCCAAGTCTTAAATATTTCCATTGTTTATTGTTAAAAAGCTTTCCTCATTTTGGTGACTTTACAGAATAAGTAAATCTTAACTAGCAGTGGTTAATAATTAAGTCTTCTTCTTTTTCCTTTGCAGCTCACATCCCACTGTACCTGTACCCGTTCCTGAATACTACCAGCAAGACAAGACCTTTTGAGTACTTGAGGCTTACCAGCTTGGGTGTTATTGGTGCTCTTGTGAAGGTAAATTAAAACTAGATACTTATGCAAACTAGGAATGGATGGTCCATGTAGATTTTTGCTTTAAATGGTGAGAGGGTTGTTGAACCAGAGGGGAAAACAGTGATGGGGATTGGCTGTATTCTTTCTTTTTTTTGTAGACTATATCTTGTTCTTTTGGTATTCTCATTCCAGTAATCCAGTCATTTTAATCAAATGGACTGGTTGGGATTGGATCCCAGGAATCTCAACAGGAACTGTTATTTTTGAAGCAAACAGGCTAATGATTTGTTAGAAATTATATTGTTTCTTCTTTTGGATATCCGATTCTGATATGTCAGAAACACAACATATCAAAAGTTAGCAATGACCAAACTGGCATGTAACAGAGACACTATAAAAGATAGCCAACATCCAGTTAGGCCAACATAACAGTGAACAAAACTACTGTCAATCAGCTCAGTTCTAGTGCTGTTGGATTTTTCTCGATTGTATTCTTGCAGTTTTGAAAATTCAGTTCATTCGGTTACTGAAAATTCAGTTAATTCAGTTAGGCACACAAATTTCAGAACTTTTGTGTGCCCTAGTACTTGGTGTTAGTAGAAAACCAGGAGTGTCAATGGGACTAGAATTCACTTGTTCTTATCTGGGTTTGTAAAACTTGTTCATGTACTGAACTACTAATGCCTTGTGATGCTCTGAATTACTTGTGATGCCTCTGAATTACTTGTGATCACATTGAGAAAGACTTGTAAAGATGATGATCATCTTTAACAGAAAACAATTTGTGATGATTTTGCTAGTTTGCTGGGTTTTGTCTCCGACCATCGTGTCGTGATGATTTTGCAGGTACCCCGAGAGGCCCTTGAGTTTGCCGGAATGTCGATTAACTTCCGTTCCGGCAAATTCGGGTACTCCATATGTCCTATTTTCAGCAAAGGTCATGCTGAAATTTTCCGTGAATTTTAGCATGACTTTGCTAAAAATAGGACATATGGGGTACTTGTGACTAATGCATGGGCCGGGGTATCTTAGTAGTTAATTAAGTAGGATCAAGTGCCCCGGCGTACTTGTGACTAATGCATGGCTTTTAGGGTGCCTCGGTGTCGATAAAAACCGAAATGATGAAAAGTTAGGCTTTTAGGGTGCCTTGGCGTCGAAAAACCCTCAATGATAAAAGCTTAGATTTTAGGATGCCTCGGTGTCGACAAACTCTAAATGATGAGACCATGATCTTGTTCCTTGACAATAACCAACTTTTTGACCAAACTTTGTTTCTATTTAGAGAGAAACATGGCCCACAACGATGAGGCCGGGGGTTCGGGCGGCAAGGCATTCTGGGAGCTGTCCCAGGAGATGGAGGAACAACCTCACTTGTATGAGGCCGCCGCCTTCCCCACCGATCCTGAGACCACGGATGGTGCCGCCAAGGATGACCACACTGATGCCACCACTGATGGTGCCGCCGAGGATGCCACCACTGATGATGGCGGCGCACGCACAGATAGCAGCCAGCCGAAGAGGCAACGGAAGGACCGGCGCCCGATCGTGCTCCGCACCCTCAAGGAGGAAGTTACTGAAGTGGACTCCAACGGGAATCCAACGGTGCCCGAACGAATAGTCAAGGGGTACTCGCTTCAGCTCGGGTGCATTGTCCGGAGCACCGTCTCGATCAACACCGAGAACCTGAGGCATCCTGACCAGGGGAATTTGCGCCACCTCCTCTTCACGAAGCTGCACGAACGATACAAGTTCCCCGCTGAATTCGAAAACACAAGCCTCAAAGGGAATAAAGTGAACAATGCTGCCCTCACGAAGATGAGCAAGGCCCTGTCTACTTGGAAAAGCAATGTGAAGAGAATGATCGAGAAAGGTGAGAGTTATGAGAAGATCAAGGAGAAAAATCCTTCGATCACCGAAGATGACTACAACGACTTCAAGATCAATTGCTCGAGCACCGCAAGCTCCCAATCAAGTGAGTGGGGGAAACAAATGCGGGAGCTGAACATAGGGGAACACACACTCGGTCCCGGCGGTTACAGAGTGGTGGAGCCTATATGGGACAAGGAGGAGGCGGACCGTGCCGAGCAAGGCCTACCGCCCCTCTTCGATAAATACGGTGACAAGCAGACCAGGAACTTTGTCAGGGCCCGGTACAAGAAGGACCCAAAAACAAAGGAGCTTACCACGGATCCGAAGACCAGGCGGCTTGAGCTTGTTCTGGTAAGGAATACACCCCTGCGTAATTAGCTCCATATGGTTGCATTCTAATTAATGAAGCCGAATTTCTAAATGGTTCACATTCCTTCCGCAGGCGACTGAAAGCAGTAGCGCGGGGTCGACTAAGAGCAACCCTTGGGACACCACTCTAAATAGGGGGTTGAATATAATGAAGAACAAGGATAAGCTCAGTAAGCCGACGTCAGCTGGTCGTGTGGCCGGCAAAGGCTTGTCGACAAAATGGGGGTCATACTATACCGCTGGTGTGCGGAAGGAGAAAAAGACCAGCTCGGAAAGCCAGGCGCGAGAGGTTCAAGAACTCAAGGCACAGGTGGTGCGGATTCCGGAGATTGTCCAAGAGCAAGTGGAACAATGACTCGGAGCGACGATCACCACCCTTGTGCCTACCTTGATCTCGGGGTTGAGTGCGTGGATTGCGGGCGGCCAACAGGGGCCGCCCCCGATTCCTAGCTTCACGGCCAGCAACTCGCATAATGCGATGGCGGGGCCATTGGTGCCTCCGGCGGAGGCGGCATTGGTGTCTCCGACGCCGGCACGGGAGCTTAATGCACCCGGGTGTACGCCGGCCGGCACCACTTCAGCAAGCGGCCGCTCCGTCAACTGCACGCCCGCCGTTGGCGGTGCCTCGACATTAGCCGAGCTCGACGCCATCATCACGGTAACTAATTAAGCCTCTCTCAGCCGAGGACTTCATCTCCTTGCCTTTGACTGGGCATCCCTGACGCCCTACATGTTTTCGCAGGGCGCCGCCGACGTTCCGTGCACTCTCCTTCACTTCGTGAACAACGAGTTGGTCGATGTCGCCAAGGGCAAAATCGTTCAACCGGGCAACCCCTTGTTCCACGGTACCCAGATGCCACCCAACTTGTTTAGGGTTCAACTGGTTCGGGTGCTGCCAGGCTGCGACAACTTGTTACCTCCGATTCGACCCGTCGGGGCCGACGATGATGACGTGATGACCCTCAGCGCCTGCCTGAGCTGGCCCCTGCTTTGGCCGAAGAGCCAGATTCGTTTGGGGGCGGGGGACACCACCCCAAAGACAACACCGCCAGTCATGCCGGCGCCAAGTCGGCCCCATGGCAAGACCGCCGTAACGGTGCCGGACATCCCTATGCCACTGGATCCAAACATGCATATGGCACAGGATCAGAACGACGACGACGACGACGATGATACATTTGGCAACGTCGATCAGTACTTTGCCGAGCATGGGTACGATGGCGACTTCATGGGGCCTCCTTCTCAAGAACCAAACCCAACAAAAGACGTGTGCGATCTAGCTCGTACCGCGAAGAAGCCAAGTTGCAACAGGCGCCGTCTGGCGTTCAGCTCTCAGGAGACGCCTCCAGCTGCCGACTTCACCGAGCCTCAGATAGGCGAGGTGCGAAATATTATCAGCCCCAACACACTCAAGAAGGCGGTCTGTGAGCAGAACTCGGTCCCATTACAGGAGAAGAAGAAGGCACGCAAAAGAAAGACTAAGAAGGGTGCGAGCCAGCCGGCACCGAGTACGATCCGTGCTCAGGACGGGCCACCTTCACCGCAGGATATCTCGAGGAGGGTGCATGTGGCGGGTAGGGCGATGCTACCGACAAATATGCTCAATGCTGCAACCGGTGCTATGCGGAGTCTGCATGACAGTGTTCTTGCTTTGGAGAAGCGGCGTCTCAGGGAGAAGGATGTGGCATACCCGGTTTTCGCGGCCAAGGTGCCAGAGGGCAAGGGCTTTGTGGATAACTCCATCGGGCGTACAATCGTCCTGCGTTTTGATGACATCCACGCTATGTTGAACCTTCATCCGCTGCACTACACCTTCGTTCGGCTATTTTCGCTGAGTATGGAGATGCGGATCATTCGCGACAAGACCCCGGACATCGTGATAGTCGACCCCTTCTACATGCGTGCCAAGATCTTGGGCAGCGCTGGGGACCGGCAAGTCGCGAGTTCTTACCTCGAAGGCGTCATTCTGGCAAACCAAGATAAGGATAACTTCCTCGTGCCTTACTTTCCCGAGTAAGTCCTCCCCTCAACCGGCCCGTAACATATGAATTCTTACTTTTCGATCGTTTTTCTTTTAACATTCCGTGTTTTTTGCAGTGACACACGTTGCACGCTCATCCTCCTAAGCCCCAAATATTCCATGGCCACGTATTTCGACCCGGACCGTCAGTCGAACGTAGACTACACAAATGTCAAGAAGGTTCTTGATGATGTTCTCCCTGGCTACGCCCAATCTGGAGGCACCTTCACCAGGCCTATTCGTAAGTACGGCAAGCACGTGTTCTCCCACAATACGACGTTCTGCTGCGTCAAGCAGCCGCCTGGCGGTCAGAAGGGTGCCTACTACGCCATCCATCACATGCGGGCGATCGTACGAGACCATCATCAACTTCTGCTACCGAGTAAACTCCAAGATTGGGCCGCGAGCGTGTCGGCAATCCAGGACGCGGACCTCCGACAAGAATTCTTTCGCATCCAGTCGGAGTTTGCGGAAATCATCCATCAAGATGTCCTTCGTACCTCGGGGCAGTTCTACCTCAGAAATCAACCGTCCAACAGTGACATCGACACAATGCTACAAATGCAGGATGACAACGCCCGTTCTTTCATGACTCCCACGATAGACGGCGGCTTCATCCACGCTCCGGTCCCTTGAGTCGAGTTGTCTAGTTCTGAAACATCGATTGGCTCATGTTGTAATTAAACTTTAATGAACTTGTAGTATGTCTCTTTGGTTTTGAGAGTCGTTCAACTTAGATGTAATCGATGCTATTAATGTCTTGCTTTTCTCTTCTGATCGTTCTGTTGCATAATTATATATTGCTTATGTATTGTCTGTGAATTGGTACTAACGTTTCGTTTGGCTAGTGCATAGTGATGCCGACGTATGTCGTGTACAAGGGTAAGGTTCCCGGAGTCTACGATGACTGGGAGGAGTGTCGGAGACAGGTTCACCGATTCAGCGGTAACAGTTACAAAGGGTACACCACTAGGGCCGAGGCCGAATCTAGATACGCCCGCTATCTAGCGGGAGAGGGGAGGGAGCGTTGGAGGAACCGGATGAAGACGAGTTTCATCGTGATGATGCTCATCGTGATGACCGCAGCTCTCTTCTATGTGATGGTAGTTTAGATGATCGATATCGACTTGTAATGCGAAGACAAACTCGCTACTCGCGGTCTCGAGACTTGTAACATAATGTTCTATCTTTGTTCGGTCTTTTTAATTCGGAGACTAATATGATGAATTGTATTCGGAGACTAATATGATGAATTGTATTGAAAGACTAATCTTCTATTGTATTTGATGAATCTATTGTTGATGTGTGCTGTCTATATTTTGTCAAATTATACATTTTGTAACCTGTGCAAAAAACAGAAAATAAAAAAATAAAAAAAACTAATATTCATACTAATGGCGCATCACACGACAGTGCGCCATTAGTATGACAGTGCATACTAATGGCGCATCACCGGGTAGTGCGCCATTAGTATGCTGCGGTTACTAATGGCGCATCCAGAGGTGGTGCGCCATTAGTATGCCAAAGCACCTGGGTATACATGCCAACTGGGAGGCATACTAATGGCGCACCCTCGCATATACTAATGGCGCACCAGGTGGTGCGCCATTAGTATACCAGATATTAATGGCGCACCAGCTGGTGCGCCATTAGTAAAAATTACTAATGGCGTGCTATCAATGGCGCACCAGTGATGCGCCATTAATGGCCATATTAGGTGCGCCATTAGTAGTGGTATTTCTAGTAGTGCTAGGCTCGGATGCCACTGTTAGGGAACGTAGTAATTTCAAAAAATTTCCTACGCACACGCAAGAGCATGGTGATGCATAGCAACGAGAGGGGAGAGTGTGATCTACGTATCCTTGTAGATCGACAACGTAAGCGTTTGGTTGATGTAGTCGTACGTCTCCACGGCCCGACCGATCAAGCACCGAAACTACGGCACCTCCGAGTTCTAGCACACGTTCAGCTCGATGACGATCCCCGGGCTCTGATCCAGCAAAGCGTCGGGGAGGAGTTCCGTCAGCACGACGGCGTGGTGACGATCTTGATGTCCGACCGTCGCAGGGCTTCGCCTAAGCACCGCTACAATATGACCGAGGTGGAATATGGTGGAGGGGGGCACCGCACACGGCTAAGGAACGATCACGAAGATCAACTTGTGTCTATGGGGTGCCCCTTGCCTCAGTATATAAAGGATGGAGGAGGAGGAGGCCGGCCAAGGCAATTGGTGCGGCCAAGATGTGGAGTCCTACTAGGATTCCAAGTCCTAGTAGGAGTCCACCAAGAGGGGAGGAAGGGAGAAGGAAGTGGAGGAGAAGGAAAGGTGGCCGGCCCCCTTTTCCCTAGTCCAATTCGGACCAGAGGGGAGGGGGGCGCAGCAGCCCCTTGGCCCTTTCTCCTCTTCCCACTAAAGCCCATCAAGGCCCATTGCTTCTCCCGTAACTACCCAGTACTCCGAAAAATACCCGAATCACTCGGAACCTTTCCGATGTCCGAATATAGTCGTCCAATATATCGATCTTTACGGCTCGACCATTTTGAGACTCCTCGTCATGTCCCCTATCTCATCCGGGACTCCGAACTCCTTCGGTACATCAAAACTCATAAACTCATAATATAACTATCATCGAAACCTTAAGCGTGCGGACCCTACGGGTTCGAGAACAATGTAGACATGACCGAGACACGTCTCCGGTCAATAACCAATAGCGGAACTTGGATGCTCATATTGGCTCCTACATATTCTACGAAGATCTTTATCGGTCAGACCACATAACAACATACGTTGTTCCCTTTGTCATCGGTATGTTACTTGCCCGAGATTCGATCGTCGGTACCTCAATACCTAGTTCAATCTCGTTACCGGTAAGTCTCTTTACTCGTTCCGTAATACATCATCTCGCAACTAACTCATTAGTTGCAATGCTTGCAAGGCTTATGTGATGTGCATTACCGAGAGGGCCTAGAGATACCTCTTCGACAATCGGAGTGACAAATCCTAATCTCGACATACGCCAACCCAACATGTACCTTTGGAGACACCTGTAGAGCACCTTTATAATCACCCATTTACGTTGTGACGTTTGATAGCACACAAAGTGTTCCTCCGGCAAACGGGAGTTGCATAATCTCATAGTCATAGGAACATGTATAAGTCATGAAGAAAGCAATAGCAACATACTAAACGATCGGGTGCTAAGCTAATGGAATGGGTCATGTCAATCAGATCATTCACCTAATGATGTGATCCCGTTAATCAAATAACAACTCTTTGTCCATGGTTAGGAAACATAACCATCTTTGATTAACGAGCTAGTCAAGTAGAGGCATACTAGTGACACTCTGTTTGTCTATGTATTCACACTTGTATTATGTTTTCGGTTAATACAATTCTAGCATGAATAATAAACATTTATCATGATATAAGGAAATAAATAATAACTTTATTATTGCCTCTAGGGCATATTTCCTTCAATTGGATCTGCAATTATGGGAGAAGCATGAGAAGTACAATGAATGGTAAGGGAGTGACAAGAGGGTTGGATTAAAAAAAAGATCTCCATTGAAAACGTCAAGGAAGATGGACGCGAGTAGAAGGGATGAGACTCATCAAAAGTCATATCTCGAGAAATAGGCATCTGACACCCAACATGATCCCTTATGCTCATCGTTGTATCCTAAGAAGACACACTCAACGGACTGAGCAGTCAGTTTAGTGCATTCACGTGGGCAAGGACATAACAAACACAACCAAACAATTGAAGCGTTGAATAATCAGGAAAAAAAATAGACGGTCGAAAGGAGCGCCACCCTGTAGAGCAATGGATTGCTTTGCTGAAGGTTGATTAGATGGAAGTGGAGACATACTCGGCCCAAAAGTGTGGTGAAAGAGAGGCGGTGACCATCAATGGAGGAGCCGTCTTAAGAAGGTGACGATGCTTGCGCTCGGCCACGCCATTTTGAGCATGAGCACCAGGATAAGAGAATCAAAGTCTGCTCAGCAAGGATTCCATGCAACAGCTTGGAGATATACTCTCCACCAGAGTCACCATAGAACACATGAATAGGCGTAGAGAATTGAGTGTGAACCATGGCTGCAAAAGACTTATAGATAAGACCTCAATACGAGAAGAAATAAAGTATATATCCAGGTGTGTTGAGAGAAGTCACTAGCAGACGCAAAGGGAGAAGATCCCTCGAGATCAGAGTGAACAAGGATGAGAGATGAGGTAACTGGACCACGTATTAGAGACATCATCAGAGATTGATCCAAGAAGACCACGTCAAACTAAGGATGAGAGATCACAAGTGACCCAAGGTGATGATGCCACTCTTGAAAATATCTAGTAGACAAGGCAACAGAGGAAGAGACTGGCGGCACTGGAAATACAAGGACTTGATCCGGCATCCCACTTGCCTGTGCACTCTTCGTACCCCGCCGATCTGGCTAGGTGTTCCTTTCCTGTTTGCGGGTTGTGTGCCACGTGTTTGATTAAGCACCTCGGGTTATCCTACTGTGCACCCTTGGCCTTGACTTTTGGTAGCGCTTGTCCTCGGCTCGTCTCGTGCATAATCCAGGTACGCGTTGACTGTCCGAGCTCCCGCTCACCATTGGTGGTGCTCGAGCGTGCGGTTATGGTGTCACACATAAAGGGAACACAGGATGTGGGATTGAGACAGTGCTTGGAGCAACCCGCAGAAAGGCAAAGGATGCCCATCAAGACTGGTAGGGAGCGAAGGTGGTCACAAAGGTAGACGTTGCTAGTGATGATCCTGGTGCCAGTGATGATCGACTTGTAGAAGTGTTCGACCACGAGCCTTCACCAAGGCAATGTACTTAGAGTCGTTGCCAGAGATGATCGACTTGTAGTAGAAGTGTTCGATCATGGGTTGAATGGTGGACTGAAAGTTTTGGATAATGAGCACTCGCCAAGAATATCACGTCGAACTAAGGATGAGAGATCACAAGTGACGCAAGGCAATGATGTCGCTCTTGAAAATATCTGGTAGACAAGGCAACAGAGGCAGAGACTGGCGGCACTGGCAGTAGAGGGACTTTATCCGGCATCCATTTGCTTCTTCGTACCCCGCCGATCTGGCTGGGTGTTCTTTTCCTGTTTGTGGGTTGTCCTCGGCTCGTCCCGTGCATAATCCAGGTACGCGTCGACTGTCCGAGCTCCTGCTCACCATTGGTGGTGCTCGAGTGTGCGATTATGGTGTCACACAAAAAGGGAACACGGGATGTGGCATTGAAATAGTGCTCATAGCAACCCGCAGCAAGGCAAAGGATGCCCATCTAGGTAGGGAGCGGAGGTGGTCACAAAGGTGGACGTTGACTCCATAGGAGTCTCAACCGTGCGGACATAAGAAATTCACTATGACGAGCCTTCACCAAGGCAATGTACTTAGAGTCGTTGCTAGTGATGATTGACATGTAGAAGATGTGTTCAATCATGAGTTGAATGGTGGACCAAAAGTGTAGGATAATGAGCAGTCGCCAAGAACTAGCCGCAATCACCACTGAGACGAAGCGCTCAAACCAGGCACGAGGGGTTTGCTTAGGGCCATATAGACAGCGACGAAGACGACAAACCATGCCATTAGGAAGAGAACCTAGGTGGTGGCTACTTGTAGGCATTCTTGACATCAGGTTGAGAGATAGAATAGCAGCGAATAGAAGCCACATTGAGAAGTGTGCGAAGAGTGATCACGTGGGCCATATATATAGGAGCAAATGTCTCTTCGTAGTCATGACCATGTTCTCACCACTAAAGGAGCTTTGTAATGCTCAAGAGTATCATCAGTTTTAAGCTTGTAGACCCACTTACAAGTGATGAGATGAGCACATGGAGGAAGGGAAATGAGATTCCACGTTCCGATTCGGGCAAGAGCATCAATCTTCGATGCCATCACATGCATCCATTTGGGATGAACAACCTCATGGCAAGAAGTCGTCTTGAGAAGAGCTGCGCAGTAACCATAGCGGTCAATTGGTAGAAGAAGGCGAGCTCGAAAGCCATAAGTAGGCTAAGCTGGAGGCGGTGCGTTGCCAACGAAAGAAGATATAATAGTCGAGGGAGATGGCTTATCAGAAGAATCCACAACATGCTGACCATGAGTGTAGTGAGTCGAGTTACATGAGCAAAAGAAGAAACATATAAAAAGTCAAAGTGAGTCATAACATACCCACCAAGTGATGGGACGAACATGAGGAGGAAGAGAAACAATATCTGGTGAGGAAAAAAATGTATGTCAGATTTGTTTGACTATTTCTAGATGCTTCCACTCTAGTGTAGTATTTCTTTTGTTTTCTTTTCTACCCTACCTACTGTTTTCTAGAGTCTTCTAGTTGTGAGTAGCTATGAGTAGAATGGTGAAACTTACATAATGTTTTCTAGAGTATTCCAGCTATAAGTAGAAGTATGTGAAGGCTTCCCGTAGCCCTATAAATAGAGGTCCTCACCTACTTTGTACCAGACTATGTACCCACTACATGTAATAGAACTTGTTCTTATCTAAGATCTTGGAGTAGATCTTGTGCCCTAGGAGTTCTGGACTGAACTCTTGCTGCCCTATCGGCCTACATTCTCCTCTAGAGCGATATCTAGCACAGCACGTTGAAGTTGTTCCTTCAACACTTGTGTTGTACACATTGTAGCAGCAAGGTGGAGTTGCTCCTCCACAATCTTTGTGCTGCTTCAGGTGGCATCAGAGCCTTGTTGACCCATACTATAGTTCTTGCTGTCCTCTTCGAGAGCAAGCTGCAGCAAGTAATGGAGCAATTGGAGAAGAGGATGTATGCTGCAGAACAACAAATCAAAGAGCTGCGTGAAGATCTTAATCGGAGACTTGACCAGCTGGTTGAGATGATAAGAAAGGGTGTTCCCCCTGCTACCAATGAAGGAGATTCATCTAAAGAAGAAGATGTTCATCAAATAAGGAGAGGTAATCTTGGAGCAAGACCGCCACAACAACGTGTTGTTCAACGTGCTTCAAGAAGGCCAATTTATGTTGGAACTTCTGAAGGTGAAGAATATGATGAAGCCCTTGAAGAAGCTGATCTCTATGCATATCGGAGAGTACCCAACCCTACATATGCAAGGGATACATACAAGGTGAAAGTTGACATCCCAACTTTTAATGGAAATGTTGATATTGAAGGGTGCCTAGATTGGTTATATGAAGTGGAGACTTTCTTTGAGGTCATGGAGATTTCGGAAGATCATAGAGTCCCTTTGGTCGCATACAAGCTGAAAGGAGGAGTCGGTGCATGGTGGCATCGCGTTCAAGAAGAGCGCAGGACGAGAGGAGAACCTCGTGTGAGAACTTGGCGGAAAATGAAAAGTCTCTTGAAAGGAGATTTTTGCCTGCTGATTATGACCAGATCCTATTTATCCAATTTCAAAATTGTGCTCAAGGAAATAGGACTATTTCAGATTATACGGAGGAGTTTCTAAGGCTACAAGTGAGGTGCAACCTTGCTGAAACTGAAGATCAATAAATTGCAAGGTACATCAATGGTCTCAATGATGCTATTCAAGATCGATGATGCTGCAACAAATCTGGTCCGTTGATCAAGCACAAGCTCTAGCCTTAAAAGCTGAGAGGTTTGTGAGGACAAGAAAGGCAACTAAGGCTCCATATCCTCCATATCCTCATACCGAAGGCATGTCTAGGAGTCAGCCTAATAGGGGAAGAAAAGACCGCTCCACCAAAGGCAAAATGACCCATCCAGAAGTAAACTAGAGGCAAGGGTAAGTCCAATGAAGGCCCAAAATGCTATAAATGTGGTGAAGAGGGACACATATCCAGCGGTTGCCCACTAAGGAAATTTGTTAACACAACTATCCATGATGGTGAAGGCGATGAGGAAGAATATGAATCTGAAGATGTAGAGGGACAAGAAGTTTGTCAAGAAGAAGGTGAAGAGGTGGTATGTGTGATTCAGCGTCTCCTATGCTCCACACCACAACCTGACAACAAACAAAGGAAGAAAATATTTGAGAACAAATGCACAGTGAATGGTATGCAAGTTAGTGATTGATAGTTGCAGCTGCGAGAATCTTATCCCCCAGAAGTTGGTGAGCCATTTAAAGCTTGATACTCATGATCATCCAAACCCCTACACTATTGGGTGGATCAAGAAAGGAGTGCATATGAGGATCACCAAAAAATGCAACTTGCCACTTCCCTTGGGCAAGCATTATCGCTCAAATGTGTTGTATGACATAGTTGATATGGACGCTAGCCATGTTCTTCTTGGGAGACCTTGGCAATTTGATGTGGATACTACACACAAGGGCAAGGAAAACTCTTACTCTTTCATTTGGAACAAGAGAAAGATCATTATCTTACCAAACAAAACCGAAGGTAATACCTCTAAGGAGGAAGGGAAAACTATGTTAACTATCTCCCATACCTCTCATGAGTTTATGGAAGGCTTGAAGGAGGTAGATTTGTGTGTTGCACTTGTTGTAAAACGAGAAGAGCGCCCGACTGTTGAAATTCCAGCAAAGGTACGTGGTTTATTGGCAGAATTTCAGAACATACTTGGAGAGCCACAAGGCTTTTTTTTAAGGTTAGCCACAAGGCTTGCCACCGGTGAGAGGAATTCAACATAGAATTGACTTAATTCCAGGAGCAAGTCTTCCTAATCTTCCAGACTATTGAATGAGCCCAAAGGAGCATGATATATTGAAGGAGCAACAATCACCTCTGCCATCGCAAGGAGCCATTTGGTATGAATAACATCATGATAAGAAGTCAGCTCAAGAACATCAGCGCGAACGCTTTGAAGACCAAAGCGGTTAACAGGCGGAAGCGAACGAGGAAGCAAGACATAAGTAGGCTAGGAGGGGAAGTGGCACATCAGTAGACACATTCACAAAACGCGGACCATGTATATAAAAGTGAGGAAAAGATGGAAGAATAAGAGCAAAAATCATCGGGATAAACTTAGGTGATGGAGACAAGGAAGCCACAACTGATGAAGGTGTAGAATCCTGTGATAAGCGAGGTGAGAAAATCATAGGAGATGATGGCATTGGATCTGCAATTATCGGAGAAGCAGGAGCAGTACAACGAATGGATAAGGGAGTGATAGGTGTGTTGGATTTAAAAAAAGAGAGATTTCCTCCATTGAAAAGGTCGAGGAAGATGGACGCAGGTGACCCAAGGCGATGATGCGAGTGCTGAAAATAGCGGGTAGGCAAGGCAACAGAGTCTAAGACCGGCGGCGATAGCAGCAAAGGGACTTGATCCAGCATCCCACGTGCCTATGCACTCTCTGTACCCTACCGATTTGGCTTGGTGTTCTTCTCCTGTTTGCGGGTTGTGTGCCATGCACTTGATTAAGCACCCCAGGTTCTACTATGCGCCCTTGGTCCTGGCTTTAGGTAGCGGCTTGTCTCGTGCATAATCCAGGTACGCGTCAACTATTCGAGCTCTTGCTATGGTGTCGCGCAACAAGGGAACACGGGATGTACGATTGAGACAGTGCTCATAGCAACCCACAGCAAGGCAAACGATGCCCATCAAGATTGACATGGAGCGAAGGTGGGCACAAAGGTGGACGTTGACTCCACATGAGTCTCAACAGTGCGCTCATTAGTAAGTGCAGCACGAGCAAGATCCTGGATATACTTTTCTTTGGCAATAATGAACAATCTCAAGGAAGTAGCGAAGAGGATCAAGATCAGACATACGAAATTCACCATGACGAGCCTTCACGAGCAATGTACTTAAGAGTCGTCATGATTGACATGTAGACGAAGTGTTCGACCATGAGTTTAATGGTGGACTGAAAGTGCAGGATCATGAGCACTCGCCAAAAACCAGCCGCAATCACCACTGAGACGAAGGGCTCAAACCAGGCACGAGGGGTTTGCTTAGGGCCATATAGACAGTGACGAAGACAATAGACCATGCCATCAGGAAGAGAACCCAGGTGGTGGCTACTTGTAGGCATTCTTGACATCAAGCTGAGAGATAGACTAGCGGCGAATTGAAGCCATATTGAGAAGTGTGCGAAGAGTGGTCGTGTGGGCCATATATATATAGGAGCAAATGTCTCATCGTAGTCATGACCATGTTCTTACTACTAAACAAGCTTTCTAACACTCAAGAGTATCATCAGTCTTAACCTTGTAGACCCACTTACAAGTGATGAGACAAGCACGAGGAGGAAGGGAAGTGAGATTCCACATGCCGATGCGGGCAAGAGCATCAATCTTCGATGCCATCACATGCAGCCATTTGATATGAACGACCTCGCGGTAAGAAGTCGTCTCGGGAAGAGCTGCACAGTAACCTTAGCGGTCAATAGGCAGAAGCGGGCGAGCTGGAAAGCCATAAGTAGGGTGAGCTGGAGGAAGTGTGTTGCCAACAAAAGAAGATATAATAGTCGAGGGAGATGGCTCATTAGAAGAATCCACAACATGCGGACCACGAGTGTAGTCAAAGTACCAAAGAGTGCCTTTACTATCTACTGGGAGGGAAGTACCATCGGCAGTAAGAACATGAATAGGAGAATCTGGAGGTGGATTGGAGGACAAATTGGAAGAATCATAAGTTGTATGACCAAGGATACATGGAGGTGTACCTGATATTGTAAAGTGGTCTCTTGGTACCATTACAGTAAGTAGCAAAACCTTGAAAACCTGTCGATGGAGAACCAAAAGAAGCAGCTACCAGACACTAACGTCCTGTAATCTCTAGCGTAGTCTGGGGCTCAATGGAAGAGATCGACGAAGAAGCATCACGATACGAAGAATCACTCAATTTTCTAGAAGCGGTCGCAGATTGGGGATCGTTCCAACTAGTTTTTTAGTTTCATATTTTATTTGTTTTTCTCTATATTTTTGTTTTTTTGCCAAACTGGAAAGGTCGAGGAAGATGGACAAAGGTAGAAGGAAGAGACTCATCAAAAGTCATATCCCGAGAAATAGGCATCTGAGGACCAACATGATCCCAACAATGATATCCCATGTGCTCATCGTTGTATCCTAAGAAGAGACACTCTACAGACTGAGCAGTTAGTTTGGTGCATTCATGTGCGGCAAGAAGGACATAGTAAACATAACCAGACAATTGAAGTGCCGAATAATCAGGAAACAATCAAATAGACGCTTGAAAGGAGTGCCACCCCTTCAGAGCAGTGGATTGCTGAAGATTGATGTGATAGATGGAAGTGGAGATAGATTCGACTCAAAAGTGCGGCGGAAGAGAGGTAGTGACTATCAACGGACGAGCCGTCTCAAGAAGGTGACGATGCTTGCACTCAACCACACCATCGCCATTCTGAGCATGTGCACCAGGACAAGAGACTCGTGCAAGATTACCTTGCTCAGTAAGGACTACATGTAATAGCTTGGAGATATATTCTCGAGCAAAGTCAGCATAGAACACATGAATAGGCGTAGTGAACAGAGTGTGAACCATGGCAGCAAAAGACATATCTAGATATGACCTCACTACGGGGAGAAATAAAGCATATCAATGTGTGTCAAGATAAATCATCTATATATATTCTCCAGCAGAGTCAGCATAGAACACGCGAATAGGCGTAGAGAACTGAGTGTGAACCATGGCAACAAAATGCTTATATATAGATAAGACCTCACTATGGGAGAAATCAGGGTCAGGCCGGCAAAATTAGAGTCCCTGTGGGAAACTCATCCAACAATAGAGAATTAAACAGGTGTAGTGTATATATCATAATGTCTTACATAGCAAGGAATATATTCAAGAATCATACCTATTCGAAGCTTGGTTGCATAGTCTTTACTTGAATAACAACATTCTTTTAGTGTTCTTTGAATTAAAATCTTCAATTATATCCTCGTAATCAATGTTCTCCAACACTTCACTCTCAAGTGCTATTGTGGCCAAATCAGTAACCCTTTGTTGTGTCATTGTAGTACACATATAGGACTTCAATAGCTTTAATTTTGAAAAGCTTCTTTCTGCTAATGGAACAGTCACATGAATGGTCAATAGAACTATGTATGCAATACCTGCATTGGGAAAACAATCATGTCACTTTAAAAACTTTAGAATTTCAATTGGCCCCATATCATCCTTTGGAATGGAGTCTTTAAGTAGCCTCAACTCCACTGCAGTTCATTGGCATCAATGTCAGATTTGCTATCTTTTTTAAGGGCCGCCTCAAGATTATCACAAGAAGATTTCAAGCTCTCATTATCCAATGACTGCAATGATTTGGAAGTAAATAAGAAATGAAAATCTTTCTGCTAACCTCATATTGTTCAAATCTGCTTGTAAGTGACATAATTGCTTGATCAACAATAGTTGTAAAATAACTGTTTCTAAATGATTCCTCTGCAGACTGTGTGGCAACATTTTTGTCATCTGGGTTCTCATCAAAATGTATCTTTCTCTTAATTTCTCGTCTTTCATGAAATGTTGTACTAATAATCATATCAAGTGCAATTTTTTTTGGCTATCTCCAATGCTTCTAACTAGCCACTTTCTCTATACCCTTCGAAAAAATAATCAACCCTTTCACTTTCTCAATAGCAACATCTATAAGCATATCCTTTGCTTGCAAGTGTTTGCTTACTAAATTAACAACATATAATACCTCAGACCAAATTACCATTGCCACTATAAATTCATACTCCCCAGGTTCATTATTTGCCAAACCTTTTGCCTCGCTACTCGTTTTATATCATTATCAGTTTCGGATACCTAAAATGAAAAGATAGGAAATATATGTTATAGTTGGAGATAGCCAAAGGAATTACATAATAATCAATATAAATTTTTTTGGTACCTAAAGTATAGCCTCCCAAATGGCTTCACATTGAAATCTGATGGCTTTAACACACACAACTCTCCCAATGTGTAGCTGATACTAACTTGAGCGTCACTCCTATCTATGTGTTGGATGGTATCACAAAGTGTTAAATTATGGCTATGACAACCACAACCAAAATAGATAGCTCTAGGATTTACATTCAAAACTCTCCTTTGTACCCCATGATGTTTTCCTTTCATATCTGACCCATTATCATACCCTTGTTCTCTCACATTATCTATATCAAGATCAAGAAGCTTAAGTTCATTCTCTAGCACTTCTAAAAGTCCTTGCCTAGTCGTACTATTTATACATCTAAAAATCCTAGAAAGGGTTCTTCTACACAAACATGACTTGAAGATGAATCCACATACCTAACAATTGAAGATATCTGTTCTTGGTGGCTTGCATCAGGGTACAATCAAGTGTGACCGAGAAATATTTTGCACTCTTTATTTTCTTAACAATCTCAAACCTAATAGCTGAAGCAAGCAACTGTATCAACTCATTCTAAATCTTATGATCAAGATGATGAGCATGAGTTTCTTCATTTGTAATACGACAATCATGCTCTTGAATAACTGTGTTAAATTCAGCCAACATCTCTACCGGACCCAAGAAATTCCCATTGCTGTCTTCATACAGTTTGCCGTTACTACCACGAAAGGCTAGATTATGCTTGGCAAGAAATTTAATAATGCAAACAATTTCGAACAAAATTTTTCTCCAGTGCTCCTTTTCATTCTCAAGTTGTCCTTGAGCATCTTTATCAATAGTTTGATGCTTTTGCAATCTAGTAGTACAGAGCTCATACCAAGTGGTCATATTCAAAACATGATCTAAACTTGTCTCATGCTCTTTAAGTGTACTTCCAAGATGTATTCAATCATCACACCCCTCGTTTGCCAACTGACCTTTTCTATGCTCTTTTGTAAATAATTTACAACCAAAGCAAAATAGTCGATTGAGGTCCTTAGAATAGACAAGCCAATCTCTATCACAATGCTCCCCATTTGGCATAATTCTAGTATAGAATAGTGCAGAAAACCTGCTAGAATATCTATCCTTAGGACCTTTCTTAAATTGTGAGTCTCTTTTAGGGCCCTTTTGTGCTAAAATGTCAATATGCTTAGGGTCAAGAGAACCCCAATTTCTTGGATCAAATATATCAACATGAAAAGAAGCACCGACATCTGTAACAGGTGAAGTATTTGAGTTAACATCAATACCAGTTGTCCCGATGTCATCACCATTATTATCCATATCACTGTTTGTGTTACCAATAAGATCATCATCAACCTCATCATTATCTTCTTTCTCTGCTTGTTCATCTCTATGATCATTGTCAACATCAGGGTCAACATTATTATCAACCGTGAGGCCTTGATCCCATGACTGATTATTAGAGGACACACGTGGTTCTTTTGGAACAAACTTATCCATGGCTCCTTTCTGTAATCGACCTAACTTCTCTGGGTTTTTTTCAAACGCTTTTGGTAACCGGATTCATGTTATTTATCCTGAGAAGACATGACTTGGATCTTGAAACATGTATAGAAAAGATGTAAAATAACAGAACTAACAACAAGCTATTGGCATAAATCAAAATTGCTAGATGGAATGCGATCTGCGGAACTCACGGATCGATGGCCGACAGCTGGTAGAAGCGTCACATGCTGAATTGGATGGGGATGGACCGATGGAGGATTGCCGAGCTTGAAGCGTCGTATTGGAAAAAGAGGAGATGAGACGAACATACAAGAGATGAGGGCAGGAGGCGGTGTTGAAGAGGACTTGTACACTCGACCTGATGTCCTCGATGGCTCGATGCCTTGATTGCTCGATGCCTGGGCTCCATGGGAGACTCTATGCAGCCTGGACGGCTAGACATGCTAGTGCTAGCGGGGCGGCTTACGAGCCCATGCTGGATATCGAGTAGCAGGCCTGCTGGCTGCTGCTTGCTATGGGCTGCCTTGTGCTAGGAATTTCATGGCCCTTGGAAATTGGCCATGTTCCGTCGGACGAACTGCACGCCCATGGGCCCAGGCCTGGAAGAAATAAAATATATCCATGTGTGTTCAGAGAAATCATCTATAAAGATAATATACTAGTGATGACCTCCTTCCAAGGCAAAGGGAGATGGACCCCAGACATCAGACTGAACAAGGTCGAAATGACGCTTGCTCGTGCTCCTACTCATTGATGGTGGTGCCCGAGTGTGCGGTGATGCGGCCGCCTAACAAGGGAAGACAAGATGCAGACTGGTAGGGAGCGTAGGTGGATACAAAGGTGGACTTTGAGCTTCATAGGAGTCTTAATAGTGCGCTCATCAGTAAGAGTAAGTGAAAGTGCGTTATATCGACTAGAGGGGGGTGAACAGGCGATTTTTATGAAAGTCTTCAAAACGTGGAAGTTATGAAGACAAACAGTAGAGATATGCCTATTACTATGCAGCGGAAGGTAGACTACACTAGGCAAGCCATGGTCAAGTATCAAAAGAGTGAAAGCACAGTGACAAATAGCTGTAGTGTAATAAGGATCAGGTAGGAAGATGTTATGAAGCCAAACAGATCATTCACTCACGTTGTGAAGACAAAAGATAGAACAGACATGCAATGACTTCACAATGAGTAATCAGTAAGTAAAAGGAAGTGAAGATGAAACCAGTGACTCGTTGAAAACAATGATGTGTTGGACCAGTTCCAGTTGCTGTGACAACTGTATGTTTGGTTGGAGCGGCTAGGTATTTAAACCTTAGGACACACAGTCCCGGACACCCAGTCTTGAACACGCAGCTCAGGACACCAAGTCCTCACCGTATTCTCCTTGAGCTAAGGTCACATAGTCCTCGCCCAATCACTCTGGTAAGTCTTCAAGGTAGACTCCCAAACCTTCACAGACTTCGTTCACTGGCAATCCACAATGTCTCTTGGATGCTCTGAACGCGACGCCTAACCGTCTGGAGGATGCACAGTCCTCAAGTGTAATAAGTCTTCAGATCACACAGACAAGAAGACTTAAGTGATGCCCAATTCTCTCTGGCTCTGGTGGTTAGGGCTTTATCCTCGCAAGGAATTCTCTCTCAAAGGCTTCGAGGTGGGTTGCTCTCAAACGACAAAAGCCGTACTCTCAATCTGAGCAGCCAACCGTTTATGGTTGTAGGGGGTGGGCTATTTATAGCCACTTGGCAACCCGACCTGATTTGTCCGAAATGACCCTGGGTCACTAAGGAACTGGCACGTGTCTCAACGGTCAGATTTCAAACTCTCATGGCAACTTTACTTGGGCTACAAGCAAAGCTGACTTGTCCGGCTCTGGACAAGATTCGCTCTCATTGTCTTCACTCGAAGACATAGGTTTTTGGTTTAGGCATCACTTCAGTCATTCTGACTGGTTCTCCTGGACCCCACTTAACAGTACGGTGGTTCCTATGACTCAACACAAAAGAAAAAGAACTACGAAAGATCTAAGTCTTCGAGCTCCATAGGCTTCATATCATGTCTTCTCTTGTCATAGTCTTCAATGTGAATATCTTCATATACCACCTTTGACTTCAATGTCTTCATACATTTTTAGGGGTCATCTCTGGTAGTAAAACCGAATCAATGAGGGACTTCTACCTGTGTTATCCTGCAATTCTCACAAACACATTAGTCCCTCAACTAGGTTTGTCGTCAATACTCCAAAACCAACTAGGGGTGGCACTAGATGCACTTACAATCTCCCCCTTTTTGGTGATTGATGACAAACTGGTTGAAGTTTTCAACGGGGAATATAGTCTGTGAAATTGTAAAGGATAAGGAATTGTCTTCATAAGTTGCAAGGGCTCCCCCTGAAGATGTGCATATAAGTTAATTTGCTGTTGGAATGCAAATGCACATGGCAGGTTGTACTTGTGGAGATCCACTTCAGCTTATGATGACAATCCACTATGCATGTGAAAGTATATGAAGATAATGACATGCATAATGGAAAATGGACGTCTGCAGAATGAGATAAGTGCGGAATTTATCGTCGCACATGCGGAATTTATCTTCGCAAAACAGGGTGGCAAACAAGTAGCAGACGACCATCTGGTTTAAGTGTTACAACTCATAAGAACCAAATGTAGCAAAAACGAGAGTTGTAAGCACGAAGCAAAATATAAGGCACCCGCCCATATGAACTCGCTTGAAGACTATCAATCTCATATGCTTCTCCCCCTTTTGTCAGTAATGACCAAAAAGGTTTGAAGACATAGAGCCTCTACTCATTCCCATGAGGAGTAGATGAAGTAGCAGGGTTGTTGATGTTGTTTGGCGGTGCAGAAGAGCTTGGAGGTGCTGAAGCAGATGGTGGTGAAGTAGCATCGTCTTCTTCCTCAATGATTCTGGCAGTGACTGTGGCAGCAAAGGAAGAAAACTCAGAGTCTTCAAGGGATGGAGTTCCCAGCAGCACAGCTCTTCGAGGAGGTGTGGAGTCAAACTTGAATCTCTCAGTGAAGCCATCCTCTTGAAGATCAGCTTCAGAAAGCATCATCGTTAGCCCTTTCCATGTGCGGCGACAGGTTTCATGGGCAACGAAAGCGTTCTTGGTGGCAAGATTTCGGATGCGATTTACATCCACCAAGAGGCTTTTCATCTGTCTCTTCAACCAGTCATGATGCCTATCCTGCTTTTGATGAAGGGCCACAAGAAGCTCTCGGTCGTTGAGAACACGAGTGCGCTTCTTGGGTCTTGAAGCAGTGGCACTGTCAGTGGCTTCAGTTGAAGCAGGGTGTGGTGCACGTGTAGTGCCAGCCAAAGGATACACCCTGGAGATGGCTTCAACACCTTCAACGTTTTGAGTGAAGCTCTGGTGTTCTGCATTCTAAAGACTCAGAGGTTGCTTGGCAGGTTCAGGATAGATGGCTTCAGCAGAGGTATCCACATCAGGCAAGAAGATCCGATGGTTGCGGGCTGAGGGCTGATATGAGATGGCAGAGTGAAGTTTGATCAGCTTCATTACCCAAGGAGCATAGAACTTTAAACCCAACAGATCTGAGCCTGATGCGGCTAGTTGGCGTATGAAGAAATCCTGTGCGTTGAAGCATTTGCCATGAAGGATACAGAATATCAGAGTCTTCATTGCACCCTCGATCTTGGTATTTGGAGAGTGTCCTTTAATGGGCCAGAGAGTGCGCCGGATGATGTGATAGATGGTCCTGGGCAGGTACTCAAGGTCTTCAACGAAGAACTCTGTGGGATAAGGAGCATCGTGGGGCAATGGCTTCATCATGGAGAGCATCTGACTCATATTCGGTTCAGGCCTCTGAAATATGCTCTCAATAGCTTCAGTGTGTAGCCGACAGCCTTGCTCGAAGAATTCGCCTGGAGTGGGCAGGCCAGTGAGCTCAATGATATCAAATGCATTGGCTTCATGATGAACGTTGCCGGTCATCCACTCCAGGACCCAAGTCTTCGGATCTCTGCTGTATCCTTTGATGTGCAGTGTGGCATAGAATTGTAGCAGGAGCTCTTCGTTCCAATGCTCTTCATCAGTAACAAACTGTAGCAGACCCACTTGTTTGAAGCAATCCAATGCTTCCTCTAGACAGGGCAGACCATCAATAGCTTCAACATCAAGGCGCTTGTGCGGGAAAATGCGACCTTGGTTGTATAGTATGCAAGAGTAGTAGCTGCACTGAGGATAGCTCCAGAACCTATCTGATGAAATCCTTTCCCTTGAATAGGGGTTCTTGGAGCTATTGAAGAAAGTATTATCTGCCCTGAAGCTATTGATGTTGAAGGAACCAGGTGCTGATGCAGGACCTGGAAACCTTGGCATTCTTGGGATTGGCTTCTGAACCTGAGGCCTGTGCTGAACATGGTAGTTGAATTGTGGACCTGCAGCAGACTCAGGAACGGAAGTTGTGGGTTCAGTGGCTTCGCTGTCTTCTGAAGCTTTTGCTGGGGAGGGCTCCACATTAGCTTCATTGTTGGTTGTGGCAGCCTCAAGATTTTCATCCTCCGCTTGACTAGCTGGAGGGTCGGTCACAAGCACGTTCTCCTGGAGAACTGCTTCTTGGTGGAGCAGAGGAGTGGGCTCTTGTGGTGCTTCTTCTGCAGCTGATGCAGCCGGAATGTCTTCAGCATAGACTTGAGGCCTTGGACCTTTGCGAAGCCTGCGGAACGCAGACGACGCCTGTGGGGTTGGAGTGGGCTGGGCCTCATAGTCTTCTTCCTCTTGAGGGCGATCCGCCCATGAAGCATCCTGTGCAATTGGCATTAGTGGACGACCAATGCTGATGAGTTCGCTGTGTTCTAACTGAGGAAGGGCTACATCATCTTCTACATTGTCATGATGACCAATGTCTTCAGCAGCGATGGGGTCAGCTGCTGGAATGTCTTCAGCTTCAGGAGCCTCTGTGGAAGCAGGCTCATGAACTGTCAGTTGACGTTCTGCGTCAGGGTGAACCATAGAAATGGGTTCAACTATCAAGGGCTCTGTGGGAGCAGCCCGAGCTTTCTTGGTCTTTCTCTTTTTCTTGCTGGGGCAGTAGGAGAGGCTTCAGAGTGTTTCCTCTTCCGGGCTTCAGCCTCTGCAGTTCTCGTCTTCTTGAGCTCTGAAGCGGTTGACCGGCTCTTTGGCTTCGAGCCAGTCGTTGCAGTTGGGAAGACAAGCGGAACTGCTTCCTGCCTTGGTGCCTCTGGTTCAGCTGGAATAGTCTTCTTCTTTTTCTTTGCGGCCATCTTGGGGTCGATGCCAGGACGCCCAAGTGCCTTGCGCTTCTCAGCCTCATTGTAGGCTTGCACACATCTGTCAGCCAGAGTCTTCATCCGCTCACGTGAAGCCTGAGCTTCTGCACGCTTCTTCAGAAAGTTTTCCTTTAGCTCATGCAACATGATCTTGAAGCTCTTTACTTCTTACACGCTGAGCTTGGCCATATGCTTCTTGAACTGAGCCTTTTCATGATCAATTTTCTGCTTCAATTCAACAATGTGCTGGGCAATAGCAAGTTCTGAAGCAATAGCGCCTTGGAAGGCGACGCTGAGGCCAACGGGCAGTTGTAGATCTTCAAAGCTGATGTTTGGTGTGGCAAACCACTCGTCAATGAAGTTGTGGATGATGGTGACATCAAAGAGAGGCAGATTGTTGAAGATTTCTGCTTCTTCTTTGCTCTTGATGAGTTGCTCAAGAGCGTCATCTCCAAGATCTTCATCACTTGACAGATCAATGGCTTCACTGCGCAGGATGGCAGCAGCTGTGAGCTCTTTGCCAGTGTGAGACAGAGGCATCTTGGCCTTCTGGTGCCTTGAGACGCGTGATAAGTCTTCAGACTGCACACTGTCTTCAGGAGGTGCAGTCGCCAATGGCTTCGCCTTTGAGATTTTTGGTGAAGGGGCTAGCTTTGAAGCTTTTGGCTTCTTCAACTGCTTCGGCCTCGGCACTGCAGGCACTGCAGGCGCTTCATCAGACTCAGTGTCAGCTGCAGGCTCATTCACTGCAGTCCCTTGAACCAAGATGTAGGTGATGAGGCCTTCAAGGTTGGCATACGGGCCGATGACATTGGGTTCTGCTTCTCGTGTGCCATCTGCCCTTGGTGCTGAGGGACCAGGGTTGAAGTCTAACCCAAATTTCTTCTTGTTCTGCTTCGCTGAGTTTTGGGCAAACTGGAAGTTGCGCTTGAACAGATTGTCGTCACGACACCAGAGTAGTGACGACGGATGTGCATCATCAGGCTGTGGCCCACGGACCATGCATGGATAGAAGCTTTGGGCAATAGCTTCATCTCTGGACCTGGGTATAAGATTCTTGTATAAGATGTCTCCCTACGGTCTTTTTATGGCACTTTTCTCAGCATACTCTTAGGTTGTGAAGCGGTATTTGAACCATTGTTCTGCCCAATAGCGTCGAATCCATTGGATTCGGGTCTTGCGCTGACCATAATTCTCTTCAGGATCTGTTTTATACATTTCTGCCAGTTCATCAGGCAGATCTTTGGATGTTCCTCCACGTCGCTGTCTGCCCCCCTTCCTTGCTGCTGTTTCTGAAGCCATAAACCTTAACTTGGAAGGCTTCAAGACGTTCAAAGGCTTCAAAGGCTTTCTTTTACTGGACCAACAGGAACTGGCTTCAGGAGAATTTATGTGATGCTGTAAGAATTCTGCAAATGAATACAGACTATGAGAACCAAAGGATTCTCCCACAGACATGTACCTGTGACAACATTAAGGTGCGAGGGAAGGGGAAGAGGTCATATGCATTCTCAGAAGATTTTGAAGATAAATCAGTTTAGAAGACATTGACCTCATCGTGCGAAGACATTCACTCATAGATAAGAAGTTGGTTCCAGATTTGTACGAATCCACAGATCAGTACAAGTGAGGAATCTAACTACTTTGTGAAGCACAAGTGAATATACTAGGCATGTTATGAGATGCAATTTGAGAGAGATCTAGCTTGTGTGAACAGAAACTTCTTGTGGTAGAAAGTGACAGATCAATAGGATCAACGGTGCTGTAAAAAGGCAGTTTTATTTACCACATTGAGAACTGCTAGACGGAGGAGAGATGAGGCCGAGCAGTTCACTCGTCCGTGCCCTAACTTGGCGATGGAGGAGACCTACGGCGATGGCGGAGAGGACGTTGTTCGCGGTCGGCGTGAAGACGGCGTCGGAGAGGTTGCGGCAGCGAAGCGCTTCGTCGCCGGCGTCGTCGAGAGCTAGCGGTGGCGCTAGGGTTCGTGCGAGGGTGGAAGAAGAGATAGTTACCGCTGTGAGTGTGTATTTATAGGCACAGGGGCGGCACTGCGCTATTACACAGGTGCCCCTGGCGATTCGCATTTGAGTAATATGTGGCCATCATGAAGTATTTTGGGGGCAGTTCCACCTCCCACGCATGCCTGGATTGTCGGGTGGTCGTTCCTACTTCTCCGGATTTCATGTGGATAAATGAGCATTGAAAACAGACTTAAATGTTGTCTCTGTGTCTTCTGCTGACAAGGACGGAGAGAAGACATTCGACAGTTTCAATAGAATGCATATGACTTGGAGAGATAGAATTTTGAGATAGAGAGCATAGAGAGGTTAGGGTCTGATCACATTCACTTAGTTCAAAAGATTCAAACAAGAAGACATAGCTATAGTGAATGATGTAGAGGACAGAACACTAGTATATATATATATCTATATAATCAACGTAGTGAAGATAATCATGAAGACATGTTGAGATTGAAGCCAAACCAAATATGAAGACATTGCAAGGTAACGCCATGAGTGAAACACTTCAAAATAGAACGTTTGGTGGTGGCGTTACCCACCGTATAGGAAGTATTAGACCCAGACACGGCGCACAATTATCGTGGCGCTCCGAAGTCAAATTCCACATTAATGTATTCACACTTAGAATGTATGTCTTCATTGATTGAAGATATACTTTACTTCATGTGTTGCACATCTAAGTCATCAATATGCATAAGGGTTAGGATGTGTGCCTGATCACAGGACATTTGAGGATTCTAGGATATTTAGCTCACACCGTAACTTGCAAAACCTCTTCTCATCCAAGGGCTTGGTGAAGATATCTGCCAATTGCTCTTCAGTGTTGACGTGTATGATATCAATGTCTTCCTTCACAACATGATCTCTGAGAAAGTGATGACGAATTTCAATGTGCTTTGTCTTCGAGTGCTGAACTGGGTTGTTGGAAATCTTGATGGCGCTTTCATTGTCGCAGTAAAGTGGCACTTGCTTCAGATGAATGCCATAGTCCTTGAGTGTTTGCTTCATCCACAGAAGCTGGGCGCAGCAAGATCTAGCAGCAATGTATTCAGATTCAGCAGTGGAGAGAGATACACAGTTCTGCTTCTTTGAAGACCAACATACAAGTGATCGTCCCAGAAAGTGACATGTGCCTGATGTAGACTTGCGATCAACTTTGTCACCAGCATAATCAGCATCCGAGAATCCAACCAAATCAAACTCTGAGCCCTTTGGATACCATAATCCTAGAGTTGGGGTGTGAGCCAAATATCAAAGAATTCGCTTCACAGCTAAGTGATGCGACTCCTTTGGTGCTGCTTGAAATCGAGCACACATGCAAACACTAAGCATAATATCTGGCCTAGATGCACATAAATAAAGCAAAGAACCAATCATGGAGCGGTATACCTTTTGATCGAACTCTTTACCATTGTCGTCAGGACCCAGATGATGTTTGGCTGGCATTGGTGTTGTGAAGCCTTTGCAGTCTTGCATACCGAACTTCTTCAGGCAATCTTTGAGATACTTCTCTTGAGATATGAAGATGCCATTGCGTTGTTGTCGTATTTGAAGACCAAGGAAGAACTTCAGCTCCCCCATCATGGACATCTGATATTGCTCTTGCATCATATATCCAAACTCTTCACTGTACTTCTGATTGGTGCAGCCGAAGATAATGTCATCCACATATATTTGGCATACAAACAGTTCACCATCATATGTCTTTGTGAAAAGAGTGGGATCTAGGGAACCAGGTATGAAGCCTTTGCTCTTCAGGAAGTATTTGAGTGTGTCATACCAGGCCCTAGGGGCTTGTTTGAGGCCATACAGTGCCTTGCTGAGCTTGTATACCATGTCAGGATGTTTTGGATTTTCAAAGCCAGGTGGTTGTGCAACATACACTTCTTCTTCAATCTTGCCATTGATAAAGGCACTCTTCACATCCATTTGATATAGAAGTATGTTATGATGATTTGCATAGTCCAGCAGTATGCGTATGGCTTCAAGCCTAGCCACAGGAGCAAATGTTTCATTGAAGTCAATGCCTTCCACTTGAGTATATCCTTGAGCAACGAGACGAGCTTTGTTTCTGACAACTTGACCATGCTCATCTTGCTTGTTGCGGTATATCCATTTGGTGCCTATTATGTTGTGCTTCCGTGGATCAGGACGCTTAACCAGTTCCCATACATTATTCAGCTCAAACTGTTGAAGCTCTTCTTGCATAGCTTGAATCCATTCAGGTTCCATGAAGGCTTCTTCAACTTTCTTGGGTTCTAATATTGAGACGAATGCAAAGTGCCCACAGAAATTTGCTAGCTGAGTTGCCCTTGAACGAGTGAGTGGACCAGGTGCATTGATGTTATCAATTATTCTTTCAATCTGCACTTCTTTGGCAACGCGAGGATGTACAGGGCGAAGACTTTGCTCTTGATGTTCACTGTCGTTGTTGGAAGGAATGTCTTCAGGCTGAGCAATGTCTTCATGTTGATCAGGTGCTGAAATGATAAGTTCTTCTTCAGGATGAGCTTCAGAAGGTATAATCTCTCCAGTTCCCATTAGCTTGATTGATTCACTGGATGGAACTTCATCTAGCACACTTGGCAGCTGCTCTCTTTGTGATCCGTTGGTCTCATCGAACCACACATCCACTGTTTCAACCACTTTGTAATGAAAGAGATTGAAGACTCTGTAGGAGTGCGAATCCTTTCCATATCCAAGCATAAAACCCTCATGTGCTTTTGGTGCAAATTTTGAGGTGTGATGTGGGTCCTTGATCCAGCACCTTGCGCCAAATACTCTGAAGTAACTGACATTTGGCTTTTTGCCAGTAAGGAGCTCATAAGATGTCTTGTTCAGTAGGTTGTGAAGATAAACACGATTGATTGTATGACATGCAGTATCAATGGCTTCAGGCCAGAATTTTCTTGGAGTCGTGTATTCATCTAGCATCGTTCTGGCCATCTCAATTAGTGTTCTGTTCTTGCGTTCGACGACGCCATTCTGCTGTGGCGTGTACGGGGCTGAGAGTTCATGTGTGATGCCCAAGGTATCAAGATATGTATCAAGGCCAGTGTTCTTGAATTCAGTGCCATTGTCACTTCTGATGTGCTTTATCTTGGCGCCAAAATTGTTCATACCACGATTGGCGAAGCATCTGAAGACATCCTGCACTTCAGTCTTGTAAAGGATTATGTGCACCCAAGTATATCTAGAATAATCATCAACAATAATGAAGCCATAGAGGCAAGCAGTAGTAGTTAGAGTTGAGTAATGAGTGGGACCGAAAAGATCCATGTGGAGCCGTTCGAAGGGTTGAGTAGTAGTCATGATTGTCTTCGAGGGATGTTTGGCCCTCGTCATTTTCCCTGCTTCACAGGCACCGCATAAATGGTCTTTCTTGAACTTGACGCCCTCGATGCCTATGACATGCTTCTTCTTCGCGAGGGTGTGGAGGTTCCTCATGCCAGCATGTCCAAGCCTCCGATGCCATAGCCAGCATTCTGAAGCCTTTGCTAGAAGACATACTGCAAGCTGTGGCCCTGCTGAGAAATCTACCACGTACAGATCATCTTTTCGATACCCTTCAAACACTAGAGACTTGTCAGATTCCATTAGTACAAGGCAACGATATTTTCCAAACATTACGATCATGTTCAAATTGCAAAGCATTGAGACAGACATTAAGTTGAAGCCAAGGGATTCAACAAGCATGACTTTATCCATGTGTTGATCCCTTGAGATTGCAACTCTACCTAGACCCAATACCTTACTTTTACCAGTGTCAGCAAATGTGATGTGACTCTTGTCGGATGGACGTAAGGTTGAGTCCATAAGAAGACTTCTTTTGCCAGTCATGTGATTTGTACACCCACTGTCAATAATCCATTCTGAAGACGTTGGTGTCGTACCCTACAGTGCAGTTAGGGGGATAGGCTTCACCAAGAGCATTGTGAAGCAAAAACATTTGACGAACCAGTGGGTTATGAAAGCTTAGATCCAGGTTAGGACTAATAGGGAGAGTAGCAAGCGATTCAGGCACGAAGTACATAGTAAGACCATTTGGGCATTTGATCTTGCGCCCTACAAGATGTTTAAGGTCCCCAGCAATAGCGTCAGACGATTTTGGTTTTCTGCTGGAGACCATTCCCTACAAAAGAGAGTTAAGCCTTCTTAACCACCCACATCTTCAAGGGTGGCTTAGAAGCAATAAGTCTAAGTGCAGCATTTGAGAATTTTGGCTTTGAAGCCTTAGCAAACAGTTTGCAGGTGGACAATAGTACTCATAAGAATAAGCAGAATAGTTCTTGGTCTTATGAACATAGCGGTTTGGTGAACCGCTCTCATATTCATATGACTGACTATGGTCTCCCTGCAAAACATTTGCGTTAGTGCGACTCAGGTGAGTCCTCTATTTGTATGAAGCCTTTGGACTGTATGAAGCCTTTGGTCTGAGGTTTATCTTCTTCAAGTGAGGTGTCATGAAGACATTCACAGGAAGATTTTCCAGAAACTTTTTCGGAACCCAGATCTTCTTCATAGGCGGTCCATTCCTGCAGTTAGTACCAATGTACCTGGCAAACACTTCACCATTCTGATTCTTAAACAGTATATAGTTTGCATCAAAGGATTCATCAATGATAATGGGGTTAGCACAAGTGAAGCCAGTTAGATTGGATGGATCTGCTGAAGGTTCCTTTGCAGCAACCCACATGGTTTTGGGGTACTACTCAGGTTTCCAGTAAGAGCCATCTGCATTCATTTTCCTTACGAACCCAACACCCTCTTTCCTAGGGTTTTGGTTCAGAATCTGCTTTTTGAGGACATCACATAGTGTCTGATGCCCTTGAAGACTTTTGTACATCCCTGTTTCAAGCAATGTCTTCAACCTAGCATTCTCATCAGCAATAGCGGTGGTATCCTCAACAGAGGGGTTAGTTACCGCATCAACAGTTGAAGATATTGCAACAGCAGTAGCAGTAGAACATTCAGCAACAGAAGTAGCATTATCACGCTCAATGCATTTAAGACATGGTGGTTCAAATCCTTCCTGAGCGGGACTGATCTGTTTGGCGCGTAGTGACTCGTTTTCCTTTTGAAGATCTTCATGAACCGCTCTCAATTTCTCAAGATCTTGCTTCCTTTGAAGATAATCATAGGAAAGCTTTTCATGAGTTGTTGAGAGAGTTTCATGACGATTTTCAAGTTCCTGATATTTAACGTGAAGATTTTTTATGTCTTCAATTAAGGATTCAGATCGAGTCATTTCAGCACCCAACAGATCATCGCTTCTGTCTAACAGTTTTTGAATATGTTCCATAGCTTTCTGTTGTTCAGTTGCAATTTTAGCAAGTGTTTTGTAGCTAGGTTTTGAAACACAATCAGAGTCATCGTCACTAGATGTTTGATAGTGAGTAGTGCATGTGTTTACCTTGGCACCGCGTGCCATGAAGCAGTAGGTAGAAGCAGAGCAGTCCTTGTCATTTGCATCGGTGTCGGTGATGAAGTCATTGTCTTCAGTGTTGAAGATGGACTTGGCAACGTATGCTGTAGCCAGACTTGCGACGGCTGAGTCGGATTCCTCTTCAGACTCCACCTCCGCCTCCTCAGAAGCAGACTACTCCTCTGAATCCATTTCCTTGCCAACAAATGCACGTGCCTTGCCAGATGAGCTCTTATTGTGTGATGAAGACTTTCAGGAAGACTTGGAAGAAGACTTTGAGTATTTCTTCTTCTTCTTCTTCTTGTCGTCAGAGTCATATTCCTTGCTCTTCTTCTTCTTTTTGTTCTCATTGTCCCACTGTGGACACTCAGAGATGAAGTGGCCAAGTTTCTTGCACTTGTGACATGTTTTCTTCTTGTAGTCATGAGCAGGAGCTTCATCATTCCTTGAACTTGATCGGGAAGACTTTCTGAAACCTTTCTTCTTCGTGAATTTTTGGAACTTCTTGACAAGCATAGCAAGTTCCCTTCCAATGTCTTCAGGATCATCAGAACTGCTATCAGATTCTTCTTCAGATGAGGAGACAGCTTTTGCCTTCAAGGCACGAGTTCGCCCATAGTTTGGACCGTAGATATCTCTTTTCTCCAAAAGCTGAAACTCATGTGTATTGAGCCTCTCAAGTATGTCAGACAGATCGAGTGTCTTGAAATCAGGACGTTCTTGGATCATCAGGGCCAGGATGTCAAACAAACTATCAAGTGATCTCAGCAGCGTCTTGACGACTTCGTGTTTGGTAATCTCAGTGGGGCCGAGGGCTTGAAGCTCATTTGTGATGTCAGTGAGTCGGTCAAATGTGTGCTGGACATTCTCATTGTCATTTCGCTTGAAGCGGTTGAAGAGATTGTGAAGGACACTGATTCTTTGATCTCTCTGGGTTGAGATGCCTTCATTTACCTTGGAGAGCCAGTCCCAGACCAGCTTGGATGTCTTCAAAGCACTCACACGGCCATACTGTCCTTTGGTCAGATGACCACAGATGATGTTCTTGGCAGTAGAGTCCAGTTGAACGAATTTCTTGACATCAGCAACAGTGACACCTTCTCCAGCCTTGGGAATGCCATTCTCGACGACATATCATAGGTCGACGTCAATGGCTTCAAGATGCATACGCATCTTATTCTTCCAGTAGGGATATTCAGTTCCATCAAAGACGGGGCACGCAACGGAGACTTTAATTATCCCTGCAGTCGACATAGCTAAAACTCCAGGTGGTTAAACCGAATCACACAGAACAAGGGAGCACCTTGCTCTGATACCAATTGAAAGTGCGTTATATCGACTAGAGGGGGGGTGAATAGGCGATTTTTATGAAAGTCTTCAAAACGTGGAAGTTATGAAGACAAACAATAAAGATATGCCTATTACTATGCAGCGGAAGGTAGACTACACTAGGCAAGCCATGGTCAAGTATCAATAGAGTGAAAGCACAGTGACAAATAGCTGTAGTGTAATAAGGATCAGGTAGGAAGATGTTATGAAGCCAAACAGATCATTCACTCACGTTGTGAAGACAAAAGATAGAACAGACATGCAATGACTTCACAATGAGTAATCAGTAAGTAAAAGGAAGTGAAGATGAAACCAGTGACTCGTTGAAAACAATGATGTGTTGGACCAGTTCCAGTTGCTGTGACAACTGTATGTCTGGTTGGAGCGGCTAGGTATTTAAACCTTAGGACACACAGTCCCGGACACCCAGTCCTGAACACGCAGCTCAGGACACCAAGTCCTCACCGTATTCTCCTTGAGCTAAGGTCACATAGTCCTCGCCCAATCACTCTGGTAAGTCTTCAAGGTAGACTCCCAAACCTTCACAGACTTCGTTCACTGGCAATCCACAATGTCTCTTGGATGCTCTGAACACGACGCCTAACCGTCTGGAGGATGCACAGTCCTCAAGTGTAATAAGTCTTCAGATCACACAGACAAGAAGACTTAAGTGATGCCCAATTCTCTCTGGCTCTGGTGGTTAGGGATTTATCCTCGCAAGGAATTCTCTCTCAAAGGCTTCGAGGTGGGTTGCTCTCAAACGACAAAAGCCGTACTCTCAATCTGAGCAGCCAGCCGTTTATGGTTGTAGGGGGTGGGCTATTTATAGCCACTTGGCAACCCGACCTGATTTGTCCGAAATGACCCTGGGTCACTAAGGAACTGACACGTGTCTCAACGGTCAGATTTCAAATTCTCACAAACACATTAGTCCCTCAACTAGGTTTGTCGTCAATACTCCAAAACCAACTAGGGGTGGCACTAGATGCACTTACAGCAAGAAAATCCTGGATATACTTCTCTTGGGAAATAAAGAAGCCATTAAAGGTAGAAGAAACCTCAATGTCAAGAAAGTAGCAAAGAGGACCAAGATCAGACATAAGAAACTCACTATGACGAGCCTTCACAAAGGCAATGTACTTAGAATCGTTGTCGGTGATGATCGACATATAGAAGAAGAGTTCGCCCACGAGTTGAAATGTAGAAAAAAGTGCAGGATCATGAGCACTTGCTGAAAAACCATCCGCAATCACTATTGAGATGAAACGCTCAGACCAGACACGAGGGGTTTGCTTAAGGCCATATAGAGAGCGACAAAGACGACAAACCATGTCATCAGGAAGAGAAGCCGCAGCAAAAAGTGTGCGAAGAGTGGTCATGTGGGCCATAGGGGGAAATGTCTCATCGTAGTCATGACCATGTTCCCACCACTAGACGAGCTTTGTAATGCTCAAGAGAACCATCAGTCTTAACCTTGTAGACCCACATACAAGTGATGAGATGAGCACCAGGAGGAAGGGAAATGAGATCCCACGCGCCAATGCGTGAAAGAGCATCAATCTCCGATGCCATCACATGTTGCCATTTAGGATGAGCAACAACGTCATGATAAGTCGTCTCGAGAAGAGCGGTGCTAGAATAACCATAGCGGTCAGTAGGCAGAAGCGGGCGAGCTCGGAAGCCATAAGTAGGCTAAGCTGGAGGTGGTGCATTACCAACAGAAGAAGACAATAGTCGAGGGAGGTGGCTCATCAGAAGAATTCACAACACGCGGATGATCAGTGTAGTAAAGAAGATGATGAGGGGGAATCAATGGGGAAGCCTCAGGTGATGAACGAGGTGGGGAAGCCACAAGTTACAAAGGTGTGGGGTCTACAACAGTAGTATGGGAAGACAAGGTGGGATGGGTGGACGAGGGCAATACTTGAGTGATAGGTGTATTTGAAAAAGTGAGGAAATAAATATCCTCAATGGGGGAGGTCAAAGGAGAGGATGGACAGGGATATAAAGGACGAGACTCATCAAAAGTCACATCCCGAGAAATGTGCATCCGACGACTAACAGGATCCCAACACAGATAGCCCTTGCATCATTGTAATCTAAGAAGACACACTCAACAGACTGAGTAGTTAGTTTGGTGCATTCGTGGGGGGCAAAAAGAATGTAGCAAATGCAACCAAACAAATGAAGTGTTGAGTAGTCAAGAGAACAACCAAAAAGATGCTCAGGGGGAATGTCGGTCTATATAGTAGAGGAAGGATTAATGTCGATGAGATAGGTAGAAGTAGAAGCTACCTCAACCCAAAACTGAGGTGGAAGAGAGGCGACAATCATCAACGCACGAACCGCCTCAAGAAGGTGACGCTGCTTGCACTCAGCAACACCCTTCTGAGCATGAGCACCAGGACAAGAGAACTGAGGAAGTGTGCCCTGCTCAACAAGGAATCCACCCAGCAAATGAGAGATGTACCTAATGATCCTGAAGCCGCTGAGTTCCACATGAAGCACAGCTTGCTCCAGGCCACCATGCATTGCCCGTCGCTGACTATGTTGTTCCCGCTCTAAAGGAAAACGCGAATGTACTTCTCGACCAATGCAAGTGAACACAGAGGCAGTTGCATGGCGATGGCTTGATAGACTGGGATGGAGAGAAGTACTAATTTGACAAGCATGAGCCAGCCTCCCATGTTTTAGTAGATTCCCAATCCAAGTGGGGATGCAGTTGAGAACTTTGTCTAGAAGAGGCTACATGTGGACCGTGCGAATCTTGCACAAGGGGAGGCTAAGATAGGTGCACTGGAGCACTGGGAAAGCACATGCGAAGCTTAGCTTAATCACTTAGATCTAGGCGATGCTGCAATAGATTGGTGCAAAGGAACACTTGTCGAAGTTAGTGCATAAGCTCGACGTGCCACCAAGATCAGGTTGCCGCACGTCGAAGACAGGACGACGGCCATGTCGGCATTGTACACTAACATGAGGTGCCTGACGCCACGCCAGCACGATGGCTCTAACATGACAATTTAGGACAGTACAACTGCACCACTTTCCTGCCCTCTGACGCACTAAGGCATTTTTGGCCGTCCATTTGCTTGATTTAGAGAATCTCAGCCGTTGGATGCATTGTCTGTTTCGGCCTGCAGGAGACGTTAAATTTTCTGGCCCAGCTGTCCTAGAGGGCTGCTGCTCCAGAAGAAAAATTGATGCATTCTGGTGAACTGGGCCTTTCCCCAGCCCAATTTGCTTATCCCCGCAAAAGCCTGTCCGATTGGTGGCAAACCTTGCCGAAGAAAAAAAAGTAGCATAGACAGGCAGAAGAGAACCAGGTCGGTCGTCTCCAGAGGGGGTCGGTCGCTACGATTTCCAGAGAAGGGGGAAGGGCGTCGGTCGCTATGATTTTAAGGGGATTCGATGCTGTGATTTGAAGGGGATTCGTGTAAGAGAGATTGGGAAGGTAAAGGGGATGCCTCGATTGCTTGGCGGAAGGAGGGGACCCAACGGACGCGGGAGGTTGACGCCATGACTCTTGGTATGAGGAAACTGCTCCGCAGCGATTTGAAGACGCAATAAATCTTCAGTTTCTCTACACACAATCATGGCTGGTGATGTGCCCATCCTCTCCGCTGCCTCACGGTACAAGTACGTGTATATATATGCTTCCCCCCTTACTACCACGCACTCACCGTTTTCTCCCAAGCATAACATCTGTCCGCATGATGATTGGATAGGTTTCCCTATATATTTTTCAGTTCAGTATATGAATGTATGATTCATTCTTCCACCAAGCAATTGAATTGCCCTGATTTTCTCTCATTCCAAAAACTATACATACAGGTATTTCATGTTTACTGTGGTCGATTGATTTGGGCAGTTCTTGGAGACTGTACTCGCAATTTTTTTACTTCGGCTGCTCACCATCATCCATGGCTTCTGCACAGGTAACTCATCTTTGTGGAAATATATCCAATTCTGATTAACTCCCTTCCCAACAGGAAGAAGTAAGAGAATTCAGTGAGTTGGTTTTCAGGCCAATTTGCATCTATCAGATCTGAAGCCATCCCTTGGCGTGTCACTGCGCTTGCACGCGTAGCTCTTGTATGAGGTCCCTAGATGGACATTGAACGCATCTTGACATCGTCTTTGTTGATGAACATGCCTACTAAAAACTTATTAGGTGTATTCTTTGTACATAATGTAACTTCCTTGTGTTTAATACTGATCTTATAAAGAAACAATATGTATGGAGAGGTACATGTGATTGAATACAAAAACTATTCAGGGAAAACTCAAGGAGGGCAATGTTTTCCTCATCAACAATTCCTTTGTGAAATTAGCAAAGAACATGTATAAGGCTGTGGAAGCAAGTTCCATGAAAATAACTCCATGGTCGAAGGTTTAGTCGCAGCGTTATGTCCCTATTAATTATCCTGATTATGCATGTTCACTCACCGATTTTATACCTCTACCCTCTATGGTTGGAAAGACAGACTCCTTTATAGGCAAGGAAAATCTACTTTAGTGCAAGCATAATTATTTCTTTGTTTCCTCCACTTTGCTGCTTTACTATCTTTCTGGTCCATTATCATGCTCATGTTTCAATGTACAGATGTCGGAATAGTTTCAGTGATTTCATATCTCTTTTAAGGTTTGACTGCCTGCTTGAGCCCAGGATCCTGACAAAAGTAACCTCCAGATAACATATATTGAGTAAGAATTCTCATCTAAATTACGAGGCCATCTATTATCTTCCAACTTTCATAAGAGTCACGAGACTATCTCTCACTATATTAGCTGAATTGCATGTACTTAGTGTATATAATCAGGTCTCACATTACCGACTACAGAGTCATTATCATAATTGTCGGCGACAAGTTATAACTAAAAGTAACTATATTTGTGATCTCTGAACTTTTCCAATGACAGGTGAACACTAGCTAGCACCAACAGAACTGAGATATGTTAATCTCTCGTGCAAATGGTCACATACTTAGTACACCAGTATAGTCCTCTCAACTTATAAAGTACTTTATTTCTTCACTGCACCAACATATCTAAAAAATTTATGGGCAAAAAACGCCACTGCCAGCCAGCCACAGACACCGGATGATCCAAATTGCACTTGTCAATAATGCACACAAACAAGAAAAAGGAAAAAAGGTAGATAGCCACATTATACTAAACTCCCTGTTCAAGGTTCTATCTTTTGATGCACATATATATTAACACCTATCTTCGTGATTTACAGATCTGCAACTGATACAATCAAGACGTTTGCTTCGAAAAAGAAAATTCATCTCCTTGAGCAAAGATTGGCTCATCTACTTTGGGCGCTACTCCCTTCGTCTGAAAATACTTGTCATCAAAATGAATAAAAAAGGATGTATCTAGAACTAAAATATGTCTAGATACATCCCCTTTTATTCATTTTGATGACAAGTATTTCCGGACGGAGGGAGTATTAAATAAATGGAGACGTTCTGCGTGTGACCAGTGACCACCCTTTTTGGACATTTTACTGATGTCGTCTGCCTGCGACAACTATCACCGATTTACGTGATAAGACTTTGTGTTTGCCAAATCCAACTTATCTGTACTGTGTTTTCAGAGAACCATTGCTCCTGTCTGAATTGAATTATACTCCCTCCGTTCCAAATTACTCGTCGCAGAAATGGATGTATCTAGAACTAAAATACATCTAGATACATCCATTTTTGCGGCGAGTAATTCAGAACGGAGGGAGTACAAGACTTGCATCTCTACAATCACCCTTATTTATCCTCTAAAGTGATGTTGCTGTTCTTTGCTACATTATGATCCCGCATATCTATTTCTATTACTGTGGTAAATCTGGATCCTATTTGTAGAAATGTCCAATTATTCTAATGCTTTCGTATCCATGTATATACATGTGTTTCCTTTAATTTATCAAGATAGTTGTCCTATTATCAGCCTTTTTCTGTTTTTTACGGGTGAGCAGCTGCTACATCTTTCAAAATAAAGGTCTCTTGTATTATACTTTTGCACTGTGTGCATCCTGCATTTCCCTCTTCTCTATTTTCATGTTCGACATACTACAAAAATAATACCACCAAATAGTATTAATGGAATGCTTTCTTGAATTTATCTCAAGCTCATGTGGATAGTTATATAGTGTATATTTCACATATATTATCCCATTCATATTGATTATTTCCTACTCATACTCATTTAATTTATAAAGAATACCATGTTGAAGAGACATTAGTAGTTGGCTGTTAGATGAATGTTGGGTAAGAAGCTCGATTGGTGCTTGGTACATATTAAGTTTCTTTTCTTCCACTAAGATGAATGCTGGAATGTAATTCACTATGCGCGCACCCCTCAATGACTTTTTTTGGAGGGAACTCAATGACTTATTTCGGTTGTACCAAAATTTGCAACGCCTTCTTTCGGTTCTAAAAAATTCTGTAAAACTATACCATACAACCTTCCAAATAGACGGGTGCGGCAACGCGTGCCTTCGATGATCTAGTGTTCTTCGCATGCACAAACAAGGCATTGAGCACCTCCAGCACAAAGAAGAAACAACAAAGACAAAAGGGGGTCACCTTGCCACAGGTCATGATGGTGAAGAATATGCCTCTCGGGCACCTTGTTGAGGGTGTCTATGGTAGAATCATCCACACCAACTCGTTGAATCAGCTGCCAGTGCCGGTTTGCCGTGATACCATAGGAGGAAGGGCCATGAGACTGAATCGAATGCCTTCACTGTGTCAACCTTGAGCATGAGGGTTGCGATGTGTCTAATGTGCAAGCCCTTAGTGGTGAGCATGAAGGAGCTCTGGTTTTCCTTGATCAGTTATGGGAGCCGAGGCATGACGTGGAGAGAAAGCAGCTTGGAGAAAAGCCTACCAAAGGTATGCGGCAAACAGATCAGGTGGAAGTGTGCAACATGGTTTGAGTTTTTCTTCTCTAGCACCAAGACAATGAGGGCACCGTCAGGCTCGATGAGGCAACCCGGTATAAGCAAATAGAGCTGGTGGAAGACTAGGGCAAGCTCATCTTTGAAGATCTCCAAAGCGAGTTGGTAAAACAACTCTACGAGGGATAGCGCAACCCATGATGGACGAGTAATCTGCCAACATCTACTCCTTATCCTCATGGGGGCGACAATACTGTAACGGGCAATGGCAACCATGTGATTTTTGCAGTGGCAGTGGCACGCATGGATGTAGAAGTAGCACGTGTTTGCGTCTTCCTCGGCTAGCTAGTGGAAGCGGAGGGCTGGTGGGGGATAATGCACTTGAGGGAGGCCAAACCAAGCAACTTAAGCTTCAACTCTTTGCGCAGATTAAACTCCTTTTAGGACAGCTGTCGGGACTCCTACACCGTGTTGAGCTGAAAAATGATTTCCTTAGCCATGAGTTGTTGTAGCTTGATGCTGCCAATATGCCGGTCGCTCCACAGCTGCAATGTGTTGTCCATATGCTTCAGCAAGACACCCAAACGCTAGAGTTGGCAAAGGTGTGACGACACATACTAGGCATCAGCAACCACCTGGCGGAAGCCATCAAAATCTATCCAGATATCCTTGAAGTGGGACTGGTGAGCCCTAGGCGTGAAAATCGTGGTGTACAGGCTAAATCTAAAGCCATGGAGTATCCGCGCAGAAAAGCAACTAGGATGTCATTACCCCCAATTCGTTGAACAGAACAACCGGTCTGGCTGCACCAACGTTGGTGACTGTCGCTCGTTGCTCGAACTGTAGCGCCGCCTGATGAGGTTGATCTCGCGAAGCCCAAGGTCATCAAGGAAACGGTGAAATCTGCCCATCTATCTTCTTTCTAGGGTAGCGTTATTCTTACCCGCCCCCGCCTGCTAGATCAAGTTGGAGTCACCGGTAACGACCCAAGGACCAGGTTGCGAGGAGCGCAACTCAGCTTTTGGAGGAAAGCAAAGCGATTTGCATCAGCTAAAGGACCACATACGGTTGACAATCACCAAGGGGTGCCTAAGGCAAACACAGAGGGCAAAGGTTCGAGTCAGTGCAGCATTAAGGCCTCACAAGTTTCAAGAAGACCATGCCGAAATAAGGATGAGAGACGAGAGTAACACAAGTAACCAAGGCGATGATCCCACTGCTGAAAAGAGCTGGTAGACAAGGCAACAGAGGTGGAGAGACTGGCGGCGGTGGCAACGAAGGGAAAGTGAAACCAGTCAAGCTCCCAGAGGCCCTTGGAGTTATGACATCGGGGGCCAGCATGCGGAGAATGTGAAGAGAGGTCGGGGTAGACCGAATTTGATATGGGAGGAGTCCGTTAAGAGAGACCTGAAGGATTAGAGTATCACCAAATAACAAGCTATGGACAGGGGTGCGTGGAAGCTTGCTATCCATGTCCTAGAGCCATGAGTTGGTTGCAAGATCTTGTGGGTTTCACCTCTAGCCTACCCCAACTTGTTTGGAACTAAAGGCTTTGTTGTTGTTGCTGTAGCGAGGAAAAGAAATTTTGGACGTGGGTATTGCAAGCTAGCCTCCCCGCAGTTTCTGGGAATCGCGGGCTCCACTACCAGCAGCATCGAGGTCGGAGGCGAGGGTCGATCGGTTTCGGCCGCGAGCGGGCGGTTTTGCGTTGGGTGTCCTTGTCGGTGCTTGGCTTCAGCGCGGAGGAATCGGGGCCTCTGCTTTGCCACGACACATTACAGCGTCCCTATTGTTGTGCTTCTGCTCTCGGTTGATTCGGGGGTGGGCTTCAGCATGTGAAATCGACTACAGAGGATTCGGGCCTGGGGCATTGTATCTTCCTGCCGGTGGAAGGCCTGCGTCCCCTTGAGGTTGGTACGGATTCTGGCAAGGACAAAGTTTTTCTCAGCCCTTTTTCATTGCGTGTGCATTCTTTAGAATCACGTATATTCTTCAGTAGTGCTCCCAAATCTCTGCTCACTCCAGAAGTCCAGCTACAATGCATCACGTAATTTTCTTGTTTAGTTGCCATTAGCCAACTTCACAGAATTCAACTTGGATTTATTTGAACGGCAATGTCTCGAGCTTTTGGGGAGCAACAGTAATTACATGCTTAGCTAGTGCCATACCAACACTTTGCCATTGTGAGGATTTGCGTCCCACCTCTACCCCAATGTCACAAGTAAAATTATTGTGATTATCCATCTGATGACATGAGTAATTTAACTTTTGTTCTGTGTTTCATGTTGTCTGGAGCAATGCTTGGCTCCTAGCAGTTTCCAGATGGATTTATTTCCATTGCAATGAGAACGACTGTCAATATTTGCTGAATTTTTGGTCGACTCAAGCCACAAACCAAGAGGACTTAACCCTCTTCTCCTTGATCTCCTTGATAGTCCAGCAATCAACAAGTTGAAAAGATTTAAATCAAGGTTCCATGATAATTCTTTTGAATCTCCCTGTAAGGTAGGCTTTTCAGATATCCCATTTCAAACTAAAGGTGCATTCCTTTTACTTCCGGTAATATAATCTATGTATTTTTAATTGTCTAACCTTGTGTGCATAGGGTTTCTTTCACACGAGAGGTAAAGATGTTCCTTGTACAATATTTAGGTTTTGCAGAAAAATATTGTTTAATTGGCTGTTGTTTGCCTGTCAGTCACACAAGCCTTTATTTATATTAGGCCTTAGATGCTACTCCCTCTGTAAAGAAATATAAGAGTGTTTAGATCACTATGGAGGGAGTACTAAGTACTAACTGTTATCCCTTTGTAATAGAAGAGCATAATTTCCACTCCCTAGTTGTTGATCATATTTCTCTTTGCCACATTCTAGTTCCAAAAATGCATGTTGATGGTCCACCTTGTTGATTGCCTGCTGATATTGTGAGATATTTGATTGTGCTTGATAATATTAGTAGCGAAGAGTGCCTCATTAAAAATCTTAGTTGGAGAGTGAAATTTGCATTAGTAGTATGTACTGAATTTTACGGCAGTCATAAGATGAAATTGTTCCTGTGAAACTGAGGACTGAAAGAGCTGATTCTGGTGCTCAATAGTATGATATTTTAGCCCCTGCATAAATTGTGGGAAATCCCATGTACATGGAAAATGAAGGACTCAAAGGTTAACATAATCCATTTTATAAATCATCACAAGTGCATCTTCATTATGTATGAGATTATTCTGGGATACCGCCTCCATTAATTAATTATGTATTAGAGAGGGAATTTATCTTTTGCGATAAACTAAGGAGGGGAGCAGTTATGTTTGTCCTTGCAATTGTGACATGTGTATTTCTACATCTGACATACAGCGTAACTATTTTAGGGCTTGACAGACCAGTTTTTATCCGGAAGAAAGGCCTTTAGCGTGTGTTTGGATCTGAAGAAACAAAGCAAGATATGGCTGTCATTCCTCCTAACTTGGCTAGTTACTAGTATCTCCTTGATCCTTTGATGAGGCAGTCTTGGCGAGTGTTTGGGCAATAGAGAACATAACTTGGCAATTTCTGTACATGTTTACTGTATCCATTTATTCAGGACTAGAAGCTTAAATTCTGAATTTTATAGTTCAGGAGTAACTACCTCCTGATGTACTGGTGTAATTTAATAGTTTCATCGAATGTGAATCAGAATATATGTTGTTAACATAGTTGGGCAAAAATATCATGCCATCTTTCTTTTCTAAGGTGTTTGATGAGTTCAATGCAATGAAACAGATGAGCTGAACATATTCAAGGTTTCTAGCGGGAATCACTTCGTGGCCATTCTGGTGATAATGGTTGTACTCCAGGTAAAAAAACAAATAGTATAATTCTTATGTTCCACATATGTATTAGTTTTGGTTGTTGTTATATGTTGTTTCCTTTGTATATATGCAAGCTCTTATCATCGATTTCCTTGGCCAATTAACTTCAACAATCATGTTAAGCTAGCGGCTATGGTTGGTACTGATGGGATCTTGTTTAGGTGCTAATGGTCCAAGAATTGTATTTGTGTGGTGGATGTAATTATGTTATGAGGTCAATTTGTAACTTATTATACTACAGTTATGGACCAAGCCATGAATCAGTACCAAAATTCAGCATTGGTGAGAAGAAATGTGAACTTATAATGTTTTTTGTGAAAGAAAAGGGAATTTTATTCCAATGTAACAGGGTTACAATCAAGAGGCACAAGTTCTCAATGCAAGGACCTCTATGGATCCATACAGCGATGGTAGACTATGTACTCGGCTGTAACTAGCCAACCGATCAGCAACCTTATTTTGTTCCCTTCTAAGCCTATGTTTAACAAACTCCCTAACCTCCATGAGCTCTTTTATTTCTTCAGCAAGATGTCCATATGAGTGAGCATATTCCTCGATAAAATGGATGGTGCCTCAGAAGAGTCAGACTGAACCAGAACCGGTTTGTTAGTGTGTTGAATGACCGGTTTGTTAGTGTGTTGTATGACCAGCCATACCTTGCATCAACGTGTGAATCTCGGCCTCCAACGCTTCGTTGCAATGGAACAGGAAGCGGTAGGCCGCAAACACCACTGACCTGTCATGATTCCTTAGTATCCTACCAGCCACAGCGCTGCCATCTACCGGCGAGATGTTTTTAGTACCCTAATCTTGACTTATCACTGATGGACCACAATGTTCAAGCTCGGCAGGTACTGTTGAACAGCTAAAATTATTGGATCTCAAGACACCCGCAAATTAAGCCGCTGGAAAAGAGTTCAGAGATGTGTGAGTCTTGGTATTCCCGCAAATTCCCAAGTAATCATTAGTGTTCATTTTTGAAATACTGCTTTGTACTCCCTTCGTACCGGTGCATAAGTCTATATTATGAAAACCAAATAATCTCAAAACACTTAGACGCGGTGCATTAACTCTCGACTTGTTTCTGATTTCTTGAAATTAATAAAGGAATCAACCAATAAGAAACGTGGGGTGTGTATGTTTTTAATATTTATGACTACCTAACGTGGCATGCAGTGGTTAGTTCATTGCATGCAATGTTATTAATTAGCAAATAAATATTAAGTACTTTTGTTTTCCTCTCCGTCTTTAGTCACGGTGCACAACATAACATGTCTTATGCATCCATACGAAGGAGTACCGAACATTAGGTACGAGCACGTGGCAACTCCGAAAAATTTCGACGGCAAATTTAGTGACACGAGAATGGGGAAATACCCCTTAATTCCTGGGTGTATATACACCCAGAAATTGGAAAAAAATAATTAATAATTACAAAAAAAGTCATCAAATAAACTTGACTTTCTTTTGCACCAGTATGTTATTTTCTGCCAACCAAAACCAAGCGCTGACTTCAGGGTGAATCATACAAATTTTTTGGTCAAAATAGTGTAAATAGTGTCTTAGCCTTACTAGTGATCACCCGGGAAAAACTCTAAAGGTGAATTATGTTCAACAATCAACAGTAGTGAGCATCACTATCATTATTCAAATATATTTTTGTGAGAAATTACGGGAGTGAATTTGTTTGGTATAATAATAATTTAGTTTTGTTAAAGCACATCTAGATGTGCCATAAGTATTGCATCTAACATTACTGCAGGAAGGTCCTAAGACGACACATGTATAGAAAACCAATCGATCAAACTATATGCGATGTATCAATCACAAACGGTACTGTAATAAAATCATCGCCAATAAATGAACTGTTTGCAATTGTTGATCCATCAAGCATGATTCATATTAGAGTTGTGTGTGTCAAATTGTGGAATACAGTTGATCCATACGAACTACTTGCGACGAGCCAAAAAACACAAATAGTTACCTAGATTAAGATGTGTGCGATAAATGGCATATAGTTCACTCGGGTGAACTGTTTGCATGAGCCAAAATAACACAAACGATTACCAAGGACAAGATGTGTGCGATAGACAGCATACATGTCACTTGGATGACCTGTTTGCGATGATCCATAAGAACACAAACGATTCAGCTTAACAGGATGTGTGTGATACCCGGCAAACAGGTGAGTAATCAAAATTATGTGGGAAGACCGATAATAACTTAGATGATTCATGCTAATAAGTTGTGTGTGTTATGGAAAAATGCTTGCTGGTAAACAATAGTCACTGATCGATGAAATCATCACTGACATGTTTCGTCATTTAATCCATATGCGATGTGATTTGCTCAGTCTGCACAATATCTATGCTTTGTCTACTGAACAACAACATATATCCTTATAACAACATGATTGCATAACCAAAATAAATATCCAATTACATAACTGACTACAGATAACATTTGCACACCTAAGTAAACAATTACATGCATAATAAACTAGGAGAAACGATCATTAGATCATCTACTTTTTGTTGTGACGCTTGCCATTGCTTTGCTTCCGGCTGGATCCCTCGTTGTCTTGGGGAAGGAGACACTTCCTCATGTCAACGATCCTCCTATACATCCCGTAGCTCGTGTACGCCTCCTTGGCCCCGTACACGACGTGATCTTCATCCAATTTCTCCATCCAGGAGCATGTTCTTGTTGAAGACATCCTTCATGTCTCTGTAGTAGGGGCCGATGATGGCTTTGGCAAGGTGAACCAGTGAATCCTTCTTCTGCTTCTTGCTGCCACAGATCCTGTATTAGCCCTGATTGTCGACAAGATTCTGGCAGGCGATGCTCGACTTCTTGAGCACCTTTAAATCGTTGGTGGTGTCCATAGTAGAAAACCTGTAGTCATGGCTGTTGACAAACTTGGCGAAACGATCGTAAGGTCTTGTGGCCATGTTGTAGTGGTAGACGAGGATCTGATTGCAAGCGCACATCTGGATGAAGGCGACCTTTTGATCATACCCAGCATGAGCGATGTGTACTCGATGTCGAATCTGACCACTATGTACTTGTCTGCAGCAAGCAATAGCTCCATAGTGTGGATGGAGTTCTCCACCCAGATCGGGTCATTGGTGTACACCACTAAGAGCTCCGTGAATCTTCTCTAGGTGTCCACTATGGCACACATGATGAACTGGCGCTCGTCCTCGGCAGGCGCTCGGAGCACCATTGGATCCGTGTAGGATACTCTCTCTGTATTTGTTGCTGTGGGTGTGCTTCTTGCAATATTGGGGCACGATCGAAAGGTTGAAGAGAGACAAGGGTTAAAGGGCCGCTATAATAAATGGGGGCCGGACGACCTATAATTAGCACATCTTGACACATCGTTCCCGATGGAGGATTCCAGTGCACGCTTGAGCACCCCACACACGTTTTATTTGGCCACGCGCGGGCTCGAAGAGGCGCCAATGTATCGTTGGTGAGTCTGTTCCCATGAAACCATGTAGGTTACAGCACGCAACCGCGCAAGTTTCCCGCCTGACTCGTTTGGCCATGCGTCATCTTGAAGAGGGGCAAATTGTGGGCATTTATTGCTAAAGCTTTGCAAAAATGAAGTGTGTGGAATGACTAAAAGCAGCACACTCATTCGACAATAAGTTTACTCGTGTGTGATGAGGTAAAACTTACACATACGGGTAAAGAGGGACACTCGTTGTGATAATTCTGCGCTCTATAGAGCACATGGTTGAAGAAGCCAATTGTGTGCAATAATGTTGAAGATCACTGTCGAGGCCGCAATATAGATCGTTTGTGATGAGATCGACAGGGGAAACACATGCGAGAATGGTAAATAAAATCAAGTCAATTACATATTAAGGTCCAGATATTAATCGTCCATTGCATATTAAGGTCAAAATAGTACTACCAATATATGAGTCTAGAGTAACCCTCTACTAATGATGTAGTAGTGGGGAAGTTTAACGCTCGGATAATTAATCTAGAGTAACCCTCTACTAATGATGCCATGTCACCACGATTACTATTGTTAATCTTGTGATGACTCAAATCTCGTTCGAATTCAAATTTAAAATAAAGTTAAACAATAAAAGTTTTCAAACATTAAAACTAAAATGTTCTAAATGTGACAAATAATTCATGAGTAATAATAGTGGCGAAACCAACATTTCTTACAATATTTAAATTCACTAAAATAACCAAAACAGAGGGTAAAACAATTAATTTAATGCCTTCTATAAAGTTATAATAATATAACTAAATTAGTAGTGTGCCAAAATAATTGTGGCAGTGGCCTAATTAGTAATACTAATTTAGGTGCTAAGTTGGTATTTTATAAAACTAAAATAAAAGAAACTTTAAATTAAAATAGTAAAGAAATAAAAGATAAATAGAAAAGCAAAAGCAAAAGAAAAGAAAACTAAAAAAGAAATAGAGGAAACCCCGTGTGCACCTAAGCCCGCTGCCTACTATGTCAGGCACAACCCAACCCCCTCTCCCTCCTACTTCTCTGTTCACAGAGATGCTGTGTGTTGAGGATATAACTACTGGGTATGACCCGCCCAGGAGGGGCCGGGTCATGCCACTGGCGGCTTAAAGACGAAGAGGCCCGATAAGGTCCAAGAAGATGTGAAGATGGCGATTCATAGAGCAAGCTTATTGAAGGCCCAAGACCCGGGGACGACTTGAGGCCCACGGGTATGAGCAGCCATATGTTTAACTTGTGTTGTAAGGCAAGCTTAGTTAGATACCGAGCCGGACACGTTTTGTATGAGCCGGACGGGATTATGTAAGCCACCGAGCATCAACCTGTATATAAAGGGGTGACCCGGCGGCGGGTTGACTCAAGAAAACAACTCATCGAGAACTAGGTCAAGTGTATTCGCTCCCTGGTAATCAAAACCCAAGCAATACAACCTAAAGCAGGAGTAGGCTTTTACCTCATTGAGAATGGCCGAACCTGGGTAAATTCTCTGTGTCCTTTGTCCCGATTAACCCCTTCAAGCTAACCTAGTTGCGATGGCTCCACACCTAAGTCCTTTTGCTAGGGCATCTGCCGTGCTAAGTCCACAACAATTGGTGCCCACCATGGGGCCAACGCATGGTGGTTTCGAGTTCTTGAAGGGCAGCTTCGCAGGGATCAAGGGATACACCGTCGGTCGGATGACTAAAAGCTGCCGCGACAAGCTCTACATCGACAACGCTGGCTGGGGCCCCGAAGCCGGCTCAATCGAGTACGGATACCGGGTCCCCTTCGGCGGAATTCACGTCTTCATTGGCAAGATCGAGAGCCGTAGCCTGAGCCGGACACCTACACCGACATCGTCGAGACAGCTCAGCGTGCATGACCCGCTAAGGTTCAACCCGCCGTGAAGCACGCTTTCATGGGTTTTACTCATGGAGTGGACCTTGAGGAAGGATCTGCGTTCGGTGGAGAGACGGCCATCTACTCTGGTGATGAGTACTCAACCAGTGAGACGGATTCCATATATCAATTGCAAGATGGTGGGCTTGGGGGTTGTTCCGATGGCGACAGTATTCCGGACCCCTACGAGCCGCCGAACGGAGTTGCGATCTTCATGGCCGACACACAACCAATGATTATCTCGACGACTGTTGCGGCTATGACCTCCAGTTCATCGGCTGCGGCGACGGCCGGGGCGAGCAGCTCTGCACGCCCGCCAGCTCAAGTGTTATCTGAACTCTTGGAGGCTTTGACGGCCTTATTGGCTGCAGAGGTGACATCAGAAAATCAAGCACAACATAAGGTGGATGTGGCGAAATTGCGAGATGAGGTAGCTCAAGCCAAGGAGGAATTTAATGCTGAGAATGCTAGGATGGCAACAGAACGGGCCGCTTTGGACGCTAAGACACAACGGATTCAGGCAGAGTCATTCCGGCTTACCTTGGATCAGAATGCTTCAAATGCCGTTATGAGGAGGAGGCACCAGACCCGTCTACCCACAGAGTTTGAGGCTAGGAACCTCTTCAATACACCTAGGGATGCCACTGTTGGGGAACGTAGCATGCAATTTCAAAAAAATTCCTACAATCACGCAAGATCTATCTAGGAGATGCATAGCAACGAGTGGGGGAGAGTGTGTCCACGTACCCTCATAGACCGAAAGCGGAAGCGTTAGGTTAACGCGGTTGATGTAGTCGAACGTCTTCGCGATCCAACTGATCAAGTATCGAACGTACGACACCTCCGAGTTCAGCACATGTTCAACTCGATGACGTCCCTCGAACTCTTGATCCAGTAGAGGGTCGAGGGAGAGTTTCGTCAGCATGACGGAGTGGTGACGGTGATGGTGATGTGATCCGCGTAGGGCTTCGCCTAAGCACTACGACGATATGACCGGAGGAGTATAATGTGGAGGGGGGCACCACACACGGCTAAGAGAACAATTGATGTGCTAATGGGTGCCCCCATGCCCCCGTATATAAAGGAGGGGAGGAGGAGGCCAACCACCAAAGGGGGCGCGTCAGGGGGGAGTCCTTCTAGGACTCCACTCCTAGTAGGATTCCCCCCCTTTTCCTTTCTCACTGGAGGGGAAAAGGAAGGAGAGGGAGAGGGAAAGGGAAAGGGGGCGCCGCCCCCCTCCCCTAGTCCAATTCGTACTCCCATGGGAGGGCGGCCACCCCTTGTGGGCTCCCCTCTCTTTCCCCTAAGGCCCATGTAGGCCCAATACTTCCCCGAGGGGTTTTGGTAACCCCTCGGTACTCCAAAATATATCTGAACCTTTCTGAAACCATTCCGGTGTCTGAATATCATTGCCCAATATATCAATCTTTACCTCTCGACTATTTCGAGACTCCTTGTCATGTATGTGATCTCATCCGGGACTCCGAACAAACTTCAGTCACCAAAAACACATAACTCATAATACAAATCGTCATTGAACGTTAAGCGTGCGGACCCTACGGGTTCGAGAACTATGTAGACATGAACGAGACACATCTCCGGTCAATAACCAATAGCGGAACCTGGATGCTCATATTGGTTCCTACATATTCTACGAAGGTCTTTATCGGTCAAACCACAATAACAACATACGTTATTCCCTTTGTCATCGGTATGTTACTTGCCCGAGATTCGATCGTTGGTATCCTCATACCTAGTTCAATCTCATTACCGGCAAGTCTCTTTACTCTTTCCGTAATGCATCATCCAGCAAATAACTCATTAGTCACATTGCTTGCAAGGCTTATAGTGATGTGCATTACCAAGAGGGCCCAGAGATACCTCTCCGATACTCGGAGTGTCAAATCCTAATCTTGATCTATGCCAACCCAACAAACACCTTTAGAGACACCTGTAGAGCATCTTTATAATCACCCAGTTATGTTGTGACATTTGATAGCACACAATGTGTTCCTCCGGTATTCGGGAGTTGCATAATCTCATAGTCAGAGGAATATGTATAAGTCATCAAGAGAGAAATAGCAATAAAACTTAACGATCATTATGATAAGCTAACGGATGGGTCTTGTCCACCACATCATTATCCTAATCATGTGATCCCGTTCATCAAATGACAACACATGTCTATGGTCTGGAAACTTAACCATCTTTGATTAACGAGCTAGTCAAGTAGAGGCATACTAGGGACACTTTGTTTTGTCTATGTATTCACACATGTATCAAGTTTCTGGTTAATACAATTCTAGCAAGAATAATAAACATTTATCATGATATAAGGAAATATAAATAACAACTTTATTAATGCCCCTAGGGCATATTTCCTTAAGGAACCAGTGACCCTCCCGTGGTAAACCGGGTTGTCGAGGCACCTGTGACCGGAATGCCGGTTCAGCCACGTGTTGTAGACCTGCCTCGTTTGAATTTGACTCCGCCTCAGCATGTTCGGACACCGCCGTGTCATTATTCTGACCCTCTGGACAATATGATTGTTGTAGCTACGCGATTGGCGGCTCTCCCCGTTGAAGGCGAGTCTCCAGCCGCGATGGAAATACGGAGGGCTCGAGAACTTCTTCAGACAGCGGTAGCTCAACAAGTAACTTACTCATACAATCGTGAACGGATTCATTCAACCCCGCGTCCAAGCCGGAGTTATAGAAGGCATATTGATTCGCCAGCGGTTTCAAGCAGTGAGCGGTGATACATCTCCAACGTATCTATAATTTATGAAGTATTCATGCCAATATATTATCATTCTTGGATGTTTTACAATCATTTTATAGCAACTTTATATCATTTTTTGGGACTAACCTATTGACCCAGTGCCAGTTGCTGTTCTTGCTTGTTTTTTACATCGCAGGAAATCAATATCAAACATAGTCCAAACACCACAAAACTTTTTGTGGAATTTTTATGGACCAGAAGACCACCTTTGGGCCAGAGCAGCACCTGGGGATGCCCCAAGGGGGGCACCGCCCACTAGGGCGCGCCTGGGGGCCCATGCGCGCCCAAGTGGGTTGTGCCCACCTCGGTGGCCTCCCGCACCCCCTCTTTACCCTATAAATTCCCAAATATTCCGAAAACCCTTGGGGTTAACCTAGATCAGAAGTTCCGCCGCCGCAAGGTTCTGTAGCCACCAAAAACCAATCTAGACCCGTTCCGGCACCCTGCCAGAGGGGGGAATCATCTCCGGTGGCCATCTTCATCATCCCGGCGACCACCACGATGAGGAGGGGGTAGTCCACCCTCGGGGCTGAGGGTTTGTATGAGTAGCTATGTGTTTAATCTCTCTCTCTCTCTCTCTCGTGTTCTTGATATGTCACGATCTTGATGTATCGCGGGCTTTGTTAATATAGTCGGATCATATGGTGTTTTCCCCTCTCTATCTTGTTGTGATGAATTGAGTTTTTCCCTTTGAGATTTCATTGTTATTAGATTGAATACTTTTATGGATGTGAGAGCACTTGATATGTGTCTTGCATATGAATACTCATGGTGAAAATTGGGTATCATATTGATTCACTTGATATGTGTTTTGGCATTCAATTCACGGATTCCCATGGTGACATTGGGGTAATCTATGCATAGGGGTTGATGCACGTTCCCGTCTTTTGTTTCTCCGGTAGAAATCTTGGGGCACTCTTTGAGGTTCTTTGTGTTGGATTGAGTATTATGTATCTGAAATTATTTGGTGTTATTTTAGTACGAACTCTTGGATAGATCGATCCGAAAGAATAGCTTCGAGGTGGTTTCGTACCCTACAAATGATTTCTTCATATGTTCTCTGCTAGATAGGAACTTTGGAGTGATTCTTCATCACACTTTGAGGGATGGTTATATGATCCAATTATATTAGCATTGCTGAGAGATTGCACTAGCAAAAGTATGGACCCTAGGCCTCATTTTCAAGCATTGCAATACCGTTTGTGCTCCCTTTTATCAATTGCTACCTTGCTGTTTTTTATTGTTCTTATTACAAAAATCAATATCTACTATCTGTATTGCACCTGTATCACCATCTCTTCGCCGAACTAGTGCACCTATACAAATTACCATTGTATTTGGTGTGTTGGGAACACAAGAGACTCTTTGTTATTTGATTGCAGGGTTGCTTGAGAGAGACCATCTTCATCCTACACCTCCCACGGATTGATAAACCTTAGGTCATCCACTTGAGGAAAAATTGCTATTGTCCTACAAAACTCTACGCTTGGAAGCCCAACATGCGTCTACAAGAATAAAATTGCGTAGTAGACATCAAGCTCTTTTTGGCGCCATTGCCGGGGAGGTGAGTGCTTGAAGGTATATCTTTAGATCTTGCAATCGAATCTTTTAGTTTCTTGTTTTATCACTAGTTTGGTTTATAAAAGAAAACTACTAAAAAATGGAATTGAGGTTGCATCATATTATTCATCTTTATAATGTATTTTGTGAAAATGATGGAAAGGAAAATTGTGCTCGATTGATAGAAGAAGAATTCAATAGAATGTTTGGTATAAATGATGAGCATGATTGCAATGTTGTTAGTATGAATTCTTTGAATATCCATGATGCTAATGATATGTGATGCCATAAGCTTGGGGATGCTATGTTTGATGAAGATAATATTTTTAGTCCCCCAAGATTTGATGTGCAAATTTGTTATAATGATTGCATGCCTCCTATTTATGATGATTATAATGATGAAAGTGGATTTGGAGAGGTCATGACTTTATATAGTGATGAATCCACCATTTTGGATGAGGCTTCAATTGACTATGATAACAAAGTTGCTATCTATGATGATTATGGTGATGGCATGTGTGCTATAAAGAATAATGATAACCATGAAACTCTCATCATGATTTTAATTTTCACTTTCATGATAGTTATTTTGTTGAGTTTGCTCCCACTACTATTGATGAGAAGAAATTTTCTTATGTTGAGAGTAATAAGTTTTCTATGCTTTTGTGTCATGAAAAGAATGATTTATGTGATGGTTATATTGTTGAATTTCTTCATGATGCTACTGAAAATTATTATGAGGGATGAACTTATGCTTGTAGGAATTGCAATAATACCAAGTTTCCTCTCTATGTGTTGAAAATCTTGAAGTTGTGCTTGTTTTGCCTTCCTATGCTAGTTGATTCTTGTTCCCATAAACTGTTTGATCACAAAATCCCTATGGATAGGAAGTGTGTTAGGCTTAAATGTGCATGCCATGTGTTTCATGATGCTTTCGTTATGTTTCAATTCTCTACTTTTATGTGAGCATCATTGAAATCATCATGCCTAGCTTAAAAGGCATTAAAGAAAAGCGCTTCTTGGGAGACAACCCAACACTTTTACTATTGGGGAACGCAGTATTTCAAAAAATTTACCTACGATCATGCAAGATCTATCTAGGAGATGCATAGCAACGAGAGGGGAGAGTGTGTCTACGTACCCTCGTAGACCGAAAGCGGAAGCATTAAGTAACGCGGTTGATGTAGTCGAACGTCTTCGCGATCCAACCGATCAAGTACTGAACGCACAATACCTCTGTGATCTGCACACATTCAGCTCGATGACGTCCCTCAAACTCTAGATCCAACTGAGGCCGAGGGAGAGTTTTGTCAGCACAACGGCGTGGTGACGGTGATGATGAAGTTCCCGACGCAGGGCTTCGCCTAAGCACTACGACAATATGACCGAGGTGGAAATCTGTGGAGGGGGGCACCGCACACGGCTAAGAGATCAACTTGTGTGTCTATGGGGTGCCCCTCCCCCATATATAAAGGAGTGGAGGAGTGGGTCGGCTGGCCTCATGGGGTGCGCCCCAAGGGGGGGAATCCTACTCCTACTAGGAGTAGGTTCCCCCCTTTCCTAGTCCAACTAGGAGGGGAAGGAAAGGGAAGAGGGAGAGAAGGAAAGGGGGGCCGGCCCCCTTCCCAATTTGTATTGGCTTGGGGGGCATGCCCCTCCTCTTGGCCGCCTCCTCCTCTCTTCCACTAAAGCCCATGAAGGCCCATTAACCCCTCGGGGGGTTCCGGTAACCCCCCGGTACTCCAGAAAATGCCCAAACCTATCTGAAACCTTTCTGGTGTCCAAAACATAACCTACCAATATATCAATCTTTAATCCTAGACCATTTCGAGACTCCTCGTCATGTCCGTGATCACATCCGGGACTCTGAACAACCTTCGGTACATCAAATCACATAACTCACAATACATATCGTCATCGAACGTTAAGCGTGCGGACCCTACGGGTTCGAGAACTATGTAGACATGACCGAGACACATCTCCGGTCAATAACCAACAGCGGAACCTCGATGCTCATATTGGTTCCTACATATTCTACGAAGATCTTTATTGGTCAAACCGCATAACAACATACATTGTTCCCTTTGTCATCGGTATGTTACTTGCCCGAGATTCGATCGTCGGTATCATCATACCTAGTTCAATCTCGTTACCGGCAAGTCTCTTTACTTGTTCCATAATGAAAGATCCTGCAACTAACTCATTAGTCATCTTGCTTGCAAGGCTTATAGTGATGTGCATTACCGAGAGGGCCCAGAGATACCTCTGTGACAATCGGAGTGACAAATCCTAATCTCAATCTATGCCAACTCAACAAACACCATCGGAGACACCTGTAGAGCATCTTTATAATCACCTAGTTATGTTGTGACATTTGATAGCACACAAAGTGTTCCTCCGGTATTCGGGAGTTACATAATCTCATAGTCATAGGAACATGTATAAGTTATGAAGAAAGTAATAGCAATAAACTAAATGATCATAGTGCTAAGCTAACGGATGGGTCATGTCAATCACATCATTCTCTAATGATGTGATCTCATTTATAATTTGAAAACTCATGTCTATGGTTTGGAAACTTAACCATCTTTGATTAACGAGGTAGTTAATAGAGGCATACTAGTGACACTATGTTTGTCTATGTATTCACACATGTACTAAGTTTCCGGTTAATAGAATTCCAGCATGAATAATAAACATTTATCATGATATAAGGAAATATAAATAACAACTTTATTATTTCCTCTAGGGCATATTTCCTCCAGTCTCCCACTTGCACTAGAGTCAATAATCTAGATTACATTGTAATGATTCTACCACCCATGGAGTCTTGGTGCTGATCATGTTTTGCTCGTGAGAGAGGCTTAGTCAACGGGTCTAAAACATTCAGATCCGTATGTATCTTGCAAATATCTATGTCTCCCTCCTTGACTTGATCGCGGATGGAATTGAAGCGTCTTTTGATGTGCTTGGTTCTCTTGTGAAATCTAGATTCCATTGCCAAGGCAATTCCACCAGTATTGTCACAAAAGATTTTCATTGGACCCGATGCACTAGGTATTACACCTAGATCAGATATGAACTCCTTCATCCAGACTCCTTCACTTGCTGCTTCTGAAGCAGCTATGTATTCTGCTTCACACGTAGATCCCGCCACGACACTCTGTTTAGAACTGCACCAACTGACAGCTCCACCATTCAATAAAAATATGTATCCGGTTTGTGACTTAGAGTCATCCGGATTAGTGTCAAATCTTGCATCAACGTAACCATTTACGACGAGCTCTTTGTCACCTCCATAAACGAGAAACATATCCTTAGTCCTTTTCAGGTATTTCAGGATGTTCTTGACCGCTGTCTAGTGATCCACTACTGGACTACTTTGGTACCTCCCTGCTAAACTAATAGCAAGGCACACATCAGGTCTGGTACACAACATTGCATACATGATAAAACCTATGGCTGAAGCATAGGGAATGACTTTCATTTTCTCTCTATCTTTTGCAGTGGTCGGGCATTGAGTCTGACTCAACTTCACACCGTGTAACATAGGCAAGAACCCTTTCTTTGCTTGATCCATTTTGTACTTCTTCAAAACTTTATCAAGGTATGTGCTTTGTGAAAGTCCAATTAAGCGTCTTGATCTATCTCTATAGATCTTGATGCCCAATATATAAGCAGCTTCACCGAGGTCTTTCATTGAAAAATTCTTATTCAAGTATACTTTTATGCTATTCAGAAATTCAGTATCATTTCCAATCAACAATATGTCATCTACATATAATATCAGAAATGCCATAGAGCTCCAACTCACTTTCTTGTAAATACAGGCTTCTCCATAAGTCTGTATAAAACCATATGCTTTGATCACACTATCAAAGCGTATATTCCAACTCCGAGATGCTTGCACCAATCCATAAATGGATCGCTGGAGCTTACACACTTTGTTCACACCTTTTGGATCAACAAAACCTTCTAGTTGCATCATATACAACTCTTCTTTAAGATATCCATTAAGGAATGCAGTTTTGATATCCATTTGCCAAATTTCGTAATCATGAAATGAGGCAATTGCTAACATGATTCAGACAGACTTAAGCATCGCTACGGGTGAGAAGGTCTCATCGTAGTCAACTCCTTGAACTTGTCGAAAACCTTTCGCAACAAGCCGAGCTTTGTAGACAGTAATGTTACCATCAGCGTCAGTCTTCTTCTTGAAGATCCATTTATTCTCTATGGCTTGCCAATCATCGGGCAAGTCAACCAAAGTCCACACTTTGTTATCATATATGGATCCCATCTCAGATTTCATGGCCTCAAGCCATTTGCGGATTCTGGGCTCACCATCGCTTCCTAATAGTTCGTAGGTTCATCATGGTCAAGTAACATGACCTCCAGAACAGGATTACCGTACCACTCTGGTGCGGATCTTACTCTGGTTGACCTATAAGGTTCGGTAGTAACTTGATCAGAAGTTTCATGATCATCATCATTAGCTTCCTCACTAATTGGTGTAGGAATCACTGGAACTGATTTCTGTGATGAAATACTTTCCAATAAGGGAGCAGGTACATTTACCTCATCAAGTTCTACTTTCCTCCCACTCACTTCTTTTGAGAGAAACTCCTTCTCTAGAAAGGATCCATTCTTAGCAACGAATATCTTGCCTTCTGATCTGTGATAGAAGGTGTACCCAACAGTCTCCTTTGGGTATCCTATGAAGACACATTTCTCCTATTTGGGTTTGAGCTTATCAGGTTGAAGCTTTTTCACATAAGCATCGCAGCCCAAACTTTAAGAAACGACAACTTAGGTTTCTTGCCAAACCACAGTTCATATGGTGTTGTCTCAACGGATTTCGATGGTGCCCTATTTAACGTGAATGCAGTCGTCTCTAAAGCATAACCCCAAAATGATAGCAGTAAATCAGTAAGAGACATCATAGATCGCACCATATCTAATAAAGTGCGGTTACGACGTTCGGACGCACCATTACGATGTGGTGTTCCAGGTCGCGTGAGTTGCGAAACTATTCTGCATTGTTTCAAATGGAGACCAAACTCATAACTCAAATATTCACCTCCACGATCAGATTGTAGAAACTTAATTTTCTTGTTACGATGATTTTCCACTTCACTCTGAAATTCTTTGAACTTTTCAAATGTTTCAGACTTATGTTTCATCAAGTAGACATACCCATATCTGCTCAAATCATTTGTGAAGGTTAGAAAATAACGATACCCGCCACGAGCATTAACACTCATCGGACCGCATACATCAGTATGTATTATTTCCAATAAGTCTGTTGCTTGTTCCATTGTTCCGGAGAACGGAGTCTTAGTCATCTTGCCCATGAGGCATGGTTCGCAAGCATCAAGTGATTCATAATCAAGTTATTCCAAAAGCCCATCAGCATGGAGTTTCTTCATGCGCTTTACACCAATATGGCCTAAACGGCAGTGCCACAAATAAGTTGCACTATCATTATTAAACTTATACCTTTTGGCTTCAACACTATGAATATGTGTATCACTACTATCAAGATTTAGTAAAAATAGACCACTCATCAAGGGTGCATGATCATAAAAGATATTACTTATATAAATAGAACAACCATTATTCTCCGATTTAAATGAATAACCGTCTCGCATCAAACAATATAATGATATAATGTTCATGCTTAACACTGACACCAAATAATGATTATTCAGGTATAAAACTAATCCCGAAGGTAGATGTAGAGGTAGTGTGCCGACGGCCATCACATGGACTTTGGAACCATTTCCCACGCGCATCGTCACCTTGTCCTTAGCCAATCTTCGCTTAATCCGTAGCCCCTATTTCGAGTTGCAAATATTAGCAACAGAACCAGTATCAAATATCCATGAGCTACTGCGAGCATTAGTAAGGTACACATCAATAACATGTATATCAAATATACCCACTACAAAAAAAGACACATCCATGACATTTTGGGCCGAACGAAAAAAATTCTGTCATACATATGACACTTCTATGACGATAATTGTGACAAAACCCGGTATCATCATAGATGTGGTGGGCTCCTACTTCTATGACAAAAAAGCATGACAGAAAATGGGCTTTTCATCCTGGGCGGGCCGGAGACGCAGCTGCATGAAATTCTTTGGGCCATCCATGACGGAAAAAACCGTGGTAGAAGCGAGGGCGAGGAAAATTTCGGGGAGTTCCCGGTTACGGTGGGAGGTCGGGGGCCGAGCGATGCACGTTTCTCTCGTACACGTACGCGCGTGTGTGCGAGGCGTTGGCTCTAACTGAACCCGAGTGAGGCGTTGAGCTCTAACTGAACCCAAGCGATTGCACTGCAGGCTACGCGTTACTGAACCCAAGCGATCGATCGATGGCTATTAACTGAACCCGATCGAGCGATTCCTTCGCTACTGCTGCTAACTAAAGCCGATCGATGCTGCCTCTGGATGAACCGTGAGCGTTGCAGGGGGGGTTGGATGAACAGTTCCCGGTGGGGGTGGATGAACAGGACCCCGTGGTGTTGCCTCTGGATGAACAGGACCCTGATCGATCGATCCAGTTGGGGCTGGATGAACAGGATCCCGTGGAGGGATGGATGAACAGGACCACCCCGTGGAGGGCAGGATGAACAGTAGACGGTGGAGGGCAGGATGAACAGGAGCCCGTGGAGGGGTGGCTGAACAGGAGCCCGTGGAGAGGGCTGGTTGAATAGTAGCCGGTGGAGTAGCGCGTGGTGGAGGCTGGATGAACAGGAGCCTGTGGATGAACAGTCACAGGTGGAGGCTGGAGGAGGTTGATGGTGGCTGAACAGTAGCTCGTGGAGGCTGGAGGGGTCGACGGTGGAGATGAACAGTATCCCGTGGAGTCCCGTTTTGCGGTACGCCACACCCCTCCCGATGAACAGGACCCCCATTTCGACCATAGGAGGTCCGTTTCGTCCGTTTTGCGGTACGCCACACCCCTCCCGATGAACAAGACCCCCGTTTCGACCGTAGGAGGTCCGTTTCCTCCGTTTTGCGGTACGCCAGACCCCTCCCGATCAACAGGATCCCATTTCGAATGTGGCCTGTTGAACACAAGGCCGTTTCCTCCATTCTGCGGTACGCCAGGCCTCGTTTCCATCGCCTGTTCCGTCCAAGCCCTCTCGATGAACACGACGCATTCCGTTGCCTCCCCATGAACATGACGCATTTCGTTGCCTCCCCATGAACACGACGACGATGCTGTTTCTCCGTTCCGACCCAGCCATGTACACGAGCCCTGTCCGTACATATGCGCGAGTAGGCGTTCGAGACCCCGCCCGTATGTACACATACGTGGCCGTATTTTCTTTCTTGCACCCTGGTCGCTGTATGTACGTGTACATGCTATGTGCGCGCCTCTACTACGACACGTGCGCGCCTCTACATCGACCAGTATATATGTACGTACATGTTCGCAACCAGAATGACAATGCTATGTACGCTTCGACCAGGTGGGTCCCGATTGTCAGGCACTTCCTTGCGTGCAAAGTTGTAGCTGGTGGATCCCAGCAGTCAGGGGCAAACGTTTTTTTCGCGAAATACGGTGGCCCGTCCGGTGGGTCCCCGCTGTCAGGTGGAGGAATAATTATTTTGCGCGTAAGAACGAGGCACTTCCTTGTTGCGGCCATGGACCCAGCTGTATCGCATCTCCACGCACAGTACTCTTCCGATGGAAGTCGGTCGTTGACCACATTGACCATGCCGCGTTGAGAGCACCATGGCGGTGGATGACGGCAAGGCCTAGGAAGGGGACGACGCGGAGCCGGGGAAGACGCGGCAGCAGAAGCCCGCGCGGAGAGGAGTACGAGGGTTCACTGGTTTGGCTGCGGTGTGGGGCTGCCGTCGCCGCAGGGCCTGGCCAGCGGTGGGAATAGTAGGGGACGGTGAGGCCTCCACGGTAGCACAGCCGGCCACGGGAGGAAGGAGCATGCGGCATGACCAGCGCTGCTTTGGGCAGCTGGAGCAAGAAGACCAGAGGTTGAAGAAGCACTACGGCCATTGGATGGACATCGTACGGTCACTGGAGCTAGAATCGTTCATATTGACTAAGTTGACAAAGCCCTTCGTCCCCGTCAACTTAGTAGGCCCACAAGTCAGCCTCCCACCAAGGTGGGTCCTAGCTAGCCGGGGGAGTATTCATTTTTTTGTGCGTAATAAGGAGACACTTCCGGTGGCTCCGAGCTGACAGCGGGAGGAATGTTTTTTTCGTGAAATACGGTGGCCCGTCCGGTGGGTCCCAGCAGTCAGGGGGAAACAATTTTTTTTGCAAAATACCAGTGGCCCGTCCGGTGGGTCCCCGCTGTCAGGTGGAGGAATAATTATTTTGCGCGTAATAAGCATGAACATAATCTTCTGCCCTATTCTCCAAGATGGACGGGCCTTCATTATTTGAGACCACCCATGAATAAGTATCTTTTCACCTCCAAGGGGAATTGAGTAGGTCGACATAAACATCATGTTGCGACCAAGCGCAAGTCTGACCCAACCATGGCCAGGCATATGTATAGGAACAATAGAACTCGGCAGTTCCTGTTTCAAGAAGATCACAGCTGTAAAACTGTGTATAAGCAATAGTTTATGAACAACATATATAACAGAAAACAGCTCGTACCATAAGTTTCTCGACACAGTTGGACCTGTTCAATGAGTGCAACAGTGGCATACATATCCCACGTGGCCTTCCACCATTGAAACGCCCCACAAGGACCTCAAGACGATCAATAAAGTGTAGGAACTTGTGGATGTCGATCCAATCAACTTAAGTGCCATTAGTAATAGCCGAGTTATTACAAAGTAACAAACGAGAAAACTGCTTAACTCTGAAAAAACCTACACGTGCCACCAATTATAATAAAATATTAGTTAGAAGTAGCATCTTCGTGAGAGATTCGTTGCTACTTCTAGAGTTAAATTGTGATTAGTTAGACAGAACAGGTGGATTAAGAAGTAATCGAGGCAACAAGCAAGAACCAAATACAAAACTAACATGGATGAACAATTGGAACGACGTCGGGGTGGAAGATCACAGTGAAGATGAGACCAGGTTCTGCTATTTCCATCAACATTCGTGCGCCAACTTTCAGTCCGTAACACTTGAGAAAGTTTATCCAAGTTCGGCCATAAAAAAATCAGCGATCTTCTTGGTTCATGAACCCAACTCGGAACTTATATCCATGGCTTGTCTTCACTGTGACCATTAAACTAGTGTATTCAGTTATGGCAAGGCCGAGCATCTTGAGTACATGTGTTCTGGCAGAGGAAATAATACACTGCAGGAAAAATAATATGAGAACACGGCATGTCCAAAAAAACCCCACCCCCCGGATAGAAAAGATGATTCTAGGAACATACTGTGTGCGTTTCAAAATGCGGTGTTAGGATGAGAAGGAACAAGTGTAGCGTCTCGCCGAGGGCGCAGAAACCTGTAGGGTACTCGCACTTTGGGCACTCCAAATGAAACACACTAGATTCAGTAGGAAGAAAAATGCATCAACGGCGGCGGCTGCCATCCTAGGATTACATGCGACCAAGGGACTTGGGTTTATCGGGGATGGATGAAGAATTCGTACCTGGTTCTCCATGAGAAAACCCTATGCAATCGCCAAGGGGGAGTTTTCTCTAAACAAGCAGACGAGGGAGAAGGGGATTCAGGCCTAGTGAAATATTGTCGCTTCGTCCGTCCAGCTTACTGCTAAAGCTGGAAAGGGGGGGTTGTGATTTGACAGCTCATTGGGCATTACTGTGGCGCTACGACCGAGGTGTGTCTACCGTGAAGTTGTGCACTCTAATTTGTGCATATGGCACGTGGACCCCGTTGCCGGTTGCCCCACATATCAGCGAAAGGAAGTAGAAAGATAGGAGTAACTAGTTACACATAAATATATTTTTTGACAGAGAGATACTCCCTCTGTAAAGAAATATACAAATCTTTTATATCACAGGCTCACCTTGCCGAGAAATATACTCCCTCTGCAATGCACGGGCATTATGGGGGTTCAGCTGAGAATATAATACTCAGATGTTTTTTTGAGGGATAAAAGCTGCTTTATTGAAGATTAACAGTCATAGGTATACAAATAATTTCAGGGGTTCCTGTGAGCCAAAGATGGCATCCACAGGGCAAAGAAGTAGCAGCTTTTGTGAGCACATGCACTTCAACATTATACTCACATTTTTCATGTATGATCTCCATGGTTTGGAACATATTCTTCTTCATCTTGATCTCGTCCATAATAACTTTGTTGGGCCCCAAGTATGCCTCTTAGATATGCTTGACTGTTGCTGAACAATCGGTGCTAATCTGAACTTGTTGCAGGTTTAAGTCAAGAGCCAGAGATAGCCCCTCGCAACATGCCATTGCCTCTAGGATCTATGTGAAGGAAATATGCCCTAGAGGCAATAATAAAGTTATTATTTATTTCCTTATATCATGATAAATGTTTATTATTCATGCTAGAATTGTATTAACCGAAAACATAATACATGGTGAATACATAGACAAACAGAGTGTCACTAGTATGCCTCTACTTGACTAGCTCGTTAATCAAAGATGGTTATGTTTCCTATAGTTGTCATTTGATTAACGGGATCACATCATTAGTTGAATGATCTGATTGACATGACCCATTCCATTAACTTAGCACCCGATCGTTTAGTATGTTGCTATTGCTTTCTTCATGACTTATACATGTTCCTATGACTATGAGATTATGTAACTCCCGTGTGCCGGAGGAACACTTTGTGTGCTACCAAACGTCACAACGTAACTGGGTGATTATAAAGGTGCTCTACAGGTGTCTCCAAAGGTACATGTTGGGTTGACGTATTTCGAGATTAGGATTTGTCACTCCGATCGTCGGAGAGGTATCTCTGGGCCCTCTCGGTAGTGCACATCACTTAAGCCTTGCAAGCAATGCAACTAATGAGTTAGTTGCGAGATGATGTATTACGGAATGAGTAAAGAGACTTGCCGGTAACGAGATTGAACTAGGTATTGGATACCGACGATCGAATCTCGAACAAGTAACATACCGATGACAAAGGGAACAACGTATGTTGTTATGCGGTCTGACCGATAAAGATCTTCGTAGAATATGTAGGAGCCAATATGGGCATCCAGGTCCCGCTATTGGTTATTGACCGAAGACGTGTCTCGGTCATGTCTACATTGTTCTCGAACCCGTAGGGTCCGCACGCTTAAGGTTACGATGACAGTTATATTATGAGTTTATACATTTTGATGTATCGAAGGTTGTTCGGAGTCCCGGATGTGATCACGGACATGACGAGGAGTCTCGAAATGGTCGAGACATAAAGTTGATATATTGGAAGCCTATATTTGGATATCGGAAATGTTCCGGGTGAAATCGGGATTTTACCGGAGTACCGGAAGGTTACCGGAACCCCCCGGGAGCTATATGGGCCTTAATGGGCTTTAGTGGAAGAAGAGGAGAGGCAGCCAGGGCTGGGCCGCGCGCCCCTCCCCCCTAGTCCAAATAGGACAAGGAGAGAGGGGGCCGGCGCCCCCCTCCTTCTCTCTCTCTCTTTTCCCACCTCGCGAATCCTATTCCAACTAGGATTGGGGGAGAAGTCCTACTCCCGGAGGGAGTAGGACTCCTCCTGGCGCGCCCTATGATGGCCGGCCGGCCTCCCCCTCTTGAACATATATATATGGAGGAAGGGGCACCCCAGAAACACACAAGTTGATCCACGTGATCTTACTCTTAACCGTGTGCGGTGCCCCTTCCACCATAGACCTCGATAATATTGTAGCGGTGCTTAGGCGAAGCCCTGCGATGGTAGTACATCAAGATCATCACCACGCCGTCGTGCTGACAGAACTCTTCCCCGACACTTTGCTGGATCGGAGTCTGGGGATCGTCATCGAGCTGAACGTGTGCTAGAACTCGGAGGTGCCGTAGTTTCGGTGCTTGATCGGTCGGGCCGTGGAGACATACGACTACATCAACCAAACGCTTCCGTTGTCGATCTACTAGGTACATAGATCATACTCTCCCCTCTCGTTGCTATGCATCACCATGATCTTGCGTGTGCATAGGAATTTTTTTGAAATTACTACGAAACCCAATAGTGGCATCCGAGCCTAGGTTTTATATGTTGATGTTATATGCACGAGTAGAACACAAGTGAGTTGTGGGCGATATAAGTCATACTGCTTACCAGCATGTCATACTTTGGTTCGGCGGTATTGTTGGACGAAGCGGCCCGGACCGACATTACGCGTACGCTTACGCGAGACCGGTTCTCCTGACGTGCTTTGCACATAGGTGGCTTGCGGGTGACAGTTTCTCCAACTTTAGTTGAACCAAGTGTGGCTACGCCCGGTCCTTGTGAAGGTTAAAACAACACCAACTTGACAAACTATCATTGTGGTTTTGATGCGTAGGTAAGATTGGTTCTTGCTTAAGCCCATAGCAGCCACGTAAAACATGCAACAACAAAGTTGAGGACGTCTAACTTGTTTTTGCAGGGCATGTTGTGATTTGATATGGTCAAGACATGATGCTAAATTTTATTGTATGAGATGATCATGTTTTGTAACCGAGTTATCGGCAACTGGCAGGAGCCATATGGTTGTCGCTTTATTGTATGCAATGCAATTGCGCTGTAATGCTTTACTTTATCACTAAGCGGTAGCGATAGTCGTGGAAGCATAAGATTGGCGAGACGACAACGATGCTACGATGGAGATCAAGGTGTCGCGCCGGTGACGATGGTGATCATGACGGTGCTTCGGAGATGGAGATCACAAGCACAAGATGATGATGGCCATATCATATCACTTATATTGATTGCATGTGATGTTTATCTTTTATGCATCTTATCTTGCTTTGATTGACGGTAGCATTATAAGATGATCTCTCACTAAATTATCAAGAAGTGTTCTCCCTGAGTATGCACCGTTGCGAAAGTTCTTCGTGCTGAGACACCACGTGATGATCGGGTGTGATAGGCTCTACGTTCAAATACAACGGGTGCAAAACAGTTGCACACGCGGAATACTCAGGTTATACTTGACGAGCCAAGCATATACAGATATGGCCTCGGAACACGGAGACCGAAAGGTCGAGCGTGAATCATATAGCAGATATGATCAACATAGCGATGTTCACCAATGAAACTACTCCATCTCACGTGATGATCGGACATGGTTTAGTTGATTTGGATCACGTAATCACTTAGAGGATTAGAGGGATGTCTATCTAAGTGGGAGTTCTCAAGTAATATGATTAATTGAACTTAAATTTATCATGAACTTAGTCCTGGTAGTATTTTGCAAATTATGTTGTAGATCAATAGCTCGCGTTGTTGCTTCCCTTTGTTTATTTTGATATGTTCCTAGAGAAAATTGTGTTGAAAGATGTTAGTAGCAATGATGTGGATTGGATCCGTGATCTGAGGTTTATCCTCATTGCTGCACAGAAGAATTATGTCCTTGATGCACCGCTAGGTGACAGACCTATTGCAGGAGTAGATGCAGACGTTATGAACGTTTGGCTAGCTCAATATGATGACTACTTGATAGTTTAGTGCACCATGCTTAATGGCTTAGAATCGAGACTTCAAAGACGTTTTGAACGTCATGGAGCATATGAGATGTTCCAGGAGTTGAAGCTAATATTTCAAGCAAATACTCGAGTTGAGAGATATGAAAGTCTCCAACAAGTTCTATAGCTAAAAGATGGAGGAGAATCGCTCAACTAGTGAGCATGTGCCCAGATTGTCTGAGTACAACAATCGCTTGAATCAAGTGGGAGTTAATCTTCCAGATAAGATAGTGATTGACAGAATTCTCTAGTCACCATCACCAAGTTAGTAGAACTTCGTGATGAACTATGATATGCAAGGGATAACGGAAACGATTCCCAAGCTCTTCGTAATGCGGAAATTGACGAAGGTAAAAATCGAGAAAAACATCAAGTGTTGATGGTAGACAAGACCACTAGTTTCAAGAAAAGGGCAGAGGGAAGAAGGGGAACTTCAAGAAGAACAGCAAGCAAGTTGCTGCTCAAGTGAAGAAGCCCAAGTCTGGTCCTAAGCCTGAGACTAAGTGTTTCTACTGCAAAGGGACTGGTCACTGGAAGCGGAACTACCCCAAGTGATTGGCAGATAAGAAGGATGGCAAAGTGAACATAAGTATATTTGATATACATGTTATTGATGTGTACTTTACTAGTGTTTATAGCAACCCCTCGGTATTTGATACTAGTTCAGTTGCTAAGATTAGTAACTCGAAACGGGAGTTGCAGAATAAACAGAGACTAGTTAAGGGTAAAGTGACGATGTGTGTTGGAAGTAGTTCCAAGATTGATATGATCATCATTGCACACTCCCTATACTTTCGGGATTAGTGTTGAACCTGAATAAGTGTTATTTGGTGTTTGCGTTAAGCATGAATATGATTTGATCATGTTTATTGTAATACAGTTATTCATTTAAGTAAGAGAATAAATTGTTGTTCTGTTTACATGAATAAAACCTTATATGGTTACACACCCAATGAAAATAGTTCGTTGGATCTCGATCGTAGTGATACACATAATCATAATATTGAAACCAAAAGATGCAAAGTTAATAATGATAGTGCAACTTATTTGTAGCACTGCCGTTTAGGTCATAATGGTGTAAAGCGCATGAAGAAACTCCATGCTGATGGGATTTTGGAATCACTTGATTATGAATCACTTGATGCTTGCGAACCATGCCTCATGGGCAAGATGACTAAGACTCCGTTCTCCGGAGCGAGCAACTGACTTATTGGAAATAATACATACTGATGTATGCGGTCCAATGAGTGTTAAGGCTCACGGCAAGTATCGTTATTTTCTGAACTTCACAGATGATTTGAGCAGATATGGGTATATCTACTTGATGAAACATAAGTCTGAAACATTTTAAAAGTTCAAAGAATTTCAGAGTGAAGTGGAAAATTATCGTGACAAGAAAATAAAGTTTCTACGATCTTATCACGGAGACAAATATTTGAGTTACGAGTTTGGTCTTCAATTAAAACAATGTGGAATAGTTTCACAAACTCATGCCACATGGAACACCACAGCATAATGGTGTGTCCGAACGTCATAATCGTACTTTATTGGATATAGTGCAATCTATGATGTCTCTTACCGATCTACCACTATCGTTTTGGGGTTATGCATTAGAGACAGCTGCACTCACGTTAAATAGGGCACCATCTAAATCCGTTGAGATGACACCATATGAACTATGGTTTGGCAAGAAACCTAAGTTGTCGTTTCTTAAAGTTTGGGACTGTGATGCTTATGTGAAAAAGTTTCAACATGATAAGGTCGAACCCAAATCGGAGAAGTAAATCTTCATAGGATATCCAAAGGAAACTATTGGATACACCTTCTATCACTGATCTGAAGGCAAGACTTTTGTTGCTAAATTCGGAAACTTACTAGAGAAGGAGTTTCTCTCGAAAGAAGTGAGTGGGAGGAAAGTAAAAAAAAACTTTATAAGGTAATTGTACCTTCTCCCTTATTGGAAAGTAGTTCATCACAGAAATCTGTTCCTGTGACTACTACACCAATTAGTGAGGAAGCTAATGATGATGATCATGTAACTTCAGATCAAGTTATTACCGAATCTCGCAGGTAAACCAGAGTGAGATCCGCACCAGAGTGGTACTGTAATCCTGTTCTGGAAGTCATGTTACTAGACCATGACGAACTTGCGAACTATGAGGAAGCGATGATGAGCCCAGATTCCGCAAAATGGCTTGAGGCCATGAAATCTGAGATGGGATCCATGTATGAGAACAAAGTATGGACTTTGGTTGACTTGCCCGATGATCGGCAAGCAATTGAGAATAAATGGATCTTCAAGAGGAAGACGGACGCTGATAGTAGTGTTACTATCTACAAAGCTAGAATTATCGCAAAAGGTTTTCGACAAGTTCAAGGTGTTGACTACGATGAGAGTTTCTCACTCGTATCTATGCTTAAATCTGTCCGAATCATGTTAGCAATTGCCGCATTTTATGAAATCTGGCAAATGGATAACAAAACTGCAATCCTTAATGGATTTCTTAAAGAAGAGTTGTATATGATGCAACCAGAAGTTTTTGTCAATCCTAAAGGTGTTAACAAAAAAATGCAAACTCCAGCGATCCATCTATGGACTGGTGTAAGCATCTCGGAGTTGGAATATACGCTTTGATAAGTTGATCAAAGCATATAGTTTTTATACAGACTTGCGGTGAAGCCTGTATTTACAAGAAAGTGAGTGGGAGCACTACAACATTTCTGATAAGTATATGTGAATGACATATTGTTGATCGGAAATAATGTAGAATTACTCTACAAAGCATAAAGGAGTGATTGAAAGGAGTTTTTCAAAGAAAGACCTCGGTGAAGTTGCTTACATATTGAGCATCAAGATCTATAGAGATAGATCAAGACGCTTGATAAGGTTTTTCAATAAATACATACCTTGACAAGATTTTGAAGTAGTTCAAAATGGAACAGATAAAGAAAGAGTTTCTTGCCTATGTTACAAGGTGTGGAATTGAGTAAGACTCAAAGCCCGACCACGGCAGAAGATAGAAAGAGAACGAATGTCATTCCATATGCCTTGGTCATAGGTTCTATAAAGTATGCCATGCTGTGTACCAGATCTATTGTATACCCTACCACTGAGTTTGGCAAGGGAGTACAATAGTGATATAGGAGTAGATCACTGGACAGCGGTCAAAATTATCCTTAGTGGAATAAGGATATGTTTCTCGATTATGGAAGTGAAAAAAGGTTCGTCGTAAAGGGTTACGCTGATGCAAGTTTTGACACTAATCTAGATATATCTAAATCTCAATCTAGATACATATTGAAAGTGGGAGCAATTAGCTAGAGTAGCTCCGTGCAAAGCATTGTTGACATAAATATTTGCAAAATACTTACGGATCTGAATGTGACAGACCCGTTGACTAAAATTATCTCACAAGCAAAACATGATCACACCTTAGTACTCTTTGGGTGTTAATCACATAGCGATGTGAACTAGATTACTGACTCTAGTAAACCCTTTGGGTGTTGATCACATATCCATGTGAACTATGGGTGTTAATCACATGGTGATGTGAACTATTGCTGTTAAATCACATGGCGATGTGAACTAGATTATTGACTCTAGTGCAAGTGGGAGACTGAAGGAAATATGCCCTAGAGACAATAATAAAGTTATTATTTATTTCCTTATATCATGATAAATGTTTATTATTCATGCTAGAATTGTATTAACCGGAAACATAATACATGTGTGAATACATAGACAAACAGAGTGTCACTAGTATGCCTCTACTTGACTAGCTCGTTAATCAAAGATGGTTATGTTTCCTGACCATGGACAAATAGTTGTCATTTGATTAACGGGATCACATCATTAGTTGAATGATCTGATTGACATGACCCATTCCATTAAGTTAGCACCCGATCGTTTAGTATGTTGCTATTGCTTTCTTCATGACTTATACATGTTCCTATGACTATGAGATTATGTAACTCCCGTGTGCCGGAGGAACACTTTGTGTGCTACCAAACGTCACAACGTAACTGGGTGATTATAAATGTGCTCTACAGGTGTCTCCAAAGGTACATGTTGGGTTGACGTATTTCGAGATTAGGATTTGTCACTCCGATCGTCGGAGAGGTATCTCTGGGCCCTCTCGGTAATGCACATCACTTAAGCCTTGCAAGCAATGCAACTAATAAGTTAGTTGCGAGATGATGTATTACGGAACGAGTAAAGAGACTTGCCGGTAACGAGATTGAACTAGGTATTGGATACCGACGATCGAATCTCGGACAAGTAACATACCGATGACAAAGGGAACAATGTATGTTGTTATGCGGTCTGACCGATAAAGATCTTCGTCGAATATGTAGGAGCCAATATGGGCATCCAGGTCCCGCTATTGGTTATTGACCGGAGACGTGTCTCGGTCATGTCTACATTGTTCTCGAACCCGTAGGGTCCGCACGCTTAAGGTTACGATGACAGTTATATTATGAGTTTATGCATTTTGATGTACCGAAGGTTGTTCGGAGTCCCGAATGTGATCACGGACATGACGAGGAGTCTCGAAATGGTCGAGACATAAAGATTGATATATTGGAAGCCTATATTTGGATATCGGAAATGTTCTGGGTGAAATCGGGATTTTACCGGAGTACCGGGAGGTTACCGGAACCCCCCGGGAGCTATATGGGCCTTAATGGGCTTTAGTGGAAGAAGAGGAGAGGCAGCCAGGGATGGGCCGCGTGCCCCTCCCCCCTAGTCCGAATAGGACAAGGAGAGAGGGGGCCGGCGCCCCCCTCCTTCTCTCTCTCTTTTCCCACCTCGCGAATCCTATTCCAACTAGGATTGGGGGAGAAGTCCTACTCCCGGAGGGAGTAGGACTCCTCCTGGCACGCCCTATGATGGCCGGCCGGCCTCCCCCTCTTGAACATATATATATGGAGGAAGGGGCACCCCAGAAACACACAAGTTGATCCACGTGATCTTACTCTTAACCGTGTGCGGTGCCCCCTTCAACCATAGACCTCGATAATATTGTAGCGGTGCTTAGGCGAAGCCCTGCGACGGTAGTACATCAAGATCGTCACCACGCCGTCGTGCTAACAGAACTCTTCCCCGACACTTTGCTGGATCGGAGTCCGGGGATCGTCATCGAGCTGAACGTGTGCTAGAACTCGGAAGTGTCGTAGTTTCGGTGCTTGATCGGTCGGGCCGTGGAGACGTACGACTACATCAACCAAATGCTTCCGTTGTCGATCTACTAGGTACGTAGATCATACTCTCCCCTCTTGTTGCTATGCATCACCATGATCTTGCGTGTGCGTAGGAATTTTTTTGAAATTACTACAAAACCCAACACTCCGGATCAGTAACACTTTCGCACACCAGTGCCGATGCTCCAAGGAAGAAGCATGTATGATCCCGGCTCACAACTGCCAGGGCTCCCCTTTCACCATTGCGAGATAACACAGCATCAACATTCATCTTCGCCCAACCCACAGTAGGAGGAGGACGCCACTTCCGCACTAAGCTAGTGCTTCTCGAAACTAGGTTCTGGACTTTGGGCCACAGGCCGACCCTGCATGTTTGGGGGGCCATGTGTTCTACCTCAGCGCTTTTCATATTGCAAGCAATCGGTACAACGCTGGTTTTAGATGTTGTCGCAAGGCGAATACACAAAATTGAATAAAGCACGGCGGCTGTTGGAATGAAATCGAACGATAGTTCCTAACCAGCAATCAGAGTTGCAATTCTATCAACGATATACCATGTGATAAATAATACTATCGTACTACTTATACACACAGGACACTTGTTTCACCATGCCAGATTATTACATCGAAATCTCTCAGAGGATAGATCAGTTAGGAAGTTGCGTGCTGCTACTGAAGAATTTCAAAGTTGATTTGGACCAGCTCTCCTTGCCGAGAAAGTTCGATTTTGACATCATCCCCTACCGCAAGATATGATTTAGATTTGAACCTTGACCATCCTTTAGCATCAATCATCATGCGACCATCCTTTGTACTTACGATATATTGAGTAGGTTCATTCACACCAAAGCTGCGCTTGGTAAGAGAAACTTGGCCGCGGTCGCCCGGATTGTTGAACGACTCCCTCGTTGCTCTAGGAATTCTCTGTTTGCAAACAAGAAGACATACCCAAACAGTTAGATCAACACAGTGAATCATGTGAAACAACATGGAAAGAAAAAAGAACGAAGCACTTGGGCGGCCAATGCTTACCAAGAAGGTAGACATGTCGGTTTTTGTAAGGACTTTGGTACATGAAGTGCGAACTGCAGCCCAGTCTGTTGCCGGTGCAACTGCACGGGCCGGAGCAGATGCAAGTGCAAGTGTTGGTGCAGGTGCCGAAGCCGCTGCTGCTGCCGGAGATGGTGCTCCTTGTAGAGTAGGTGCCGGTGTCGGAGCAGGTGCCGGTGTCGATGCCCGATCCTCCGGTAGATCAGAATGATCCGCTGACGCGGTCGGTGCCCAATCCTCAGCTGGATCAGACTGAGCTACTGCCGCTGTCAGTGCTAGAGCAACTGTCGGTGCTCGATCTGTGCGAGACAATGGCGATCGCATCTGGTCTGCTATGATCAGCTTTCTAACTTGACTAGGATCTGTGACCATGATCCAGTTTTTTGCTTCATTTCTTTTAAACGCGAGAAGGACTAATTGTGGCGTTTTTGTTAAACCAAACTGCAGCTCATCATAGGGATTCAGCTTTCTAACTTGAGTAGGAACTGTGACCATGATCCAGTATTCGACTTACCCATGCAGTGTGGGAAGAAAGAAGTATTAGGACTGCGTATCCAAGCAATTGATGCCATGGACTCCTTCGTTCAACCTTGTAAGCGAAAAAGAAGTTGAAGTGTGACTGTACAAAGAACTAGCGTAAGTTTAGTTACCTGCTTCTCGGAATTTTAGTTAGCCACTTATTGCAAAATTGTTCAATTATGTTGCTTGGCTTAATTTAGTTTGTTACTGATTACATAATGGCACAACCTGTTAATCATATTGTAGACTGCGCCTATCTATGTGTTTGATACTTACTGTTAAGAATTACCTGTTTGCCTTAACTTAAATATCTACTTGTTTGTTTAACTGCTTTGCTGCTGCAACAGCGGGTTACAATGATGTTAATAACTACTTTTCAGTGTCCAATTGAAACTCTTTAATTCCTTGTTTGTTTAACTGGTTTGCTGTTATAACTCCCAGTTGAGATGTTTTGCTAACTTCAACTTCTCTGAATCCAATCGGAACTTTAATGGCAAAACAGGTTAGCCCAAGATCAAAGAGCGAGGTCCCCATGGACGTTGCATCATCCCACAGCAGTGGCACCGGCCCAATCGTGCATTATGAATTGCCAACTGCTGATGCTCTAGAGGCTAAACTAGTGGTAGAAAGAGATTCTGCTTCTGCACTTAGAGATGAAGTTGACATGTTGAGGAAGCAAACAGCACAATCACAAGTAGTACTCAAGACAACCATTAAATATTTGGTGGATTTCAAAATGAAGCAAGCTGAGACTGACCAGATTGTTAAGGTCCTGAAGGAAAAAAGGAAATTAAATTCCTACTTGATAAATCAAAGGTGAAATATTCTCTCCATAGTTGAATAACCTTTGTGTTGTCTGTTCATGTAATCAATCAAACCATTTGTTTTAGGGATCATGTAATAATTGTTTTTTTGTTTTTTTGTTTGTAATTTTATTTGAGCACAAGTCTGTATTAATTGATAAGACTCGGAGACATTTCATTTGGATTGCTGTGCCAGACCTACAAATATGCCAATCGGGCTGAATGTGCATTCAGCAATAGTAGTATAGATGGACCATAAGTGGCACGCATCAGAAAGGGCCAAGATGCTGGCTAAAAAAAGGATGTTGTTGTAGCCAAAAAAAAGTAGAACGGCCTGGCTTATGTATGTTAGTTGATATTATTGATCCATATACTCTATAAGTGTTTATATGTCTGTTAGTTCCGTACATTCTTGGTTGATTGACTCGGTATTTGAATCTTGATACATCGCTTGTGTACATATCTAAATGGGAGTACACATTATGCTGCGTGTGACATTTGAGTTGTACATGAAGTGTTCCAAATAGTCGAATTCACCTTAAACTGGATTCTAGTTTCTGAATTTGAGTATCGGCATTTCTAAAACATATTCATATATGACAGTGGAATACATCTTTGTCGTCCTTTTGAAGATATATAAAAACACATAGAATGATTTATAAAGATTCATATAGGAATACAAAATGGATTCGAATTTAGTTGCCAGGGTAAACGTGGATGCTTATTGTCCCAAAATTTGAAAGAAACAACAAAATGTCCACTCCCACATTGGTTGCCCGAAGCCAAGTGTTTGGGAGATGGAAATTACTGTCTACCCATTACACGGACAATCCATCGGCCCGATTTCCACTGCTCTAAATAGGGGTAGGTTAGTAACTTCAATTAGACGTGACACGACCGCCTCTGAGCCCATTCTGACACGGTGGGCATCAAACATGGGCGACAAAACTCATTTGATTCAAGCTCGTCCGAAAGACCTCTGTTTCTCCCTCCATTCCCCATTCATACACAATGGGCGGCAAAACACCCTCTCCTCGTCCGAAATAGATGTAAGTTAATATTTTAAATAGGGGCAGATGTGTAACTTTCATCAGACGTGACACAACCGCCCTACCTGTTAGCCCCGTTCATACACCATGGGCGCCAACCGTGGGCGGCAAAACACCCTCTCCTCGCCCGAAATAGTTACCGGAAAATATTTGGGAGATGCGAGATTACCGTCCTATCCCCAACCGATGAGACGTCCAAATTTGAAACAGGGGATAAGTTCGTAACTTTCCCATATTTCAGACAGGCGCGTCCCAAAAACATGGTTCCCCGTACCTCTCCCTCCATTTTCCCATTCATACACCGTCTGCGCAAGAACACCCCATTCCCACACCAGCCTCCGTCCACCACCCCATCAATCGTCGCCGTCCTCCACCACATCCATCACCATCGTCCTCCACCATGCCGGAGCGCCTACCAAGACTGCATCGTCCACTGCTAGAGATGGACGTTTCTCATCCATGGCGACGGACCAATAGCCTTGCATCGCGTCCTCTCGCTTCATCGGCGCCGTTGTCCTCTTTGCCGGGGCCGCTCACACGACCTTCTCTTCCACCGCAATGGGACTTATCCCCCGATGCACCCGCCTACCGTCGCAGATCTGCTTCAACGCCACCGACAACCATCGCACCCCCGATGCCTACACGGTGTCGCAAGAGAGGTGGTACTTCATATCTCCTCAACTTTTTGATCTCAACCAGAAAATAGATCTTAACTTGGTTACTCTACTTTCTTTTCAGCTCTTAGAATTTAGTTCTTAGTTTGAAGCAAACAATGGATGCTAAATATCATTTCTCCGGTTTGCAGCTTCAAATCTGCCATGGCACAGCCATAATACGGTTTAATTGATCATGCTTAGGGTTTAATTGATCATGTTGGTTCCGTGGTGGTTTCTTTAATAGAAATCAGAGGGGAAACCCTCTCTTGCTAAAAAATATATGCTTAGAGTTTCCCCCTTTTATGATCACTATACGATCAGAATACATGCTTCGTGTCATAATAACATTGCTCCACCCATCAAGCTAAACAAGCTTAGTTGTTCAAATACGAATCTGATATTATTAAAACAGAGTTGTTTAATTGGTCAGCTAAATTTTCCTAAATTAGTTTCGAAAATGCATGTTCGCCGCTTGGGTGTGTATCTCTGTGTGTGGTCTGATCAACACGGTTGGGGAGGTGAACTTTGCATATGCAGGGGTTTATAGGGAGACACTCTCCGAGTTGAAACCGCAATGCATTCCATAGATAATCTGACTACTTTTTATGTTTTCATGAATCTCAGATTCTGAACAGCATCATAATGATTATGAGCTTGCGCGCATGAAAAGAATAAAGCAGAACAATGCCATGGCTGTCAAACTTGGCATTAAGGGACTAAAATCAAGTCTGGATGCAATGCAATGAAAACACTCTCCACCTACAGATTCATGCTCAGAATATGATCCTAACAGCGATTCTGAGCTAGAGGGAGACCTAAGTCAATGTAGCTCCCTAGTGGAGGAGTCAGAGGAAGATGCCCTATCTTATTCACCCATCAAGGTACTTGCTCTAACTTTCCAAGGTTACATTGCTCGCACATATCTTGCAACTGATGCTTTGCATTGCTTCTACTTTGTTGAACTGCCATTAGCTTAGTTTACACATCGTGTATGTGAATACGCCCCGCCTATCCATTTTCAGTACATATTCCATCTATCATCATACCATATTTATCCATTCAAATGCTGTTATTGTGTATCAGACGTTCAAAAGGAAGAGGGCGATTGCTGATAGTGGAGGAGCACAAGCAAAGTATTTGGAAAAGGTAGTGGCACTTGATAAATCAAATAGCCCATTAGGTGTAGTTGCAATATCACCTGACCCACAAAATACCCCAACTCTAGCAGACTCTAGCCCTACTACACTGGTCATTTTTGATGCCCCAACTCAGCAGACCCCAACTGCAGCAAACAATATGATTATGCTAGTTGACATAGCACCAGCTGTACGACACAAAACCCCCATTCCAGCAAAGAGTACACCAAATCCAGTTTCCAAATCCCTTTTCGAACCAGAGCGAGCCCCAATTGCAGCAAATAGGAATCATGTTCCATTTCTTCCCAATTTAGAAGACGAAGCTTATGTTGTTGTCAGGAACTTTGTGCGCATCTTTCCTTCATGGAAAGATTATACCGCAGACACAGAACAATTTCCAGTCTTCCTCCGCAACTTACGCGTAAGTAATGTACTAATGTTATTCATGGTCATTACTGCATATGTTTCTGCTGACAGAAGACACAAGATTTCATTCTTTTAAATAGGCGAGGCACAAATTGGATTGTGATGACAAGCAAGGGTTGGTTGCACTTTTCAAGAACTCATTGATGAAGTATCGTTCCTACCTAAGGCAAGCGCACTTCGATGGCAAGCCTCTGAACGAAATTTCTGTAAAGTCTCCGGTGCTACATTTATCCGACGGTGACTGGAATAATCTTGTTACACATTGGTCTCGGCTGCAGCGTAAGGTACTGTCTATGATATCACATCACAATTTGAACTACATTTCTGCATTTGCCTTAATGTCTCACTTGTACGAAAACTGTTAGCATAAGAACATTCGTTCTCAAGGGACCACAGAAACTCGCAACTATACTGCACACTGCATTGCTCTTGTGAGTACCTCTTGCCCTGTATGACCATACTTACTTTCATAGCTGTTTGATTATGTAGCATCACTGCACATGTTAGCCTCGTAATCGTCCATTTGGTGGACATTATAAGATCCGTGTGGACTCTTACATAAATTTAGAATCAACCCAATGCTTTTGAAGAGGTTTAGCTCTACAGTCCTCTTGTAAGGACTGAACGTGGTCTATCACTGTACTTACATTAACAGCTACTCCCTCCGTCCCATAATATAAGAACATTTTGTACAGTACACCAGTGTTCAAAACACTCTTGTATTATGGGAAGAGGGATTGGTTCATTTTGTAGCATTCTGCATCTTATGTCCCTCGCCCACCATTTACTAAAAAAGATCGGATCTATATTTAATCTTACCAACAAGTAGAATACACAGACAATGCCAGTGCAGAAGTTTAGCCCATTACTCTTGTCAGTACATTTTGTCCTGTAATGTTTGTACTTCCAGGGATTCGTAGTTGATTATGTAGCATCAATCTGCATCTTATCTTCATTATCCTCTATCCCTTCCAGTATTATCATATCTATAATTACTCTCTACAAAATGTAGAGTACAGGCAATGCTTATGAAGAAGATTATGTGCTGAAATTCTTGAGTTATCCTTCCCTTGCCATGGATAAGGGCATTATAAAGCCGGTGTTAACTGTTAATGTAAGTCAGTCCTTCTAAAGCCTTTATCCTCAACTGCTGTTTAATTTGCTCATACTCCCTATCATTTACTTCTGTTTAGTTTGCTGTTTCTACCAAAATGCATGTTCGTAAGAACCGTAAGTTCTAAGTTTTACTTGTAAAACCAAATTCCTTATTCATACCATGCACATTACTTAATACTCCCTATATGTATGCTTGTTTTTGTGGATCTATAATCCAGTGTGTGGTGAAGCAGCCCATGTTTGCACCTTGTCATCTCCTGTTTTATCTTACTGATGTGGCTGATGATATGAACAACATGCCATGCACATTATCCAAAATAGATACAATGATTTTCTTTGCCCTTCATCTATGCTTGTTATGTTGACATGGTAATCCAGTAGTGTGGTGAAGGTCCCCTCATTATGAACAATGCCAAATTATGCTATTGATATTTTGAACATACTCTTTATTTTCTAATTTTAAATTGGATAGAATTGACAGAACAGTTATCATCTTTGTTTATACACGTGCAAAACCTTTCATCTCTCTGCTTTGTTTCAGGGTGATATGCCTGATGGCATGCACAAGTCTGCTAAAGGCTGTGAGACAAACCCAACATATATTGCAGCAAAGAAGGCAAACCATCTTGAAGATAGCGAGACAACCCCAAAGTCTTGTCTTGATGTAGTGTTCAAGTTACTTGAGACTAATAGTCAGACAAGCTCACAGAATTCGTTGTCTGAATCAGTTCGACTTCTTCAGTCCCAAGTTCTAGCAGAAAGGCATTCTGCAACTCAACTTCGACTTGAAGTCCTATCTCTAAGAAAGATTGCGGAGAACACCAATGAGAACCTCATCGCTAAACAGCTACACTTGGAAGCTATGACCGACATGCTAGGCCGGTCTCACAGCCTTGCTCAGCAGCTTGCGCAGCAGTTCCCCCGCAAGGCTAACCTTTCTTGAACTGTCTTGGAAGTGGTCTCGGTTCAGTATTATTTTGTTACGCTGCAATGGTGCCCAGTTTTTGTAATCCGCTTCTTCGTTGCGCTTTATGATCACTGGTGGCGAACTTTGATGCCCAGTGGATGTAATATACCTTAAATCCTTTATTGTGTAGTGTAGGTTTATTCTTAGTTACTATGCCGTAATTTCTTTATTGTATAGAGTAGGTTTGTTCTTAATTCCTACTAGTTACGCAACAGCCTGAAATGAACCCCGGACCATGATTGTGCGAATCAAATCACGAGCTTTTAATTCCTACTAGTCCCGACGATGGGCCGACACGTGTTTCCTCTAGCCAATGATGATTTTACACGTGGAAAATCCCCATTGGTCGGGGCTGTTAACGGGTTATCGGATCCAAAACCCGACCCGATAGCTTAACGGCGTTCCGTTACGGTGGATGCCACGTGTCGGTCACCCTTGACGAAAGCACTTCTGTGACGCGCGATTTATCGTCATGGAAGTGGACACTTCCATGATGATAATTTTGGTAATGTCATGGAACACTTCTACGACAGCACAGGTATGATTATCTTGATTCTATCATAAATTTGTCATGGATGTACATGCATGACAAAAAAAGCGACCTACTGTGACAAACACGTATCATCACGGAAGTGTATTTTTTTTGTAGTGACCTTTCACTTTGCCATCCTTCTTATCTGCCAAATACTTGGGGCAGTTCCGCTTCCAGTGACCAGTCCCTTTGAAGTAGAAGCACTCAGTCTCAGGCTTAGGTCCAGACTTGGGCTTCTTCACTTGACCGGCAACTTGCTTGCCATTCTTTTTGATGTTCCCCTTATTCCCTTTGCCCTTCTTCTTGAAATTGGTGGTCTTGTTGACCATCAACACTTGATGCTCCTTCTTGATTTCTACCTCCATGGCTTTTAGCATCGTGATGAGCTCGGGAATAGTCTTATCCACCCCTTGCATATTATAGTTCATCATGAAGCTTTTGTAGCTTGGTGGCAGTGATTGAAGAACTCTGTCAATGACACTATCAACCAGAATATTAACTCCCAGCTGAGTCAAGTGATTGTGGTACCTAGACATTCTGAGTATGTGCTCACTGACAGAACTATTCTCCTCCATTTTGCAGCTGTAGAACTTATTGGAGACTTCATATCTCTCAATCCGGGCATTTGCTTGAAATATTAACTTCAACTCCTGGAACATATCATATGCTCCATCACGTTCAAAATGTCGTTGAAGTCCCGGTTCTAAGTCGTAAGGCATGGCACACTGAACTATCGAGTAGTCATCAGCTTTGCTCTGACAGGTGTTCCTAACATATGGAGTTTCTCCTGCAGCGGGTTTGGCACCTAGCGGTGCTTCCAGGACGTAATTCTTCTATGCAGCAATGAGGATAATCCTCAAGTTACGGACCAGTCCGTGTAGTTGCTACCATCATATTTTAACTTAGCTTTCTCTATGAACGCATTAAAATTCAACAGAACAACAACACATGCCATTTATCTACAACAACATAGACATGCAAAATACTATCTGGTACTAAGTTCATGATAAATTAAAGTTCAATTAATCATATTACTTAAGAACTTCCACTTAGATAGACATCCCTCTAGTCATCTAAATGATCATGTGATCCATATCAACTAAACCATGTCCGATCATCACGTGAGATGGAGTAGTTTTCAATGGTGAACATCACTATGTTGATCATATCTACTATATGATTCATGCTCGACCTTTCGGTCTTAGTGTTCCGAGGCCATATCTGCATATGCTAGGCTCGTCAAGTTTAACCCGAGTATTCTGCATGTGCAAAACTGGCTTGCACCCGTTGTATGTGAACGTAGAGCTTATCACACCCGATCATCACGTGGTGTCTCGGCACGACAAACTGTAGCAACGGTGCATACTCAGGGAGAACACTTGTACCTTAAAATTTAGTGAGATATCATCTTATAATGCTACCGCCGAACTAAGCAAAATAAGATGCATATAGGATAAACATCACATGCAATCAAATAAGTGATATGATATGGCCATCATCATCTTGTGCCTTTGATCTCCATCTCCAAAGCACCGTCATGATCACCATCGTCACCGGCTTGATACCTTGATCTCCATCGAAGCATCGTTGTCGTGTCGCCAACTATTGCTTCTACGACTATCGCTACCGCTTAGTGATAAAGTAAAGCAATTACACGGCGATTGCATTTCATACAATAAAGCGACAACCATATGGCTCCTGCCAGTTGCCGATAACTGTTACAAAACATGATCATCTCATACAACAAATTATATATCATCATGTCTTGACCATATCACATCACAACATGCCCTGCAAAAACAAGTTAGACGTCCTCTACTTTGTTGTTGCAAGTTTTACGTGGCTGCTACGGGCTTCTAGCAAGAACCGTTCTTACCTACGGCATAAAAACCACAACATGGTATAGTGATTGCTTTTTGATCTTCAGAAAGAACCTTGTTCATTGAATCCGATTCAACTAAAGTTGGAGAAACTGACACCCGCCAGCTACCTGTGTGCAAAGCACGTCGATAGAACCAGTCTCATGAATGCGGTCATGTAATGTCGGTCTGGGCCGCTTCATCCAACAATACCGCTGAATCAAGAAACAACTAGTGACGGCAAGCAATATGTATATACCCACGCCCACAACTCCTTTGTGTTCTCCTCGTGCATATAACATCTACGCATAGACCTGGCTAGGATGCCACTGTTGGGGAACGCAGTATTTCAAAAAATTTACCTACGATCACGCAAGATCTATCTAGGAGATGCATAGCAATGAGAGGGGAGAGTGTGTCTACGTACCATCGTAGATCGAAAGCGGAAGCATTAAGTAACACGGTTGATGTAGTCGAACGTCTTCGTGATCCAACCGATCAAGTACCGAACGCACAACACCTCCGTGATCTGCACATGTTCAGCTCGGTGACATCCCTTGAACTCTAGATCTAGTTGAGGCCGAGGGAGATTTTTGTCAGCACGACGGTGTGGTGACGGTGATGATGAAGTTACTGATGCAGGGTTTCGCCTAAGCACTACGAAAATATGACCGAGGTGGAAATCTGTGGAGGGGGGCACCGTACACGGCTAAGAGATCAACTTGTGTGTCTATGGGGTGCCCCCCTCCACCGTATATAAAAGAGTGGAGGAGGGGGCCGGCCGGCCTCATGGGGTGCGCCCCAAGGGGGGGAATCCTACTCCTACTAGGAGTAGGTTCCCCCCTTTCGTAATCCAACTAGGAGGGGAAGGAAAGGGAAGAGGGAGAGAAGGAAAGGGGGGCATACCCCCTTCCCAATTCGGATTGGGCTTGGGGGGCGCGCCCCTCCTCTTGGACGCCTCCTCCTCTCTTCCACTAAAGCCCATGAAGGCCCATTAACCCCCCAGTACTCCAGAAAATGCCAAAACCTATCTAAAACCTTTTCGGTGTCCAAACATAACCTTTCAATATATCAATCTTTATGTCTCGACCATTTCGAGACTCCTCGTCATGTCCGTGATCACATCCAGGACTCCGAACAACCTTCGATACATCAAATCACATATCTCACAATACATATCGTCGAACGTTAAGCGTGCGGACCCTACGGGTTCGAGAACTATATAGACATGACCGAGACACATCTCTGGTCTATAACCAACATCGGAACCTAGATGCTCATATTGGTTCCTACATATTCTACGAAGATATTTATCGGTCAAACCGCATAACAACATACGTTGTTCCCTTTGTCAACGGTATGTTACTTGCCCGAGATTCAATCGTCGATATCATCATACCTAGTTCAATCTCGTTAACGGCAAGTCTCTTTACTCATTCCATAATGCAATGTCCCGCAGCTAACTCATTAGTCATATTGCTGGCAAGGCTTATAGTGATGTGCATTAATGAGAGGGCCCAGAGATACCTCTCCGACAATCGGAGTGACAAATCCTAATCTCTATCTATGCCAACTCAACAAACACCATCGGAGAAACCTGTAGAGCATCTTTATAATCACCTAGTTACGTTGTGACGTTTAATAGCACACAAAGTGTTCCTCTGGTATTCGGGAGTTACATAATCTCATAGTCATATGAACATGTATAAGTTATGAAGAAAGCAATAGCAATAAACTAAACGATCATAGTGCTAAGCTAACGGATGGGTCATGTCAATCACATCATTCTCTAATGATGTGATCTTGTTTATCAAATGACAACTCATGTCTATGGTTAGGAAACTTAACCATCTTTGATTAACGAGCTAGTCAAGTAGAGGCATACTAGTGACACTCTGTTTTTCTATGTATTCACACATGTACTAAGTTTCCGGTTAATACAATTCTAGCATGAATAATAAACATTTACCACGATATAAGGAAATATAAATAACAACTTTATTATTGCCTCTAGGGCATATTTCCTTCATTTACCTACTATTTTTGTGTGTTCATGTGATTAGGATACTTTAGTAATCATGTTTTATTGCTTTTGTTTCAATAAAGTGCCAAGTAAGACCTTTAGGATGGCTTACGGTGATAGTTGATTTGATCTTGCTAAAAAACAGAAACTTTTGCACTCAGGAAAACAATTCTCATTTTTAACAGAAGCGTGATAAAATGCTGATTCTTTTTGCATAAGATTAATATACAAATTTCCAAGGTTTTCCTATTTTTTAAGAATTTTTGGAGTAGCAGAAGTATGGTTGTAGTACATATTACTATAGACTGTTCTGTTTTTGACAGATTCCGTTTTCAATGCATAGTTTGCTTGTTTTCTAATTTCCATGGCTTATATTTCTCAATATAAATTGTGGAAATTTTCATAACTTTTGGAGTTATGGAAGTATTGATACTCTTGCATTCTTTGCATGTTGTATTGTTTTGGCAGATTGCTATTATGTTTGCATTGTTTGCATATGTTTGCTTGTTTAATGATTCTATTTGAGGATAGGAGTATAATGATTCTATTTGAGGATAGGAGTATTAAATATGCAGAGGAATTTAGTATGCAATGTTGAATAATAATTTTAGTGATTTGCTACAGTAGAGAATGATAAGGTTTTTGCATTGGTTTATACTAACTTATCTCACGAGTTCTTGTTGAGTTTTGTGTGGATGAAGCTTTTGAGATTTAGGAAAACCGTTATATGAGAAGAATTAAGGAGACACAAAAGCTCAAGCTTGGGGATGCCCAAGGCACCCCTAGATAATATTTCAAGAAGTCTCAAGCATCAAAGCTTGCGGATGCCCCGCTAGGCATCCCACCTTTCTTCTTCAATAATTATCGGTTAGTATCAGTTGAGCCTAAGTTTTTGCTTCTTCACATGATGTATGATATTCTTAGAATGTCATTTTATTTTAATTTTTCTTGCTATTTTAATAAAATACTTAGATCTAAAAGTTTTTAAATAAAATAGAGTCCTCAAATAGTTGCTAGGGAGGCTAGGTAAGCGGCATTCACATCCCGCCAACGAAGCTCTTTTCTATGGAATTGCTCTAGTGCATCACTTATATCTTTTTGAGCACGGTGTGCTTTAGTATTTTTGCAGAAATCCTCTCTTGCTTCACTTAAATTAATTTGAGAGCAAGAAATATTATGCTCATGATCTTCATTTATATTTTTTGGAGTAGCTTGTCATTTACTCTTACGCTTCACTTATATCCTATGAGTAAATTGTTGACTAAATTGAATGTCATGAAGTTGAAATCATACCATGCCTAGTGGTAGCTTCACATTAGGTTTAGAAAGTGAAATCTTTTGAGGCTTGACAATCAAAATATTGGTCATACAAGCAATTCACGAATAATTAGTATAAGGAAGAGAATTTTCACATATAAATACACTATCATGGAAATCTTTTGTGATTGTGAGCCCCCATCAAAATATTATATGCCAAAATTGTTGATGTTGGACAAGGAAGACAATATAATGGTTTATGTTTGTTCCTATTCACATAGAAGTTATATTGTCATAGATCCTTCAACATGTGGTGCTTGCCCCCCATCTTTGCTAGCCAAAAATTCCGCACCAAGTAGAGATACTACTTGTGCATCCAAAAACCCTTAAACCCAAATCTTATTTTCAAGAGTCCACCATACCTACCTAAGGATTGAGTAATATCCTTCAAGTAAGTTGTCATCGGTGCAATAAGGCAATAAAAATTGCTTCTAAAAGTGTTAGATCACTCAATGTAAGAGAAAATTGAGCATTGTATGAACTAGTGATGGCAAAGAATAAAAGCGACAGACTGCATAATAAAGGTTGCCATCATAAGGGGCAATATAACATGATGTTCTTTTGCACTAAGGGGTTGAGCATACAAACAAATAAGCGCATGGCAACCTCTGCTTCTCTCTGCGAAGGGCCTATCTTTTACTTCTATGTATTTTCTTTCATGCAAGAGTCAAAGTTCTTCTCTCTGTTCCTTTTTATTTTTCTCTTTTGGCAAGCATCATGTCGCGAGGAAAGATCTAGGCACGTTGGATATGGGTAGCATGAGTTATTATTATTGACATCACCCTTGAGGTGAATACGTTGGGAGGCGAAATTATAAGCCCCTATCTTTCTATGTGTCCGGTTGAAATGTTTTGCTCATGTGTATGTGGTGAGTGTTAGTAATCATAGAAGATTATATGATGGTTGAGTATGTGGAGCTCTTACTTAAACTATGTTGAATAAGTTGAATTACAATTGCTTGGTGACTAAGAACATAGGTTGTTGAGTTTTAAGAGAATTCATTGTTTGAACCTAAACATGTGAATTGGTTGCTACTTTAACATGAGAAGTTTTATAAGAAAGAATTGTTGTTAGATGCTAGGAAAAGTGATTGAAATTTTCATTGATCCAACTTGTTCACTTTGCTAGCATTCACACTTCATAAATTATTTGTTTTATCATTTACCTACTCGAGGACGAGTTGGAATTAAGCTTGGGGATGCTAATATGTCTCCAATGTATCTATAATTTATGAAGTATTCATGACAATATATTATCATTCTTGGATGTTTTACAATCATTTTATAGCAAGTTTATACCATTTTTTGGGACTAACCTATTGACCCAGTGCCCATTGTCGGTTGTTGTTTTTTGCTTGTTTTTTACATTGCAGGAAATCAATATCAAACGGAGTCCAAACACCGTGAAACATTTTGTGGATTTTTTATGGACCAGAAGACCACCTTTGGGCCAGAGCAGCACCTGGGGGGTGCCCCGAGGGGGGCACAACCCACCAGGGCGCACCTAGGGGCCCATGTGCGCCCAGGTGGGTTGTGCCCACCTCCGTGGCCTCCCGCACCCCCTCTTTACCCTATAAATTCCCAAATATTCTGAAAACCCTCGAGGTTAACCTAGATCAGAAGTTCCGCCACCACAAGGCTCTATAGCCACCGAAAACAAATCTAGACCCGTTCCGGCACCCCGCCGGAGGGGGAATCATCTCCGGTGGCCATCTTCATCATCCCGGCGGCCACCACGATGATGAGGGAGTAGTCCACCCTCGGGGTTGAGGGTTTGTACCAGTAGGTAGTTGTTTAATCTCTCTCTCTCTCTCTCGTGTTCTTGAGATGTCACGTTCTTGATGTATCGCGGGCTTTGTTAATATAGTCGGGTCATATGGTGTTTTCCCCTCTCTATCTTGTTGTGATGAATTGACTTTTTCCCTTTGAGATTTCATTATTATTGGATTGAATACTTTTATGGATTTGAGAGCACTTGATATATTTCTTGCATATGAATACTCGTGGTGACAATGGGGGTATCATATTGATTCACTTGATATGTGTTTTGGCATTCAACCCGCAGATTCCCGCGGTGATATTGGGGTAATCTATGCATAGGGGTCGATGCTCTCGTCTTTTGTTTCTCCGGTAGAAATCTTGGGGCACTCTTTGAGGTTCTTTGTGTTGGATTGAGTATTATGAATCTGAAATTATTTGGTGTTATTTTAGTACGAACTCTTGGATAGATTGATCGAAAAGAATAGCTTCGAGGTGGTAGGGTACCCTACAAATGATTTCTTCGTATGTTCTCCGCTAGATAGGAACTTTGGAGTGATTATTCATCGCACTTTGAGGGATGGTTATATGATCCAATTATATTAGCATTGTTGAGAGATTTCACTAGCAAAAGTACGGACCCGAGGCCTCATTTTCAAGCATTGCAATACCGTTTGTGCTCCATTTTATCAATTGCTACCTTGTTGTTCTTTATTGTTCTTATTACAAAAATCAATATCTACTATCCATATTGCACTTGTATCACCATCTCTTCGCCGAACCAGTGCACAAATTACCATTGTATTTGGTGTGTTGGGGACACAAGAGACTCTTTGTTATTTGATTGCAGGGTTGCTTGAGAGAGACCATCTTCATCCTACACCTCCCACGAATTGATAAACCTTAGGTCATCCACTTCAGGGAAAATAGCTACTGTCCTACAAAACTCTACGCTTGGAAGCCCAACAGGTGTCTACAAGAATAAAGTTGCATAGTAGACATCAAGCGGCACCATAACGAGCCTCGAGGCATAACCCGCTGTGTGCTGATAACAATGCTCAGGCTTCAGTGGATCATGGCAGGGCGTGTCGAGTGGATCAATACCGGTTCAGCTGTCCTGATGTTGGAAAAGAATTGCCGGTTCCTTCCCCTTAAGCAGTAGCTGGGGTGGCTTAAGCGCCACTGCAATGATATGGGAGAGCTCATGGCAGTTCTTGTCAAATACGCCAACTCTGATAGTACTAAGGACCCCAAGTCTGATGAGGAGAACGCTGGAAGGGGAAGAAGAATGGAAATGCAAAGGGACATCAACATAATACAATGGGTCAAGGTAACAATGGTATGCGCAAGCAGATGGACGGTGGTTCAGACTTTGTAGCTAATACCAACACACAGAGTAATAATCAGCGTCGCAATGGGAAATCCTCAACACCCCGGTTTGGCGGGCCAAAGTTCAACCTTGAGACGATGATGAATCAGCCTTGCCCAAAGCACGGTATGCAAGAGAAGTCGACCAGTCATCTGTGGAAAGATTGCTTCATCATGAGGGAGTACAAAAATTCCAGCTTTTTCCAGAACAATCATGGCCCGCATGGCGGGTCAGGCTCCGGCTATCATGGACCTGGCTTTGGAAGTGGCGGCTCAAGCTCCGTTTTTCAGGGCCAAGGCAACCAAGGTGGCTTTAATCAGCAACCTAGTCAAGGGAATCAACAACAACAGACTGGTTATTAGAGTAATCCGAAGCAGCTGAATAGTGGTCAATATCATGTGTTTACCATGAGCTTATACAAACAAGACCAGAAGATTCATAAACGGGCGGTGAATGCGGTTGAGCCGACAGTCCCTCGATACTTGCAATGGTGTGAACATCCTATTGTATGGAGCAGTGAGGATCACCCGCCCCGAGTTGACAATCCAGGTCAGTTGGCTTTGGTGGTTGTCCCTCAGGTTGGAGGGTACAAATTTACAAAGGTGCTCATGGATGGAGGCAGCAGTATGAATATCCTTTACTATGATACTTTTTGACGTATGAATTTGACTAACAAAGACCTTAAGCCATCTTCTACAATTTTTCATGGGGTGGTGCCTGGTAAGTCGGCGTATCCAGTAGGTAAGATAGCTTTGGAAGTGGCCTTTGGTGATGACCATGATTACAGAGCTGAAACATTCACCTTTGATGTGGTCAAGATCAAAAGCCCTTATCATGCCTTGCTTGGATGACTGGCTTATGCTAAATTTATGGCACGACCTTGTTATGTTTATTTGCATCTTAAAATGCCGGGTCGCAAGGGTACCATCACGGTGCATGGCAACAGGTAGATAGCCTTGGAGTGTGATGTCTACTACACAACCTTATTCTTGTAGACGTTGTTGGGCCTCCAAGTGCAGAGGTTTGTAGGACAGTAGCAAATTTCCATCAAGTGGATGACCTAATGTTTATCAAGCCGTAGGAGGCGTAGGATGAAGATGGTCTCTCTCAAACAACCCTGCAACCAAATAACAAAGAGTCTCTTGTGTCCCCAACACACCCAATACAATGGTAAATCGTATAGGTGCACTAGTTCGGCAAAGAGATGGTGATACAAGTGCAATATGGATAGTACATAATGGTTTTTGTAATATGAAAATATAAAAACAGCAAGGTAACTAATGATAAAAGTGAGCACAAACGGTATTGCAATGCGTTGAAACAAGGCCTAGGGTTCATACTTTCACTAGTGCAAATTCTCTCAACAATAATAACATAATTGGATCATATAATTATCCCTCAACATGCAACAAAGAGTCACTCCAAAGTCACTAATAGCAGAGAACAAATGAAGAGATTATGGTAGGGTACGAAACCACCTCAAAGTTATTCTTTCCGATCAGTCCGTTGGGAAATTCCTATAAGTGTCACAAACAGCCCTAGAGTTCGTAGTAAAATAACACCTTAAGACGCAAATCAACCAAAACCCTAATGTCACCTAGATACTCCAATGTCACCACAAGTATCTGTGGGTATGATTATACGACATGCATCACACAATCTCAAATTCATCTATTCAACCAACACAAAGTATTTCAAAGAGTGTCCCAAAGTTTCTATCGGAGAGTCAAGACGAAAACATGTGCCAACCCCTATGCATAGGTTCATGGGTGGAACCCGCAAGTTGATCACCAAAACATACATCAAGTGAATCAATAGAATACCCCATTGTCACCACGGGTATCCCACGCAAGACATACATCAAGTGTTCTGAATTCCTTTAAGACTCAATCCGATAAGATAACTTCAAAGGGAAACCTCAATTCATTACAAGAGAGTAGAGGGGGAGAAACATCATTAGATCCAACTATAATAGAAAAGCTCGCGATACATCAAGATTGTACCACCTCAAGAACAAGAGAGAGAGATCAAACACATAGCTACTGGTACATACCCTCAGCCCCGAGGGTGGACTACTCCCTCCTCGTCATGGAGAGCTCCGGGATGATGAAGATGGCCACCGGTGAGGGGTTCCCCCTCTGGCAGGGTGCCGAAACGGGTCTAGATTGGTTTTCGGTGGCTACGGAGGCTTCTGGTGGCGAAACTCCCGATCTATTCTGCTCCCTGAATTTTTTAGGGTATATGCGTATATATGGGAGGAAGAAGTACGTTGGTGGACCTCCGGGCTGTCCACGAGGCAGGGGCCGCGCCCAGGGCTTCTTCTGACTCCGATACTCCGTGGGCTTCTTCTGGTCCAAAAATAAGTTCCGTGAAGTTTCAGGTCAATTGGACTCTGTTTGATTTTGCTTTTCTGCGATACTCTAAAACAAGGAAAAAAATAGAAACTGGCATTGGGCTCTGGGTTAATAGGTTAGTCCCAAAAATAATATAAAATGTATAATAAAGCCCATAAACATCCAAAACAGATAATATAATAGCATGGAACAATCAAAAATTATAGATACGTTGGAGACGTATCAACATCCCCAAGCTTAATTCCTGCTCATCCTCTTGTAGGTAAATGATAAAAACAGAAATTTTGATGTGGAATGCTACCTAACATATTTATCCATGTAATTCTCTTTATTGTGGCAAGAATATTCAGATCCATAAGATTCAAGACAAAAGTATAATATTGACATAAAAATAATAATACTTCAAGCATACTAACAAAGCAATTATGTCTTCTCAAAATAACATGGCCAAGGAAAGTTATCCCTACAAAATCATATAGTCTGGCTATGCTCCATCTTCACCACACAACGTATTTAAATCATGCACAACCCCGATGACAAGCCAAGCAATTGTTTCATACTTTTGATGTTCTCAAACCTTTTCAATCTTCATGCAATATATGAGCGTGAGCCATGGATATAACACTATAGGTGGAATAGAATGGTGGTTGTGGAGAAGACAAAAAGGAGAAGATAGTCTCACATCAACTAGGTGTATCAACGGGCTATGGAGATGCCCATCAGTAGATATCAATGTGAGTGAGTAGGGATTGCCATGCAACGGATGCACTAGAGCTATAAATATATGAAAGCTCAACAAAAGAAACTAGTGGGTGTACATCCAACTCGCTTGCTCACGAAGACCTAGGGCATTTTGAGGAAGCCCATCATTGGAATATACAAGGCAAGTTCTATAATGAAAAATTCCCACTAGTATATGAAAGTGACAACATAGGAGACTCTCTATCATGAAGATCATGGTGCTACTTTGAAGCACAAGTGTGGTAAAAGGATAGTAGCATTGCCCCTTCTCTCTTTTTCTCTCATTTTTTTATTTTTTTATTTTTTTATTTGGGCCTTTTCTCTTTTTTATGGCCTCTTTTTTCTCTTTCTTTTTTTATTTTTCGTCCGGGGTCTCATCCCGACTTATGGGGGAATCATAGTCTCCATCATCCTTTCCTCACTGGGGCAATGCTCTAATAATGATGATCATCACACTTTTATTAACTTACAACTCAAGAATTACAACTCGATACTTAGAACAAAATATGACTCTATATGAATGCCTCCGGCGGTGTACCGGGATGTGCGATGACTCAAGAGTGACATGTATGGAATAATTATGAACGGCGGCTTTGCCACAAATACGATGTCAACTACATGATCATGCAAAGCAATATGACAATGATGAAGCGTGTCATAATAAAGGAACGGTGGAAAGTTGCATGGCAATATATCTCGGAATGGCTATGGAAATGCCATAATAGGTAGGTATGGTGATTGTTTTGAGGAAGATATATGGTGGGTTTAGGTACCGGCGAAAGTTGCATGGTACTAGAGAGGCTAGCAATGGTGGAAGGGTGAGAGTGTGTATAATCCATGGACTCAACATTAGTCATAAAGAACTCACATACTTATTGCAAAAATCTATTAGTTATCGAAACAAAGTACTACGCGCATGCTCCTAGGGGGATAGATTGGTAGTAAAAGACCATCGCGCATCCCCGACCGCCACTCATAAGGAAGACAATCAGTAAATAAATCATGCTCCGACTTCATCACATAACGATTCACCATACGTGCATGCTACGGGAATCAGAAACTTTAACACAAGTATCTCTCAAATTCACAACTACTCACTAGCATGACTCTAATATTACCATCCTCATATCTCAAAACAATCATCAAGTATCAAACTTCTCATAGTATTCAATGCACTTTATATGAAAGTTTTTATTATATCCCTCTTGGATGCCCATCATATTAGGACTAAATTCATAACCAAAGCAAATTACCATGCTGTTTAGGACTCTCAAAATAATATAAGTGAAGCATTAGAGGTCAATTATTTCTATAGAATAAAACCACCACCGTGCTCTAAAAGATATAAGTGTAACACTAGGGCAAGTTACAAACTACTCCGAAAGATATAAGTGAAGATCAATGAGTAGTCGAATAATTATGCAACTATGTGAAGACTCTCTAACATTTAATAATTTCAGATCTTTATACTTCAACATAAAGAAAAACAAAATAAAATAAATTGACGCTCCAAGCAAAACACATATCCTTTGGTGAATAAAAATATAGCTCCAAGTAAAGTTACCGATGAACGAAGACGAAAGAGGGGATGCCTTCCGGGGCATCCCAAATCTTAGGCTTTTGGTTGTCCTTGAATATTACCTTGGGGTGCCTTGGGCATCCCCAAGATTAGGCTCTTGCCACTCCTTATTCCATAGTCCATCGAATCTTTACCCAAAACTTGAAAACTTCACAACACAAAACTTAACAGAAAACTCGTAAGATCCATTAGTATAAGAAAATAAATCACCACTTAGGTACTGTTGTCAACTCATTCTAAATTCATATTGGTGTAATACCTACTGTATTCCAACTTCTCTATGGTTCATACCCTCCGATACTACTCATAGATTCATCAAAATAAGCAAACAACACATAGAAAACAGAATCTGTCAAAAATAGAACAGTCTGTAGTAATCTGTAGGATTCGAATACTTTTGTAACTGAAAAAATCCTGATAAATTAGGAAGTCCTAGGCAATTTTTTTATTAATATACTGCAATTGGAATTGGTATCTAATCACTCTCTGGTAAGAAATTAAAATTATTCCCATGAGCGCATATTTTCTGTTTTTTACAGCAAGGTCAAATAACAATCACCTAAGAAGGTCCTAAAGGCTTTACTTGGCACAAACACTAATTAAAACATAAAAACACATCTAAACAGAGGCTAGATGAATTATTTATTTCTAAACAGGAACAAAAAGCAAGGAACAAAAATAAAATTGGGTTGCCTCCCAACAAGCGCTAACGTTTAACTCCCCTAGCTAGGCATGATGATTTCAATTATGCTCACATAAAAGATAAGAATTGAAACATAAAGAGAGCATCATGAAGAATATGACTAGCACATTTAAGTCTAACCCACTTCCTATGCATAGGGATTTTGTGAGCAAACAACTTATGGGAACAAGAATCAACTTGCATAGGAAGGTCAAACAAGCATAGCTTCAAGATTTTCAATACATAGAGAGGAAACTTGATATTATTGCAACTCCTACAAGCATATATTCCTATCTCATAATAATTTTCAGTAGCATCATGAATGAATTCAACAATATAACCATCACATAAAGCATTCTTTTCATGATGCATAAGCATAGAATTTTTATTACTCTCCACATAAGCAAATTTCTTCTCATGAATAGTAGTGGGAGCAAACCCAACAAAATAACTATCATGTGAGGCATAATCCAATTGAAAACTAAAATCATGATGACAAGTTTCATGGATATCATTATTCTTTATAGCATACAAGTCGTCACAATAATTATCAAAGGCAGCAACTTTGTTCTCATAGTCCATTGGAACCTCTTCCGAAATAGTGGATTCATCACAAAATAAAGTCATGACCTCTCCAAATCCACTTTCATCAATATAATCATCATAAATAGGAGGCATGCTTTCATCATAATAAATTTGCTCATCAAAACTTGGGGGACAAAAAATATCATATTCATCAAACATAGCTTCCCCAAGCTTGTGGCTTTTCATATCATTAGCATCATGGATATTCAAGGAATTCATACTAACAACATTGCAATCATGCTCATCATACAAAGATTTAGTGCCAAACATTCTAATGCATTCTTGCTCTAGCAATTGAGCACAATTACCGGAATCCTTATTTTCATGAAAGATATTAAAAAGATGAAGCATATGAGGTACCCTCAATTCCATTTTTTGTAGTTTTCTTTTATAGAATAAACTAGTGCTAAAACAAGAAACAAAAAGATTCGATTACAAGGTCTAAAGATATACCTTCAAGCGCTAACTTCCCCGGCAACGGCGCCAGAAAAGAGCTTGATGTCTACTACACAACCTTCTTCTTGTAGACGTTGTTGGGCCTCCAAGTGCAGATGCAGAGGTTTGTAGGACAGTAGCAAATTTCCCTCAAGTGGACGACCTAAGGTTTATCAATCCGTAGGAGGCGTAGGATGAAGATGGTCTCTCTCAAACAACCTTGCAACCAAATGACAAAGAGTCTCTTGTGTCCCCAACACACCCGATACAATGGTAAACCGTATAGGTGCACTAGTTCGACGAAGAGATGGTGATACAAGTGCAATATGGATAGCAGATAATGGTTTTTGTAATCTAAAAATATAAAAATAGCAAGGTAACGGTATTGCAATGCGTTGAAACAAGGCCTATGGTTCATACTTTCACTAGTGCAAGTTCTCTCAACAATAATAACATAATTGGATCATATAATTATCCCTCAACATGCAACAAAGAGTCACTCCAAAGTCACTAATAGAGGAGAACAAACGAAGAGATTGTGGTAGGGTACGAAACCACCTCAAAGTTATTCTTTCCGATCAATCCATTGGGCTATTCCTATAAGTGTCACAAACAACCCTAGAGTTCGTAGTAAAATAACACCTTAAGACGCAAATCAACCAAAACCCTAATGTCACCTAGATCCTCCAATGTCACCACAAGTATCTGTGGGTATGATTATACGATATGCATCACACAATCTCAGATTCATCTATTCAACCAACACAAAGTACTTCAAAGAGTGCCCCAAAGTTTCTACCGAAGAGTCAAGACAAAAATGTGTGCCAACCCCTATGCATAGGTTCATGGGCGGAACCCGCAAGTTGATCACCAAAACATACATCAAGTGGATCAATAGAATACCCCATTGTCACCACGGGTATCCCACGCAAGACATACATCAAGTGTTCTCAAATCCTTAAAGACTCAATCCGATAAGATAACTTCAAAGGGAAAACTCAATTCATTACAAGAGAGTAGAGGGGGAGAAACATCATAAGATCCGACTATAATAGAAAAGCTCGTGATACATCAAGATCTTACCACCTCAAGAACACAAGAGAGAGAGAGAGATCAAACACATAGCTAGTGGTACATACCCTCAGCCCCGAGGGTGGACTACTCCCTCCTCGTCATGGAGAGCGCCTGGATGATGAAGATGGACACCGGTGAGGGGTTCCCCCTCCAGCAGGGTGCCGGAACGGGTCTAGATTGGTTTTCGGTGGCTACGGAGGCTTCTGGTGGCGGAGCTCCCGATCTATTTTGCTCCCCGAAGTTTTTAGTGTATATGGGTATATATGGGAGGAAGAAGTACATCGGTGGACCTCCGGGCTGTCCACGAGGCAGGGGGCGCGCCCAGGGGGTGGGCGCGCCCCCACCCTCGTGGGTAGCCCGGGACTCTCCTGGTCCAACTCCGATACTCCGTGGGCTTCTTCTGGTCCAAAAATAAGTTCCGTGAAGTTTCAGGTCAATTGGACTCCGTTTGATTTTCCTTTTCTGCGATAATCTAAAACAAGGAAAAAAGAGAAACTGGCACTGGGCTCTGGGTGTCGGTGTACAAAAAGAGGGGTACACATTTTGTACCCCTATAACTGTGCACGGGCAGTCTGAGCCACGGGCACCACCACACCAAGCAAGGCAAGGGAGGTGAGCCAGGGTAAGACCGAAGCTCAAGAGAACTAGAACGATGCCAAGGCCAAGACCACGAAGAGTAAAGGGGACGAAGCGGACTCCCCCGGCAAGATCCTTGCCGGGAGACAGTTTTAGCAACCCCGGCAAGACCCTTGCCGCGGTGACTCGTCCCGCGCCTACGGAGCAAATCACCCTTGAGTCCACTGCCCCCAAAGGGCAAGGATTCGGGAGACATCCCCGTGGCAGCATGCAGATCTTTGTGAAGACATTCAAGATCAGATACGCACTAAGGAGATGACAACCCTTGGCAGGATCCCAGCCGAGGAAGACCACAAGGCCCCCAGCAAGCGCCTTGCCGGGGATGACAGCAGGCGCCTCGGCAAGACCCTTGCCGGGGCCCCGATAAGGCCCTTGCCAAGGACATCCGCAGGACCACCACCAGGCCCACGCCGACTAAACCTCCACCGCCGTTCGCATGCAGCTGCCGACCCAACCAGCTGGGCAGGCACCTGCGTGGCGGCATGCAGATCTTCGTGAAGACCCACCATTGCGCCACCTCAGCTGCCTGCCTACCTACATGGCATCTCAGGCATCGCTGGCCCGGGCGCGTGTCGACACAAGAAGGAGCGGCAACGGACGAGACAGATCTCTCCCCCGTCCCCGATAAAGCAAGACGCATTAAATGCGCCTTGTCATGTAATGCGAGGGATAACCTCGCATCACTGTACCCTTTCCACCTCCTGTGTGCCACTGTGGCAACCCCTTTTTCTATAAAAGGAGGCCTGAGGCGACCAGAGGAAGGATTTGGCTTTTTGGAGCTCCTCACGCCCCATAGCTAGCTCAAGAACACAGATATACAATCCACCAAAGCAGGAGTAGGGTTTTACGCATCCTCACGGCCCGAACCTGGATAAACAAACCATGTGCTATCTGTTTGATCCGCTCTTCTCACGACCCTGCGCTCCAGTAACCACAGTAGGGATTCTTGTGATCCCATAGGTGTCATTCCCACCGACATCTTTGGCGCGCCAGGTAGGGGGACGCAGTTGTGAGAATCGACTTTAGCAGTTAGCCCGGCACTCCTTCATCTTCATGACACTTGGAGAAGAAAGGAGGCCAGAAGATCGGCACTCGAGCGATTGCAAACAGAAGCTAAGTTGCACTGAACCCTTATTTGTTCTATCCTTCTTATATGAGGTTATTCCCCCCCAAAGATGTCACGCCTTTGTATGAGAAACCTGCACGCCAGGGGGCTCTCCCACGATCGGCAACGCCCTTGCCCTGTTTCAAGTCCGCTCAACAGCTCAAGCGGCTGTGTCGAGAATGGCAGAGTAGCCTTCCGCGATCAACAACACCCTCGATTCTGACTCGAGTCAAGCTCGACAGTTCGAGCGGCCGCGTTCAGAACGAAAAGGTGGCTCATCTGGCAGCACGCATACCCAGCAGACCCATGGGGATCCGTCCCCAAAACGCCGCTAGGGGCTTCCGCGCCGGCGAGCCTACCCAATCGACGTAGGGCGCGCATACAAAGAGGAATTGAACAGGGAAATAACGTGCATGAAATTAAGACTACTGCAAAAGTTATGTTACATCACATCATTGTTGCGGTTCTAACTAAAGATAAAATTTGTCTTGGTCGGGAACCCGCAGTGGCGAAGAACGGGATGCCTAATCCCGGCGCTGGCCTTCCACCCTCTTGATTTCGTCGATGCAGTCGATGATGGGCTTGATGCGCTCCTTGAGCACCGTGAGGTCAGTACCATCCGACAAGCTATCCATCGCGGCCTCGAAGTCAAGGTCGGGATTCCAGTACGCCATCTTGGTGAGGACCTTGGTCACGACCCTCCGGCAAAGTCGCCGGGCCTCCCTGGCCAACGTGGCCGCTCTGCTGGAGTGAAGATAAGCCAAGGCTCCAAGGACGCCCTCGAAGAACTGGGTCAGCTTGGCGTTGATGGTCCCGCTGCGCTCAGGGGCATACCTCACGTTTGGCATCCCCATGGTGGCCAACTGCGAGGTGACCCTGCCGGCGACGTCCTCCAGACGGCTGATCCATTTGTTCTCGCCCGCCACATATTCGTGGTGGGAGGCGGCCTCGTTCGCCCGCAGCTGCTTCTCCTCCTCCAGGCTCCTGGTCAAGGTCTCCTGCCGAGCCGTGCTCTCCGACAACATCTTCTCGAGATTCTCCAGCTTCAACTTGAGATCTCTGATGGAGTTTTGCGCTTCGGAGAGCTCCCCAGTCCTACTGATGACCGCTCCTCGCGCCTCCACCAAGGCGCTATTGAGCGTGCTCTTCTCGTTGGACAGCTTGAGGGCCTGCTCCTTCAGCTCGTCCTGCTCCACCTCCAACTCCCTTACTTTGCCGGCATGGGCCAGAGCCTGGGCATCGAGTGCCTCCTTGTGCCTCTACTCTAGCCCGCGAGTCCGTCGCGCGACAAGGGCCTCGAGCTCCTCATCCTTGCCACGGAGCGCTGCGGCAAGCTTCGCCTCACGCACGGTGAGGTCCTCTTCCTGGGAATCCAGTGCGGCTTGATGCTGGTTCCGGACGGCCTCGGCCGCGGCAGCCAAGTTCGCCGCCTTTTCCTGGGCCTTCTCGATGTCAGCCATCTTCATGGTGAGCTCGACATTGCGCTTGGCAAATTCCTCCTGAAAGGCCCTCTGCTCCTTGCGAGTCTGGTGGAACCAGGTCTGCATCTCAGCAACGCGCGCCTTGAAATCCACCTCTGCCTGGTCCACCATTGCCGTCCTGGACTTAACCTTGTCCAGACGGACACAGTAGAGCGCCTTGAGTTTTCGGAAGTTGGCCCCCATAGCGCGGAAAGGCTGCTCTTCTGGAGAACCATCACCGCCAACGCCCGACTCATCGACAACCTCGAGCCCGGTGGCGGCAAGCACCTCGCCGTCAAAGACTTCCCCTTCGGTGGGCGCTCGGGAACTTGACGCCCCTGGGAGATGGACGAAAAGATCGTCGCCCACCTTCAGATATTTGCCGGGGCCCGAGGTTGAGGAGGAGGGAGGCTGATCATCAACCACCTCTTCCTCGGCAGTGGCCTTGCCAGCTTCCCTGGCAGGCCCACCGTTGGCGCCCTCGGTAGAAGCCTCGCCGGTCGCCTTGGCGGCCCCGCAGCAGTGTCCTCGGCAGCATCCTTGGCGGCCTCATCAGCGGAGACCTCGTCAGCATCCCTGGCGGCCTCCTCGACGGCAATCCTGTCGGCCTCCGCCGCGGCCTCCTCAGCAATATTCCCAACAACAGTATCCACGTCCTCCATACCTATTTGAAGGAGGGCCTGGGTAGTAATGGGAGCATTGAAGCCAAGAAAAAGAATAAGGGGAAAATAGAGAAGGAGGACAGGCGACTCCCCAGTGCCAGGCTGTGAAGCAGAAGTCCCCTCCCCGCTAGCATTCAGGGCCGTGGCAGAGTCACCAGCGCCCAAGTTCCCCTCTTCCTCCATGGGTGTGGGCTCCGTGCTTGATGCCCTTGCCGGGGACGCCCCTCATGGCGGCGTAGTCGATGGGGGTGGTGTGTTGGGGGTAGCCCTCTGCGGCTCCTCCTGCTGCCACTCCCCTCCTGCAAACCCGACAAGGTCAACACCATAGCATCGAACGCCTACCACGTGTCGATAAGAGGAGGGTGACGAACTTACGCTGGGGGCTGTGCTGGGGGCTGCTGTCCGGGCTGCTCAGCACCACCAGTGGTGACTTTGAAGCACTGGCCGGGGGCTGGCCGCCCGCCAAGGCCTTGGCCCTCTTCACCCTCTGGGCCAACGTCTCTACATCCCTGCAAAAGCAAAAACGGATCAAGATAAGTGACTTAATTCAGGGGAATGGAAATGGCAGTAAGGGACGGATTACTTACTCGTCATCCATCTCCTCCTCTTCCACCACTCCCCTTTTCCTCTTCGGGCTGAGGGGCCCAAGATCAAAAGCGACCTCCGCGTCAACATCCGAGTCGACATTTGCCGGAGGAGGCGAAGACGGCGGGGTTTGTGCGCGCCCAGATGAGGAAGGGGTTGTTGTCTTCTTCTTCTTAGCGGCCTTCGTCAGCCTCTTGGCTGCCGTGGCCCTCGTGTGACGCCCAGACCCCTCCAGGGTCAATTGAGGCCGCGTAGCCCTTCCGGGCCGAACCGGCTCGCCGGAGCCAGCCCGCCGATGGACTCGCCCTCTTCCCTGGTTGGCGTCGAGCTCGCCGCCACGTCCTCCTCCTCCGACGAATCATCGGCCGCGTCTTCGACACGCGGAGCTCCAGTGTCGGCGCTGCTAACCTTCTCGGTGGCCGCCGCCCACCGGGTGAGCTGCTCTTCCTCCGCAGCCATTGCGGCCTTGTCCTCCATGCCCCCGGAACTGCCGGCCTCCATGGCGAGCTGCGCGTCCCTCGCCCTAGTGGCGATGTAGTCCAGCTCTGCCTGGGTGGTGTCCATGACAAGCCACCACTCGGCGTCAGCATTGACATGTACCTCAATCAGGGTGTCAAAGAATTGTTGCACATCAGCATCCTACGGCTCCTTCCAGCTCGGGACAGGGTCGTGCGCGTTACAGTCCGGCATCATGTCGATGATCTCGGACTGACGTGAATTGTTGCACAATGGGACCACCCCCGCTGGCAGCTTGAAAAACAGCCCCTTGAGGGCCTTGCCAGCCTTTGCGGCGGCCCTCCTGGCCTTGCTGGTCCGTTCGACCTCGCCATCGCGACCCACATCAAGCTAGAAAAGCCGCTGGCAGAAGTGGGCATGCGCCATCACTGTGAAGTTGTGAACGAGGCCGGGGCGGAGTCGCATAATGTCAGCCGGATTCGTAAAGAGCCAAGCTGGCCTCCCCTTGTTGTGCAACGGGGCGATCCGGCGGCGAATGAAGTCCGCCCCGATCATCTCAAGGGTGAGTCCGGCCCGGGTGAGCCGGAGAATCCTAGTAGTGGCAACAGTGAGCCTCCCGTCGGCGGCGTCGACATCGCTCCAATCGCTGCCACGGATCGGCGGCACTCGGCGGACCTTGCAGAATTCCGGCGGGTCTTCATCCTCAATCCAGCACCACCGGCCACGCCATTCCTCCCACCTCTCCTTCACGGCACCGTCGGGGTATGCCCCCTTGGATCTTGGGATCCAGGTGACGCAACCAGAGACGGCACCTCCCGGCTGGATCCGAGGGAAGAAATAATGGCGGAAGAGCGCCGTGTTGGGCTGCACCCCGGCAAAGCCTTCGCAAAGATGCGCGAAGAAAGCCATGCACGCCACCGCATTCGGAGTAAAATCCAAGAGGCGAAAGCCAAAGGTGTGCATAATGTCGCAGAAGAAATCGGAGAAAGGGGGGCATAACTGTCGGATTTCGGGTTCCGACAGACCCTTGAGGTTTGAACACTGGGGTGCGCGCCGAGATTTTGCCTCCTACCTTCCTGCACCCCTCCGCCGTGCTAGGATCTAAACTAAGGAAAGAACAACACAAGAGACACAGGGTTTATACTGGTTCGGGCCACCGTTGTGGTGTAATACCCTACTCCAGTGTGTGGTGTGTGTATTGCCTCTTGGGCTGATGATGATGAACAATACAAGGAAGAACAGCTGGCTGAGGCGATGAACTGCTGGGAGGAGTTCAACCACCTTTTCCTCCCTCTTTCTCTCTCTTCTCTTTGTCTTCGTCCCCTCTCCCTCAGCTATGTGGGTGGCTGGTCCTATTTATAGAGGCCCTGGTCCTCTCCCCAAATATTGAGCGGGAAGGGAGCCAACAATGGCGGGCTAATTTGAAGGGGGACGGCAAGTATCAGCTACCCTGACAAAAGTAGTCTTCGCCTGCGCAAAGCTCTGGTGATGACGCCGTCTTGGGCTCCACGGTGACCTCCGTCTCGTAGTCCTCCTGGTCTTGGTCTCGTTGCACCGAAATGGCAACCTTTGCCTGATGCCTCGGTACCCACGGCTGCGCTTGCCCTCTTTGCACCAAAGAGGAAAGGAGGACGCTACGCGGGCTGGCACCCGCCTGGCGCCCTGAGTTGTCATGGCTTGCGTCATGGGCTCCTCGTGAGGTACCCCGCCTTGATCTCTCCGCCTCCTCGTGAGCCAGCCTGACGAGGCCATGCCTGAGGAAGCTTCGCGTCGTCCGCCTCGCGAGGCTTGGCCCCTCGCGAGGGTCTTGGTTTTGTGTTGGTGAAGATGGGCCGTGCTGGGCCCCCCTTTGAGCCACGCCGCAGGCCGCGGGTAGGCAAGTCTGGGGACCCCCGTTCCCAGAACGCCGACAGTAGCCCCCGGGCCCAAGGCGCGCCTAGACTTGGCCGTGCAGGGAGGCGGAAGGGCAAGAGCGAAGCGCCGCGGGCCCTAATAGCCTGCGGCCTTGGGCGGCGCATGGCGGTTGATTGGACGTGGGCGGCACTGTTCCCCCACGCCCTCCTTATCTTGCGCCGTGCTAGGCGGACCTGTAGTCGTACACAGCCGTTCTCCTTTTATCGCTCGAGCGCCCTCTGTCCTTCCTCCGCTCGAACTCCGGTTTCTGTTTTCAACTCAATCTCGAGCCTCCCTCCTTCCCATCACCATGGCTCTGACAAAGAAGGGGAGAGGGAAGAAACCCGTGTCTCCACCTTGCCCACCGCCGCCGGCGGCCCTGCCGAGGGCTTGGGCAAGGTCAGCTTGGCTCTGGCCACCATCTTCAATGAATGCGGGAGGACGACGGCCTGGCCCGCGTCCCACTTCTCCATCGATAGGACAGCCACCGAGGTCCCATATCTTGCCGACGCCCTGTGGGCGGGTCTGGTTCCCCCCTTTTCTGATTTCTTCAACGCCGTGCTTTCCCACTATCAGATCCACATGATGCATCTGGGTCCTGAATCCATCGCCCTCCTTTCGGTCTTCGCCTTTGTTTGCGAAGCTATGGTGGGCATCCCTCCTTCGGTTTCCCTGTTGCGCCACTTCTTCTCGTTGCATCTTGTCGACCCTACCCAATGTTGGGCCTGTGTGAGCTTCGTTGTCGCGCCTGAGACGGCGGCCTCTGGGATTGACTTCAAGCTCCCCCTGCCCGCGGTCGGGTTCCGCGAGCGGTGGCTGTATGTGGACGCAGGGGTGCCCAGCCCCCTGCTATTGGAGCCAACCTCGCCTGCCGTCCCCAATTCGGGCTGGGGCCAGGAGACGCTTGAGAGCCCCCGGCTCGTCTTCGTCTGGCGCCGCTTCGCGCTCCTGAGGTCGCTTGGCGTGACAGCTCCCAAGGTGGTGAAGGAGTTCCTGCTATGCCGCGTTGCCCCTCTTCAATGCCACTCTCGCCGGATGTGGGCCTTCCGTGGGCGCAAGGATCGTATGAGGCTCCAGGAAGAGGACCTGACTCCTGAGGTGCTGAGGACGACGCTCTTGACCCTGGCTGGGGACCCCAACCCCGGCACCGTCCGGCAGGGAGGGGCCTTGCTGTACCTCTGCCATAGCAGGGGCGACTTTGTGAAGCAGATGCCTGTCTTTGATGAGTGGGGGCCGCGCCCCGCCGGCCTTCAGGGGCCTCGCGAGAACCCAGTGGTGGTGACTGCCCTACCAGTCGGCCAAGGCAACTCATCCTCGAGTGGCAGAGCAGGGAGGTATGAGGCGCCAGAGGCCGAGGGGGCTCCCGGTGCGGTGATAGCACCGGGCGAGGCTCATGAGGAAGTAGCTCTCGGGGCCCGTGCCGCTGAGGCTGAGGGTGGCGAGCAGCTGCTCTCAATGCCTGCGACTGGGGCCCCTGAGGCTCCAGCTGCGTCTCTTGGGGAGGCAATTGGCAGCGCACATCGGGCAGGCGCCTCTGCCGCAGATCGCCCTGCCGCTCCATCTTCGTCGAAGGTTGATCCATGCGCCCAACTCTTGGGCCGCTTCTGCATGAACTTTGAGGCTCTCCGGAAGACAAGGGAGGCCCTGGGCGACGATTACCCTTGTCGCGTGCTGAAGCGTAGGAAGTACTTCGCCACTGATGAGTAAGCCTTTTCCTTTCCCGGTTCCCGATCCTTCTGTTACTTGTACTGACCCTTGCTCCGCAGGCCCCTTCCAGCCGAGCTTGTGGAGACGGCTGAGGAGCCGTCCCCCTTGGCTTCGCCCCCTCCACCGTCCTCGAGCGCCCCGAGCAGCGGAGCCCTTGTGGTGAGGGCGATCGAAGAGGCGAACCATCCCGAGGCGCACCGCGGCCCCGCGCACCTCGCGATCCTCCTTCGTGGGCCTTCTCGTGGCATAGCCAGCCTACCATGGGCCTCTCGCCTGGTCGTGAACTGCGATTGGCTGAGGCGCTTCCTGCGCTCTTCTCCTGAGGACGGGCTGGCCCCAGGCCGGGCTTCTGACGCGGCGTGCCCGGCCGTCGCGAGGGTGCCAGCCCCCAGCCCCCAGCCCGGAGGGGGAGTGCTGACTCGCGGCCCCCGGCGCTTGCTTGGGGCGGATGATGGTGTGGAAGACATGCTCGAGCGCGCTTGGGAGCGTCGCGCTCTCCGCCAAGGATTCCTTCAAAGGGCGACTGACGCAGTGAGCCTGCTTGGTGAGGAGCTTGCTGATGAAGACACGCGCCTTGAGGCTGAGGGCCTGCGCCTGGCTGCAGAGAGGCGCGAGCTGGAGGGCGCCATCGCCCTTGCGCACCACGAGCGTGATCTTGATGAAGCAGAGGCCAAGGCATCGTTGGTGGCCTCTCGGGAGGCCCGGTCTCGGGCCGCTGAGGAGGCTCGGGAGGCTGACCGGCGGCGAACGGCTGCGGAGGAGCGGGCTCGGGAGCTTCTGGCCTGGTGCCACTTGCTGGAGGAGCAGGTGGAGCTGCGCGAGGCAGCCCTCGCGTCGATGAAGGTGGCCTCCGGCGACTCAGCAGAGCTCCAGAGGCGTGAGGAGGTACTGACACTAGAAGCCGCCGAACGTACCCGCGAGTACGAGCGTCTGGAGACGAGGGGGCGCTTGGTGACAAGGCGGAGGATGATGTTGCTGCACAGGAAGCCCGCGTCCTGGAGGAGGTCAGACGTCGAGCGGCGATGGCACATTTGAACCTCGAGCACGAGTTCGAAGAGAAGCCGGGGTTAATCCGGGCCGAAGCTGAAGGCAGGACTACCGCTTTGAGGGCCAAGCTGAAGGAGGCGGTGCGGCGGGCCGATGCTTCCCCGGCCACCCTTGAGGCGGCGCGAGGTGAGTTAACCACCTCCCAGGCTGAGGTGCTCCTTCTTCTCCAGCGGGTGGAGGAGGCTGAGGCCGTCGCGCGTCAGAATGCGGACGAGATACATCAGCGGCGGATCTTGGAGCATGAGCACGGCCCCATGCTCACCACTCTCCGGGAGAGAGCCAATGCGGCCCTGGGCAACATCTGCGAGGAGGCCGTCGGTGAGCCGCACGCAATCAACTACGCGGGCAATCTCCAGTTCTTCACTGATGTGGTGACGCAGCTGGAGGCACGGTCGACCAGGGCTGACAGGTTGGTGGAGGAGAGGAGCCGCGCCCTGCTCAGGCGCGCCTTTTCCCGCGTCTTCAGTCACCTTCGGAATATGGATCCCCATTTTGATTTTGATGCCGCCATCGCCCCAGTCCCCCAGGATGTCCGAGGCGACCTGGCGCGCTGAGTGGAGGACAATGTGGACGCTCTTATCAGGGCCTTTGCCTCAGACAACGATGATGCAATCGTGGTGGCAGACGAGGGCGGCGCGATGGGCGGCCCTGACACCGCCGCCGGCGATGCGGACAGCGATGGCGAGTTCAGCGGCGCCAGCGACGGCCCAGGTGGTGCTCCTGAGGACGCATTGGGGGATTCGTCCGATTGACCGTACATTGTTCCTGCTTCCTTACCCTGCATGAATAGAACTCAGGTTTTGGCCTGATGACTGTGAGAGCATTTTGGAGGGGGGGGGCCTCATGTAAAACTTGTGTTTATCGTATTAGTAGAAGCCACATCGCCCATGCGCCCACGCCAAGTGGCTGGTTCAAGCGACGCGCTGGTCGGCTAGTATACCTTGGTTCCGCGCTGGTCCTGAGGCAGCCCGCGGGGGTTGTGGTGTCCTGAGTATCCCCTGATTGAATCCGTAGGATCTGCAGTAAAACACCCTCCTGAGAGGAGGCGGCAGCGGCAGTCTGGGCTGCGCGCAAGCTAGGCCTGACCCGGCTCGCGAGGGGCTCGCGAGGGGAGGCGGCTGAGGCGAAGTGGTAACCAAAACGCGAGAAATTGCTCGAACGAGACTAAGCACCCCTCCCCGAACACACGCAAATCTCAAATTCGAATCCAACTTGAATCCAGCGGGGAAAAGCAACAACCAAGGGGAAGAGCAACGAAAGCAAACAAAAGGCCGCGTCCGGTACCTAGTCTAGTCTTGGACGTCTTCTCACCAGCGCAGAGCTAAGTGCTGCCACTGGGCGTGGGAGGGAGCCCCAGGGCCTGAGGCCGGCACCCCTGAGACTCCGGGGCGTGTACAGCCCCACTCATTATTACGTGAGAGTGTCACGAGGCGGCGAGCTTCACAGGCACTGGGCCTTCTTCACAGGTACTGGCCTTGCTTCATATCGCCAGATGAGGGCCCCGCCTTGCGCCACACTCTAGTGCCATCAATGACGACTGGAAACCAGGACGCCGCCGATGGGGTAGAGCGGTCGCCAGCGGTTCCCCCGACGACCATGGGTCCTCCGCCGGGGGCAGGCCCTAGGGCACCTCCCCAGCGGAGGGCCTACCTCTTGAGAACACCTTGCTCCGAACACCGTGGTGGTGATGTCGAATCCCTGCCCCTCTCCTGCAGCCCCCTGCGTCCTCCTCCCGAGGGGTAGGAGGCTGTGGGAGCGGGGCAGCTGCCCGCTGCGGCCACCTGCACCTCCTGCGATCCATGGTTAGCGTATGCCTGCTGAAGAATTAGCAGTACCCGATAATCGCTGCTTCCAGCGTGCCCAGTGGGACCGTCCCAAGACTCCTGGAAGGGCTCAGCTTCTGGCGCCTCGTCTCCCCGGCTCGGGCTGAGGAGCGAGCCTGGCTCGCCCTCGTGTGAGTGTCCTTGATCCATCATGAGGGGCACGTATTCCTCTGGCGCCGCCACCCCGAAGGCCACGTCGTAGTGCTCTGGTGCCACGCGGTCCTACCTGATGCGCCTATCGTGGGGTGGCAGCGCGGCTATCCACTGGGGCCGCGGGTCACGTCGAGCCCTTCTTCTTCGCGGACCAGGAGCGGGGGCTGCGCCGCTGCCGGTCCGGTGCTGACAGCCTCGCTAGTGTTGGTGTAGCCTTGGAGTCCGCGGGCGCGCGTGGGGCCCCCGCGCGGGCCGCCCTGGGTTGGAGATGGGAGCTGGGTGCAGAAGGGGTGAGCCCTCGAGGCGGCGAAGCCCAGGAGCTCTGCCACCCGTTCCAGCAGCACGTCGCGGCCGCCCTCCAGCAGTCTGCACTGCAGCAGCTCTCGAGCCACCGTGAGCGCGGCCCTCGAGTTCGCTTGCTCCCGGCGGGTGTACGGTGTCGTGGTCGCGGCGTGATTGGAGGCCCTTGCTGCCGACAGCGCCTGCCGCGGTGTGAGAGCTGTCGAAGCCTGTCCGCGTCGCCCGCAGCCCGCAGCGCCCTGCGGACCGCGAGCTGCCTGGGGCACGGGGTTGCCTGAGGCGAGCGGCTCTGCGCGGGCGGGCCATGCCGCCCATGGGTCTGGGTTGCCCTCCTGGTTGCTGGGCATGGTGATGACGATGCGACGGGGCACGGAGCGGTGGAAGACGAATTCCGGCGCACCCCTACCTGGCGCGCCAAATGTCGGATTTCGGGTTCCGGCAGACCCTTGAGGTTCGAACACTAGGGTGCACGCGGAGATTTCGCCTCCTACCTTCCTGCACCCATCCGTCGTGCTAGAATCTAAACTAAGGAAAGAACAACACAAGAGACACAGGGTTTATACTGGTTCGGGCCACCGTTGTGGTGTAATACCCTACTCCAGTGTGTGGTGTGTGTATTGCCTCTTGGGCTGATGATGATGAACAATACAAGGAAGAACAGCCTCGCGAGGGTCTGTCCTTGGCTGAGGCAATGAACTGCTGGGAGGAGTTCAGCCACCTTTTCCACCCTATTTCTCTCTCTTCTCTTCGTCTTCGTCCCCTCTCCCTCAGCTATGTGGGTGGCTGGTCCTATTTATAGAGGCCCTGGTCCTCTCCCCAAATATTGAGCGGGAAGGGAGCCAACAATGGCAGGCAAATTTGGAGGGGGACAGCAAGTATCAGCTACCCTGACAAAAGTAGTCTTCGCCTGCGCAAAGCTCTGGTGATGATGCCGTCTTGGGCTCCACGGTGACCTCCGTCTCGTAGTCCTCCTGGTCTTGGTCTCGTTGCACCGAAATGGCAACCTTTGCCTGATGCCTCGGTACTCCGCGGCTGCGCTTGCCCCCTTTGCACCAAAGAGGAAAGGAGGACACTACGCGGGCTGGCACCCACCTGGCGCCCTGAGTTGTCATGGCTTGCGTCATGGGCTCCTCGTGAGGTACCCCGCCTTGATCTCTCTGCCTCCTTGTGAGCCAGCCTGACGAGGCCGTGCCTGAGGAAGCTTCGCGTCGTCCGCCTCGCAAGGCTTGGCCCCTCGCGAGGGTCTTGGGTTTGTGTTGGTGAAGATGGGCCGTGCTGGGCCCCCCTTTGAGCCACGCCGCAAGCCGCAGGCAGGCAAGTCTGGGGACCCCTGTTCCCAGAACACCGACAATAACCCGCAAGAAAGATAATCGACGAAAAAGGGATACCGATTTGGAGCAGGATCAGCGCAAGCAGCAGGAATGACGCGCATCGTCGGGTGTCCCAAATTCTCTCCCCCCGTCTTCGCTCCCCATAGGGGCCTGAAGGAGGCCCGAAGCTAATGAACATCAACCGTCGAGGGGAAGAAAAAGGCGGACTTCCTTCGGTCTCCCGACAGCGCGCTCTCCGGCGGCTCCACAGTCCCAGCGCCCTTAGCCACCCCCTTGCCCTTGACGGATTTGGGCGCCATGGCGGCCAAGAAGTTTAGAGGGCTGAGGAAGGGGGATGGCGAAGCAACGACGGCGGGCGACGGCAGAAGCTTAGGAAGGAAGGAAGAGAGGAAACAGCGGCTCTGAGATTGGAAAAGGCACGAGGAAAGAGGAGAAAGTGAGCAGCGCGCCCGCGGTTATTCCTTTTTTATGGGGGAAAACACGGGCCGCCTCCTTTCACATTAACTGTGGTGTGACGCATGCCCGCGGGAACCAACCCCACGCATGCTGCCCATGTCACACGCACCTCCCCACGCCGCGCCACGCGCGGGAGTCATGGGAAGCGCAGCGCGCGAAGAACCTTACCGCGGTAAAAACCGCCCTGCCTGCCCGCGCACCGTTTTTGGGCCTCGCCCAACAACGCGTTGCGCTTATGTGTGTCCCAGGCCCGGGGGCTCATGTCGGTGTACAAAAAGAGGGGTACACTTTTTGTACCCCTATAACTGTGCACGGGCAGTCTGAGCCACGGGCACCACCACACCAAGCAAGGCAAGGGAGGTGAGCCAGGGTAAGACCGAAGCTCAAGGGAACTAGAACGACGCCAAGGCCAAGGCCAAGAAGAGCAAAGGAGACGAAGCGGACTCCCCCGGCAAGATCCTTGCCGGGAGACAGTTTTAGCAACCCCGGCAAGACCCTTGCCGCGGCGACTCGTCCCGCGCCTACGGAGCAAATCACCCTTGAGTCCACTACCCCCAAAGGGCAAGGATTTGGGAGACATCCCCGTGGCGTCATGCAGATCTTTGTGAAGACATTCAAGATCAGATACGCACTAAGGAGACGACAACCCTTGGCGAGATCCTAGCCGAGGAAGACCACAAGGCCCCCGGCAAGCGCCTTGCCGGGGATGACAGCAGGCGCCTCGGCAAGACCCTTGCCGGGGCCCCGGCAAGGCCCTTGCCAAGGACATCCGCAGGACCACCACCAGGCCCACGCCGACTAAACCTCCACCACCGTTCGCATGCAGCTGCCGACCCAACCAGCTGGGCAGGCACCTGCGTGGTGGCATGCAGATCTTCGTGAAGACCCACCATTGCGCCACCTCAGCTGCCTGCGTACCTACATGGCATCTCAGGTATCGCTGGCCAGGGCGCGTGTCGACACAAGAAGGAGCAGCAATGGACGAGACAGATCTCTCCCCCATCCCCGATAAAGCAAGACACATTAAATGCGCCTTGTCATGTAATGCGAGGGATAACCTCGCATCACTGTACCCTTTCCACCTCCTGTGTGCCACTGTGGCAACCCCTTTTTCTATAAAAGGAGGCCCGAGGCGACCAGAGGAAGGATTCGGCTTTTTGGAGCTCCTCACGCCCCATAGCTAGCTCGAGAACATAGATATACAATCCACCAAAGCAGGAGTAGGGTTTTACGCATCCTCGCAGCCTGAACCTGGATAAACGAACCGTATGCTATCTGTTTGATCCGCTCTTCTCACAACCCCGTGCCCCGCTAACCACGGTAGGGATTCTTGTGATCCCATAGGTGTCATTCCCACCGACACTGGGTTAATAGGTTAGTCCCAAAAATAATATAAAAGTGTATAATAAAGCCCATAAACATCCAAAACAGATAATATAATAGCATGGAACAATCAAAAATTATAGATACGTTGGAGACGTATCAGAGTGTGAAGAGGGTGTTGTTGCTTGCGCTGAGTCTGTTTGTGCAACGGAGGAGTTGAAGTTTTATAAAGATAATGTTGACCCAACAGACATGACCCCCTTGAAGAAGCCAACGATAGAGCATGACCCTTTGCTGAAGTTTAAATCGGCAGATCACACCAATCAGGTTGACTTTGTTCCTGGCGACTCGTCCAAGCAGTTCAGCATCAGTGCCAATATGGATCCGAAAAAGGAAAGCGCGCTCATCGAGTTCATCCATGAGAACCGGGACATCTTTGCATGGAAGCCTTCAGACATGCCAGGTGTACCGAGGGAACTCGCTGAGCACACTCTCAATGTGGATCCAAAGTTTAAAACGGTCAAGCAATTCCTTCATCGTTTTAATGAAGAGAGGCGCAAGGCCATTGGTGAAGAAGTAGCCCAGCTCTTGGCGGCTGGGTTTATTATTGAAGTTTTTCATCCTGAGTGGTTGGCTAACCCGGTGCTGGTACTTAAGAAGAAAGACACTTGGCGTATGTGTGTGGATTATACATACCTTAACAAGGCATGCCCGGCTGATCGTTTTGCTCCCCCTCGTATTGATCAGATCATCGATGCTACGGCGGGTTGTGAGCGTTTGAGTTTTCTAGATGCTTATTATGGTTATCATCAGATCAAGATGGCAGTTCAGGACCAGGAAAAGACAGCCTTTATCACTCCTTTTGGAGCCTTCTGCTGTGTGTCTATGCCTTTTGGGCTCAAGAGTGCCCAGGAGACTTATCGATGTTGTGTTCAAAATGGCCTCCATAATCAAATTGGAGGCAATGTTCATGCTTATGTGGATGACATAGTTGTGAAATCAAAGAAGAAAGAGACCTTGTTAGATGATCTGAAGGGGACCTTTGACAACCTCCGGGTCTACAAAATGATGCTTAACCTGGCCAAGTGTGTTTTCGGTGTTCCATCTGGTAAGCTGTTGGGTTTTTTGGTTTCCGAGAGAGGCATTGAAGCTAACCCAGAGAAAATCAAGGCTATCACTTCTTTGGCTAAGCCGGCATGTATCAATGACGTCTAGCACTTGGCGGGTCGTATTGCGGCTTTGAGCCGGTTTATAAGCCGCCTGGGAGAGAAGGCTATCCCTTTATATCAGATGATGAAGAAAACAGATCACTTCGTATGGAGTGATGCTGCTAATAAAGCTTTGGAGGCATTGAAAAAGCACTTGGCTGAGTCACCAATCCTTGCATCTCCCATTGATAAGGAGCACTTGTTGTTATATGTGGCTGCTAACAGTAGAGCCATTAGTGTGGCAGTTGTTGTGGAAAGGAGGCAAGGAATATCTGGTTCAGAGGCTGGTTTACTATGTTAGTGAGGTACTCATTGAATCCAAGTAGAGATACACACGTTGACAGAAGCTGGTTTATGGGTGTTCATGGCTAGCCGTAAGTTGAAACAATATTTCCTTGGTCATCCCATCACTGTGGTTAGTTCTGCTCCCTTAGGAGATATTATTCAAAACAGAGAAGCCAGAGGCCGGGTGGCCAAGTGGGCCATTAAGCTTGGACCCCATGGTTTGAAATATATGCCTCGGGCAGCCATCAAGTCTCAAGCACTTGTGGATTTTATTAATGATTGGACAGAGTTGCAGATGCCTGAGGAAAAGCCTGATATCACATATTGGACTATTCATTTTGATGGGTCTAGGCAGTTGGAAGGCTCGAGGGCTGGAGTTATTTTGACTTCCCCACGAGGTGATAAATTTTGTTATGTTTTAAGGTTGATGTTCCCTTGTACTAAAAATGCAGCTGAGTATGATGCCTTGATCCATGGTCTTCGGATGGCTAAAGAGATGAATCTAAGCCGGGTAAGGTGCTTTGGTGACTCAGATTTGGTGGCTCAACAAGTTTTTGGAACTTGGGATTCCAAGGACCCACTCACGGCGGCTTATCGCCGAGAGGTTGATGCTATTGCTGGTCATTTCAAGGGTTATCAAGTGGAGCATGTTGATTTTAGGAAAAATGAGGCGGCTGATGCTTTAAGCCGGATGGGATCCTAGCGTAAGCCGGTACCACATAATGTTTTCCTTGATATTTTAAATAACCCTTCAGTTAAATTGCCTACGGAGGAGGATCTTGCTATCGCTGACCCGGAGGCGCAGTTGGTGGCGGCTCTCCATGTTATTCCTGATTGGACAATCCCGTATTTGGCTTATATGACCCGGGGTGAGTTACCTGAAGATGAAACTTTGGCCAGACAGATAACCCAACGGTCTAAGTCAATGACTATTGTCAAGGGCAAGTTGCACCGATGAAGTGTCACAGCGGTGTTTCAATGTTGTATATCTCCTGAGGAGGGCCATGAGATTCTATGAGAGATTCATGAACGAGATTGTGGCCATCATGCCAGTTCTAAGTCTCTCGTGGCTAAAGCTTTTCGTCATGGGTTTTATTGGCTGATGGCTCATGCTAATGCAGAGGATCTGGTTAGCAAATGTGATGGCTGTCAGAAATTTTCTAGACGAGCTCATGTGTCGTCTCAAGAGTTGAGGATGATTCCAATTACTTGGTCGTTTGCAGTTTGGGGGCTGGATATGGTTGGGCCTTTTAAAACATCCAAGGACAAAAAGACTCACCTCTTGGTGGCAATTGACAAGTTTACAAAGTGGGTTGAGGCAGAGCCGGTCAGCAAGTGTGACGCGGCAATGACGGTTCAATTCATTAAAAAGGTGATTATCCGTTTTGGTTACCCTCACAGCATCATAACTGATAATGGCACTAATCTGTCTAAAGGTGCTATGAAAGAATTTTGTCAATGTGAACATATTCGTCTTGATGTTTCATATGTGGACCACCCCCAGTCCAATGGTCAAGCTAAAAGAGCCAATCAAGAAATCTTGATAGGCATAAAACCCCGGCTTATGGTCCCTTTGTAGAGGATGCTGGGTTGTTGGGTTGAGGAGTTACCTTCAGTGCTTTGGATTATCAATACTACCCCCAACAGATCCACGGGTTATATGCCTTTTTTCATGGTTTACGGAGCAGAGGCGGTTCTTCCCAGTGACATCCGTCATGACTCGCCCCGCGTGGCGGATTATGTTGAAGCTGATAATGAAAAGGCACGACATGATACTCTTGACCTCCTGGATGAGGAGTGTGACCTTGCAACGGCTCGTTCAGCAATCTACTAGCAAGATCTGCATCGATAACATGGTCGCCGGGTTAAAACCAGGACCTTTCAAGAAGGTGACTTGGTGCTCTGGCTCATCCAGGATCAAACAGATATGCATAAGTTATCCCCACCTTGGGAAGGGCCTTTTGTGGTCAGCAAAAATCTGAACAATGGATCATACTACCTCATCGATGTCCGAGACCACAAGGACTCACGCACGTCGGAGGAGGAGACCCTTTGGCCGTGGAATATTGCTCATCTCCGGCCTTATTACACCTGAGCCACCGGCTCTTGTGATGTACATACTTCTACCAATGTATATATTAAGATTAGTATAATAAAGCCAGCATCCCTGATAATTCAGGGCCTTTGTCGTTTCATTTCTGAGTATCTGAGTCTTTATTATCAATTCATAAGATCACTTGGGGGTTCCTGCTCACTGAGCATAGCTATGACTACCCTCTTGATCCATCTTGCACGCCTTGTTACAAATAACATGGGGGCTTCCTGCTCACTGAGCATAGCTAGGACTACCCTTTGATCCGGCTTATACGCCTTGTTGCAAAATGACTTGGGGGCTTTTTTGCCCAAGTTATAAGATTGCCAAAGAGAACTTGTTACATTGTACAATTCAAACATAGGTAACCTGCCTTGATGGTTTATTAAAGGTCACTTGGGGGCTTCCTGTTCAATGAACATAGCTATATTTACCCTTTGATCGGCTTGGACGCCAGGTGTATTCAACAAAACTCCGAGTTATCCTGCCTTTTGTATGTCTGCCACTCCGACCAGGTAATCCTGGAATGACCCGCCATACTCTTGACAGTTAATCTTATAAAGACCCTGAACTGGTCAAAGTTAAAATGGCGGTTGGCCATGTGAGGCCCGGCTTACAGGTTTGAATAAAGGATTAACTCAGTGGCTGTGCGGCCCTTGAACATCACTTGATATTGAGGTTTGGCAGCCTATGAAAGCCTTGTTTTTCTGGTTTGTTATTTTGTTTGATCATTGTTTGGGTTCATATTTTTGTACCATATTGACATATGGTTTAAAACGATTCAGACCATGTAGCCTTAATCTTTATGGCTCATATTTGAGCGTATTCGGATGTTTGATAACCCGGCCTGGTTCTGGACGATAAGTCACTAGTATGCCTTGATTGTGCAATTGGAGTTATGCGCTCTAAAAGTTTTCTGGATTATTACCCTGGCTGCATATGGCATGGTAAGACGACATTATGAAAAATATAACAAGTATGTTATTTGTTTATTCTATGAATATCCGAGGTTTTGATAACCCGCCCTGGTTATGGACTATACAGTCACCAGCGACTTTTATATTGGACATCATGACCAGCCCTGGGGTAAACCCGCCATACTCTTGATCAGTAAAAACCATTACTTCACCTTCCTTGGGCTCAGGAGGGGTTTCTGTGCCTGGGACCCTCCAATGGATGACATCTTTTTTTGGCTAAGATGCCCGTTTGGACATACTTGTTCAATGTTTCTTCGGTAACCCGGGAGACGACCCAGTTGCATGAGGTGGCGGTTTTGGCTTTAGACATTTTTTGACTACAAAGGGAAATATTGTCGGGTTAAGGATTGTGCTGCTAAGCCGGCCAGTGATTGAAAGGTAAAGTGCATTATACAAAGACAATTCATAAATAGAAGGAAGATCCAGCATGTTAAACCGGAAGATAACACCGAGTTATGCAGATATATACTAGCGGCTTAATCAGAAGACTAATGATATATGGCAGGTTATGGTTTATCATATAAGCCACCCGCATGATTGCAGTACAATAGATTGGAAAGTAAATTTTTACTAAGTCATGGATAAACAAGTTCTGCAGATTGGTGCTATGATTTTGGATCTATAGCAATTCAGAAAATGCAAATAAATTTTAAACCTAAGGTGGTGGCAGCAGAAGAATTCGTATGCCTAGATGAGATTTTTTGTACAGAGGGAGGATTTTCTTTGATTGGAAGGGGATGCTAAACTTCTACCGCACAAGTTTGGTACCATGTTCAGATCAAGCCATATGATCTAGAAGAGAAAATAAGGAACAATGAAGAACACCGACGAACGGTGAAAACCCTAATGAAGATCTGCTACGGGAAAGGAGAATACTTATTGATGCTGATGAACAACGGAGGTGTGCCGCAGTGCTCTGGTTCGATCAGGTTGATGCAACGGCTGGAGTTGAGGACGCCGGATGGAGGCGGAGCTCGAGATGGCTGAGGAGTCGCAAGGAAGAAGACGAAGACTAGGGGGCAAGGTAAAAGTGAAAACATGGCCCCCTGTCCCTATTTATAAGGAAGTTGATAGATGGCATGCATGGGAACCGAGGAGACCGAAAAATGATTATGTGGTTATGCGAATACCTCGATTTTTGGGGGGTCCATTAAAGAAAAAGATTTGTTGAGAGTTTCTCGGACGTGTGCACAATTAATGCAAGATGATGTCATGGCGGGTTAACATGGTGCTGAGATGTGACGTCATGGCGGGTTACAATGAATAAGTACAAAATTGAGGATGGAAGATTCAACTAAGTCAAGAAGTGAAGATTGATGCGAACAAGTTCAAATCAACATGAGGCCTAATGTTGGGGATATAACTACTGGGTATGACTCGCCCAGGAGGGGCCGGGTCATGCCACTGGCATCTTAAAGACAAAGAGGCCCGATAAGGTCCAAGAAGATGTGAAGATGGCGATTCATAGAGCAAGCTTATTGAAGGCCCAAGACCTCGGGATGACTTGAGGCCCACGGGTATGAGCCGCCATATGTTTAACTTGTGTTGTAAGGCAAGCTTAGTTAGATACTGAGCCGAACACATTTTGTATGAGCCGGCCGGGATTCTGTAAGCCGCCGGGCATCAACCTGTATATAAAGGGGTGACCCGGCGACGGGTTGACTCAAGAAAACAACTCATCGAGAACTAGGCCAAGCATATTCGCTCCCTGGTAATCGAAACCCAAGCAATACAACCTAAAGCAGGAGTAGGTTTTACCTCGTTGAGAGGGGCCGAACCTGGGTAAATTCTCTGTGTCCTTTGTCCCGATTAACCCCTTCAAGCTAACCTAGTTGCGATGGCTCAACACCTAAGAGGGGATGCCTTCCGGGGCATCCCCAAGCTTAGGCTTTTGGTTGTCCTTAAATTTTACCTAGAGGTGCCTTGGGCATCCCCAAGCTTAGGCTCTTGCCACTCCTTATTCCAAAATCCATCAAATCTTTACCCAAAACTTGAAAACTTCACAATACAAAACTCAACAGAAAATCTCATGAGCTCCGTTAGTATAAGAAAACAAACCACCACTTCAAGGTACTCTAATGAACTCATTCTTTATTTATATTGGTGTTAAACCTACTATATTCCAACTTCACTATGGTTCATACCCCCCGATACTAGCCATAGATTCATCAAAATAAGCAAACAACACGCGAAAAACAGAATCTATCAAAAACAGAACAGTCTATAGTAATCTGTAGGTTTCGAATACTTATGTAACCCAAAAAATTCTAAAATAAATTGGTGGACGTGAGGAATTTGTCTATTAATCATCTTCAAAAAGAATCAACCTAATCGCACTCTCCAGTAAAAAATGGCAGCAAATGTCGTGAGCGCTAAAGTTTCTGTTTTTTACAGAAAGATCGCAAAGACTTCCCCCAAGTCTTACCAAAGGTTCTACTTGGCAAAAACACTAACTAAAACATAAAAAATACAATAATAACAGAAGATAGATGAATTATTTATTACTAAACAGGAACAAAAAACAAGAAACAAAAATAAAATTGGGTTGCCTCCCAACAAGCGCTATCATTTAACGCCCCTAGCTAGGCATAAAAGCAAGAATAGATCTAGGTATTGTCATCTTTGGTATGCAATCCATAAGTGGCTCGCATAATAGATTTTGTCGGATGTGGGGTTCCGGCAAACCCTTAAGGTTCGAACACTGGGGTGCGCGCGAAGTCTTTCCTTCCCACCAATCTACGCCCTAGCTCGCTAAGATCTCGCGGACGAACTCGACGAACTCGCAACGCGGAAAGACACGAGGTTTATACTGGTTCGGGCCACCGTTGTGGTGTAATACCCTACTACAGTGTGGTGGTGGTGGATTGCCTCTAGGGCTGATGATGAACAGTACAAGGGAAGAACAGCCTCTTGTGGTTGAGGTGTTCTTGTGAGTAGGCTCTCGATCGGGTTGGATCAAGCTAAGATGAGATGCCTCTACTATGGTGGCTAGCTCTACTTATATAGGCCCTGGTCCTCTTCCCAAAATATCAAGCGGGAAGGGAGCCGAAAACGGCGGGAAAATTTGAAGGGGGGCAGCTAGTACAAGCTATCCTGACAAAAGTGGTCTTCGCCTGCGAAAAGCTCTGGTGGTGACGCCGTCTTGGGCTCCATGATGACCTCCGTCTTGCCGTCCTCCTGGTCTTGGTCTCATTGCACCAATATAGCAACATTTGCCTGATGCCTCAGTACTCTTCGTCTGCGCTAGCCTCCATAGCACCAAAGATGAATATAAGGACGTTGTGCACGCTGGCACCCGCCTGGTGTCGTGCGTCATGGCTCACGTCCCGAGGGCCTCATGAGATTTGCCCCGCCTTGATATCTCCGCTCCTCATGAGCCTTCCTAGCTAGGCCACCCTAGAGGAGGCCTTGCGCCGTCCGCCTCGCGAGGCTTCGACCCTCGCGAGGGTCTTGGATGCCTTGTTGATGAAGATGGGCCGTACGGCCTACTGGCTTAGCCACGCCATGGGCCGCAGGCAGGCAAGTCTGGGGACCCCCGTTCCCAGAAGGACAACAGTAGCCCCCGGGCCCAAGGTGCGCTCAGGCTTGGCTTCGCGGCGAAGCCAAGGGTCAAGTTTGGAGCACCGCAGGCCCCAAAAGCCCGCGGCCTCGGTTGACGCGTGGCGGTTGATTGGACGTGGGCCTCTCCGCTTCCCCATGTTGCCTCGACAACTGCACGACTTGACAAGTCCCTGCGACATGAAAGGAAAACCATCATTACCTAGGAGACGCCGGTTGGCCTTCTCCTGCTATAAATGGGGAGGGGCGGAGCCCCCATTGCCCATCTCTTCCTTGCTTGCTTGCTCCGTTCTCCTTGCTCCATCACTTGCAGTGACACCCATGGCACCGTGAAGGAAGTTCTCCGCCGCCGATAAGGGGAAGGCCCTTCGCGAGGGACCCGGCTCCCCGGTGCCCAAGCGCGGCCACGGCCGCCCGCGCAAGCATGCCGCTACTCTCGCCGTGGCCCATTGTCGAGACGGCGCCACGACACGCGGAGTGGGTCATCCCAGCCATGGCGGTCTAGTTGATGAGGGGAGGCGTGCCATGGTGGCGCGGCCTCCTCGTCCGCGCTTCCACACGACAGAGGTGTCGCCGGAGTTTGTCGTCTGGTCGGAGAACCCGGCCGGCAACTGGCTCCAACTTCTGCGCTTCTTCGCCGACGAACTGCCGGCCTCTGGTCCAGGCGGACTCTGGCTGCAGGCAGATGGCTGCTGCAGCAAGGCCTCTTGGGTTGCGGTCGAGACTTCCGCCATAGGGAACATAGCCCTGGCCCGCGGCTGGCAGACATCCGCCCACGCGCGCGGCCTGGGCAGGCGGTGCACCCTCCACTTCAGGTATGATGGTGGATCGCCCCTTTATGTGAGGGTGTTTGGGGAAGATGGTCGTCGTGCCGGGTGCTGCCCCGAGCCGAACGACGGTGAGGAGGTACTCGGCCTTGGGGACGGTCACGACGAGGCCGAGGGCGATCCCGCCCTCGGCGGCGATCGTGTCTCGTCCAGCTACGGTGGCTCTTCCTCCGGCAACAGCTCCAGCAGTGGCGGCTATGACCAGCCGCCGCGCCCATTTTGAAGGCGGCAGTGGGTCGTCTCATCGCCGCACCTCCGTGAAGCGTGAGGAAGGATCTTGCTAGGCTCGGGGTAGTGCTAGGTGCCTGTCCTCACGGACCGCTGCAATGCTACTTTTGTTTTGCTCTTTTCCTGCATCAAGAATGAAACCAGCATGGGCCCAAGGGGGCGTGTATCGAACTATGGTTCCTTGGTTATATCAGTATGCGTGTTGTTCTCGTGCTGTGTCGTTATTTTGCGCGAAGATAACTTAACTTGGTATACTCAGGACGCCCTCTTCCCCACGAAGCGTTTATTTCCTTGCATCCATCTTGCCTTGGTGGCCTGCATTCGCTCAGGAACTGCGAAAAACTCGTTAGGAAGTGCGTTAAAAGATTTGCCGCTCATCCTGGCCCTGACCTGGCACTTTGTATCGCGGTACCCGAGGGGCACGGACTAGGAGAGGTGCACTAGCTTTTGGGCTCGGACAAGGGTGGCTCGCGAGAAGGCAGAAAGGAGAAAAAAAATGCTCGCAAGGGCACCTACCTAGCCCCCTCGTGAGGCATGCGAGAGAGAGAACACGAGCAAATTCGAGCCGGAAAAAATGCAATGAGAGGCGAGGGAATCAAATCGGCAAGGAATGCTAAAGGCAAACTTTGATTAAGGAAAAGCGAGTCAACTACGTAAAGCAAATGGAAAGCTGCGTCCGGCACCTAATCTAGTCTTCTCACCAGCGCAGAGCTAAGTGCTGTCCACTAGGCATGGGAGGGAGCCCAAGGGCCTGAGGCTGGCGCTCCTGAGACTCTGGGGCGTGTACAGCCCCACTCATTATTACGTGAGAGTGTCACGGGCGGCGATTCTTCACAGGCACCGGGCCTTCTTCACAGGCTCTGGGCCTTTCTTCTCAGGCTCTAGGCCTTGCTTCTCAGGCTCTCGGCCTTGCTTCATGGATAGAACTTCCGGAGGTGCTGGATGTTCCAAGCGTTTTGGATGGGTATCCCGTCCTGCGTCTCCAGGCACGCTACACCCGGCCTGGAGACATGGACGACCCTGAACGGGCCCTCCCACGTGGGCGAAAGCTTGTGCAACCCTTCTCTGGAGAGGACCCGCCTCAGGACGAGGTCGCCCACCTCGAGCATCCTGGAGCGGATGTTGCGGCAGTGGTATCGCCGTAGCGCTTGTTGGTACCTTACCGCCCTCAACGCGGCTTCGCGACGGCGTTCCTCCCCCAGCACGAGATCCATCCCCCGCCTGGCATCCTACTGCATTTCATCAAATGCTAGGACCCGTGCGGAGCGATGCTTGACCTCGTGAGGAAGGACTGCTTCAGCTCCGTAGACGAGGAAGAATGGAGTCTCGCCCGTTGGCTTGGTGGCGGTGGTTCGGATGGACCACAACACGGACTGGAGCTCGTCGTGCCAGCCCCTGCCGCAGGCCTCCAGCTTCTTCTTGAAGGTCCTGGCCTTGAGGCCCCTTGGGACCTTCGCGTTAGCGCGCTCGGCCTAACCGTTACTCCCGGGGTGGGCCACCGAAGCGTAGCAGATCTGCATTCTAAGGTTAGCACAGTAGGTTTTGAAAAGGTTGCTAGTAAATTGCGAATCGTTATCTGTGATGATGCGGTTGGGGACCCCGAAGCGGCTCACGAGGCCCTTGATGAACTTGACAGCAGAGCTGGCTGGAATGGTACGGACGGCTTCCACTTCCGCCCACTTGGTGAATTTTTTGATGGCGACGTAGAGATAGAAGTAGCCCCCTGGCGCCCGGGGGAACGGGCCTAGGATGTCCAGCCCCCAGACCGCAAACGGCCTTGTGAGCAGGATGGTTTGGAGGCCCTGAGCAGGTGATGGATTTGTTGGGGAACGTAGTAATTTCAAAAAAATTCCTACGCACACGCAAGATCATGGTGATGCATAGCAACGAGGGGGGAGTATGATCTACGTACCTTGTAGATCGACAACGGAAGCGTTTGGTTGATGTAGTCGTACGTCTCCACGGCCCGACCGATCAAGCACCGAAACTACGGCACCTCCGAGTTCTAGCACACGTTCAGCTCGATGACGATCCCCGGACTCTGATCCAGCAAAGTGTCGGGGAAGAGTTCCGTCAGCACGACGGCGTGGTGACGATCTTGATGTACTACTCCAGCAGGGCTTTGCCTAAACTCCGCTACAATATTATCGAGCACTATGGTGGTAGGGGGCGCCGCACACGGCTAAGAATAAGATCACGTGGATCAACTTGTGTGTCTCTAGGGTGCCTCTGCCTCAGTATATAAAGGACCAAAGGGGGGAGGCCGGCCAGCCACATAGGACGCGCCAGGAGAGTCCTACTCCCTCTGGGAGTAGGATTCCCCCCCCCCCCAATCCTAGTTGGAATAGGACTCACGGAGGGGGAAAAGAGAGAGAGGGGCTGGCCCCCTCTCCTTGTCCAATTCGGACCAAGGGAGGGGAGGGGCGCGCGGCCCACTATGGGCTGCCTCTTCTCTTTTCCACCAAGGCCCATTAAGGCCCATCTAGCTCCCCGGGGGGTTCCGGTAACCTCCCGGTACTCCGGTAAAATCCCGATTTCACCCGGAACACTTCCGATATCCAAACATAGGCTTCCAATATATCAATCTTTATGTCTCGACCATTTCGAGACTCCTCGTCAAGTCCATGATCTCATCCTGGACTTTGAACAACCTTCGGTACATCAAAATGCATAAACTCATAATATAACTGTCATCGTAACCTTAAGCGTGCGGACCCTACGGGTTCGAGAACAATGTAGACATGACCGAGACATGTCTCCAGTCAATAACCAACAGCGGGACCTGGATGCCCATATTGGCTCCTACATATTCTACGAAGATCTTTATCGGTCAGACCGCATAACAACATACGTTGTTCCCTTTGTCATCGGTATGTTACTTGCCCGAGATTCGATCGTCGGTATTCCAATACCTAGTTCAATCTCATTACCGGCAAGTCTCTTTACTCGTTCTGTAATACATCATCCCGCAACTAACTCATTAGTTGCAATGCTTGCAAGGCTTAAGTGATGTGCATTACCGAGAGGGCCCAGAGATACCTCCAATCGGAGTGACAAATCCTAATCTCGAAATACGCCAACCCAACATTTACCTTTGGAGACACCTGTAGAGCTCCTTTATAATCACCCAGTTACGTTATGACGTTTGGTAGCACACAAACTGTTCCTCCGGCAAACTGGAGTTGCATAATCTCATAGTCATAGGAACATGTATAAGTCATGAAGAAAGCAATAGCAACATACTAAACGATCGGGTGCTAAGCTAATGGAATGGGTCATGTCAATCAGATCATTCACTTAATGATGTGATCCCGTTAATCAAATAACAACTCATTGTTCATGGTTTGGAAACATAACCATCTTTGATTAACGAGCTAGTCAAGTAGAGGCATACTAGTGACACTTTGTTTGTCTATGTATTCACACATGTATTATGTTTCCGGTTAATACAATTCTAGCATGAATAATAAACATTTATCATGATATAAGGAAATAAATAATAACTTTATTATTGCCTCTAGGGCATATTTCCTTCAGTCTCCCACTTGCACTAGAGTCAATAATCTAGATTACACAGTAATGATTCTAAAACCCATGGAGCCTTGGTGCTGATCATGTTTTGCTCGTGGAAGAGGCTTAGTCAACGGGTCTGCAATATTCAGATCCGTATGTATCTTGCAAATCTCTATGTCTCCCACCTGGACTAGATCCCGGATGGAATTGAAGCGTCTCTTGATGTGCTTGGTTCTCTTGTGAAATCTGGATTCCTTTGCCAAGGCAATTGCACCAGTATTGTCACAAAAGATTTTCATTGGACCCGATGCACTAGGTATGACACCTAGATCGGATATGAACTCCTTCATCCAGACTCCTTCATTTGCTGCTTCCGAAGCAGCTATGTACTCCGCTTCACATGTAGATCCCGCTACTACGCTTTGTTTAGAATTGCACCAACTTACAGCTCCACCGTTTAATGTAAACACGTATCCGGTTTGCGATTTAGAATCGTCCGGATCAGTGTCAAAGCTTGCATCAACGTAACCTTTTACGATGAGCTCTTTATCACCTCCATATACGAGAAACATATCCTTAGTCCTTTTTAGGTATTTCAGGATGTTCTTGACCGCTGTCCAGTGATCCACTCCTGGATTACTTTGGTACCTCCCTGCTAGACTTATAGCAAGGCACACATCAGGTCTGGTACACAGCATTGCATACATGATAGATCCTATGGCTGATGCATAGGGAACATCTTTCATATTCTCTCTATCTTCTGCAGTGGTCGGGCATTGAGTCTTACTCAACTTCACACCTTGTAACACAGGCAAGAATCCTTTCTTTGCTTGATCCATTTTGAACTTTTTCAAAACTTTGTCAAGGTATGTGGTTTGTGAAAGTCCAATTAAGCGTCTTGATCTATCTCTATAGATCTTAATGCCTAATATGTAAGCAGCTTCACCGAGGTCTTTCATTGAAAAACTTTTATTCAAGTATCCCTTTATGCTATCCAGAAATTCTACATCATTTCCAGTTAGTAATATGTCATACACATATAATATCAGAAATGCTACAGAGCTCCCACTCACTTTCTTGTAAATACAGGCTTCTCCAAAAGTCTGCATAAAACCAAATTCTTTGATCACACTATCAAAACATTTATTCCAACTCCGAGAGGCTTGCACCAGTCCATAAATGGATCGCTGGAGCTTGCACACTTTGTTAGCTCCCTTTGGATCGACAAAACCTTCTGGTTGCATCATATACAACTCTTCTTCCAGAAATCCATTCACAAATGCAGTTTTGACATCCATCTGCCAAATTTCATAATCATAAAATGCGGCAATTGCTAACATGATTCGGACAGACTTAAGCATCGCTACGGGTGAGAAGGTCTCATCGTAGTCAATCCCTTGAACTTGCCGAAAACCCTTTGCGACAAGTCGAGCTTTGTAGACAGTAATATTACCGTCAGCGTCAGTCTTCTTCTTGAAGATCCATTTATTCTCAATTGCTTGCCGATCATCGGGCAAGTCAACCAAATTCCATACTTTGTTCTCATACATGGATCCCATCTCAGATTTCATGGCTTCAAGCCACTTTGTGGAATCTGGGCTCACCATCGCTTCTTCATAGTTCATAGATTCATCATGATCTAGTAGCATGACTTCTAGAACAGGATTACCGTACCACTCTGGCGCGGATCTTACTCTGGTTGATCTACGAGGTTCAGTAGCTTCTTGTTCTGAAGTTTCATGATCATCATCATTAGCTTCCTCACTAACTGGTGTAGGTGTCGCAGAAACAGTTTTCTGTGATGTACTACTTTCCAATAAGGGAGCAGGTACAGTTACCTCGTCAAGTTCTACTTTCCTCCCACTCACTTCTTTCGAGAGAAACTCCTTCTCCAGAAAGTTTCCGAATTTAGCAACAAAAGTCTTGCCTTCGGATCTGTGATAGAAGGTGTATCAAATAGTCTCCTTTGGATATCCTATGAAGACACATTTCACCGATTTGGGTTCGAGCTTATCAGGTTGAAGCTTTTTCACATAAGCATTGCAGCCCCAAACTTTCAGAAACGACAACTTTGGTTTCTTGCCAAACCACAGTTCATAAGGCGTCGTCTCAACGGATTTTGATGGTGCCCTGTTTAACGTGAATGCGGCCGTCTCTAGAGCGTATCCCCAAAACGATAGCGGTAAATCAGTAAGAGACATCATAGGTCGCACCATATCTAGTAAAGTACGATTACGACGTTCGGACACACCATTACGCTGTGGTGTTCCGGGTGGCGTGAGTTGCGAAACTATTCCACAATTTTTCAAATGTACACCAAACTCGTAACTCAAATATTCTCCTCCACGATCAGATCGTAGAAACTTTATTTTCTTATTACAATGATTTTCAACTTCACTCTGAAATTCTTTGAACTTTTCAAACGTTTCAGACTTATGTTTCATTAAGTAGATATACCCATATCTGCTTAAGTCATCTGTGAAGGTGAGAAAATAACAATATCTGCCACGAGCCTCAATATTCATCGGACCACATACATCTGTATGTATGATTTCCAACAAATCTGTTGCTCTCTCCATAGTACTGGAGAACGGTGTTTTGGTCATCTTGCCCATGAGGCACGGTTCACAAGTACCAAGTGATTCATAATCAAGTGGTTCCAAAAGTCCATCAGTATGGAGTTTCTTCATGCGTTTTACACCGATATGACCTAAACGGCAGTGCCACAAATATGTGTGTTACTACTATCGAGATTCAACAAGAATAGACCACTCTTCAAGGGTGCATGACCATAAAAGATATTACTCATATAAATAGAACAACCATTATTCTCAGATTTAAATGAATAACCGTCTCGCATCAAACAAGATCCAGATATAATGTTCATGCTTAACGCTGGCACCAAATAACAATTATTTAGGTCTAATATTAATCCCGAAGGTAGATGTAGAGGTAGCGTGCCGACTGCGATCACATCAACTTTGGAACCGTTTCCCACGCGCATCGTCACCTCGTCCTTAACCAATCTTCGCTTAATCCGTAGTCCCTGTTTCGAGTTGCAGATATTAGCAACAGAACCAGTATCAAATACCCAGGTGCTACTGCGAGCATTGGTAAGGTACACATCAATAACATGTATATCACATATACCTTTGTTCACCTTGCCATCCTTCTTATCCGCCAAATACTTGGGGCAGTTCCGCTTCCAGTGACCAGTCTGCTTGCAGTAGAAGCACTCAGTTTCAGGCTTAGGTCCAGGTTTGGGTTTCTTCTCTTGAGTAGCAACTTGCTTGCTGTTCTTTTTGAAGTTCCCCTTCTTCTTCCCTTTGCCCTTTTTCTTGAAACTAGTGGTCTTGTTGACCATCAACACTTGATGCTCCTTCTTGATTTCTACCTCCGCAGATTTTAGCATTGCGAAGAGCTCGGGAATAGTCTTGTTCATCCCTTGCATATTATAGTTCATCATGAAGCTCTTGTAGCTTGGTGGCAGTGATTGGAGAATTCTGTCAATGACGCAATCATCTGAAAGATTAACTCCCAATTGAATCAAGTGATTATTATACCCAGACATTTTGAGTATATGCTCACTGACAGAACTGTTCTCCTCCATCTTGCAGCTATAGAACTTATTGGAGACTTCATATCTCTCAATCCTGGCATTTGCTTGAAATATTAACTTCAACTCCTGGAACATCTCATATGCTCCATGACTTTCAAAACATCGTTGAAGTCCCGATTCTAAGCCGTAAAGCATGGCACACTGAACTATCGAGTAGTCATCAGCTTTGCTCTGCCAGACGTTCATAACATCCGGCGTTGCTCCTGCAGCAGGCCTGGCACCCAGCGGTGCTTCCAGGACGTAATTCTTCTATGCAGCAATGAGGATAATCCTCAAGTTACGGACCCAGTCCGTGTAATTGCTACCATCATCTTTCAACTTTGCTTTCTCAAGGAACGCATTAAAATTCAACGGAACAACAGCACGAGCCATCTATCTACAAACAACCATAAACAAGCAAGATACTTATCAGGTACTAAGTTTCATGATAAATTTAAGTTCAGTTAATTTACTTAAAGAACTCCCACTTAGATAGACATCCCTCTAATCCTCTAAGTGATTACGTGATCCAAATCAACTAAACCATGTCCAATCATCACGTGAGATGGAGTAGTTTCATTGGTGAACATCACTATGTTGATCATATCTACTATATGATTCACGCTCGACCTTTCGGTCTCCGTGTTCTGAGGCCATATCTGTATATGCTTGGCTCGTCAAGTATAACCTGAGTATTCCGCGTGTGCAACTGTTCTGCACCCGTTGTATTTGAACGTAGAGCCTATCACACCCGATCATCATGTGGTGTCTCAGCACGAAGAACTTTTGCAACGGTGCATACTCAGGGAGAACACTTCTTGATAATTAGTGAGAGATCATCTTATAATGCTACCGTCAATCAAAGCAAGATACGATGCATAAAAGATAAACATCACATGCAATCAATATAAGTGATATGATATGGCCATCATCATCTTATGCTTGTGATCTCCATCTCCGAAGCACTGTCATGATCACCATCGTCACCGGCGTGACACCTTGATCTCCATCGTAGCATCATTGTCGTCTCGCCAAGCTTGTGCTTCCACGACTATCGCTACCGTTTAGTGATAAAGTAAAGCATTACATCGCGATTGCATTGCATACAATAAAGCGACAACCATATGGCTCCTGCCAGTTGCCGATAACTCGGTTACAAAACATGATCATCTCATACAATAAAATTCAGCATCATGTCTTGACCATATCACATCACAACATGCCCTGCAAAAACAAGTTAGATGTCCTCTACTTTGTTGTTGCAAGTTTTACGTGGCTGCTACGGGCTTAAGCAAGAACTAATCTTACCTACGCATCAAAACCACAATGATAGTTTGTCAAGTTGGTGCTGTTTTAACCTTTGCAAGGACCGGGCGTAGCCACACTTGGTTCAACTAAAGTTGGAGAAACTGTCACCCACAAGCCACCTCTGTGGAAAGCACGTCAGGAGAACCGGTCTCGCGTAAGCATACGCGTAATGTCGGTCTGGGTCGCTTCATCCAACAATACCGCCGAACCAAAGTATGACGTGGTGGTAAGCAGTATGACTTATATCGCCCACAACTCACTTGTGTTCTACTCGTGCATATAACATCAACATATAAAACCTAGGCTCGGATGCCACTGTTAGGGAACGTAGTAATTTCAAAAAATTTCCTACGCACACGCAAGATCATGGTGATGCATAGCAACGAGGGGGGAGTATGATCTACGTACCTTGTAGATCAACAACGGAAGCGTTTGGTTGATGTAGTCGTACGTCTCCACGGCCCGACCGATCAAGCACCGAAACTACGGCACCTCCGAGTTCTAGCACACGTTCAGCTCAATGACGATCCCCGGACTCCGATCCAGCAAAGTGTCGGGGAAGAGTTCCGTCAGCATGACGGCGTGGTGACGATCTTGATGTACTACTGCAGAAGGGCTTCGCCTAAACTCCGCTACAATATTATCGAGGACTATGGTGGCAGGGGGCGCTGCACACGGCTAAGAATAAGATCACGTGGATCAACTTGTGTGTCTCTAGGGTGCCTCTGCCTCAGTATATAAAGGACCAAAGGGGGGAGGCCGGCCGGCCACATAGGGCGCGCCAGGAGAGTCCTACTCCCTCTGGGAGTAGGATTCCCCCCCCCCCAATCCTAGTTGGGATAGGACTCGCGGAGGGGGAAAAGAGAGAAAGGGGCCGGCCCCCTCTCCTTGTCCAATTCGGACCAAGGGAGGGGAGGGGCGCGCGGCCCACTATGGGTTGCCTCTTCTCTTTTCCACCAAGGCCCATTAAGGCCCATCTAGCTCCCCGGGGGGTTCCGGTAACCTCCCGGTACTCCGGTAAAATCCCGATTTCACCCGAAACACTTCCGATATCCAAACATAGGCTTCCAATAGATCAATCTTTATGTCTCAACCATTTCGAGACTCCTCGTCAAGTCCGTGATCTCATCCTGGACTCCGAACAACCTTCGGTACATCAAAATGCATAAACTCGTAATATAACTGTCATCGTAACTTTAAGCGCGCGGACCGTACGAGTTCGAGAACAATGTAGACATGACCGAGACATGTCTCCGGTCAATAACCAACAGCGGGACCTGGATGCCCATATTGGCTCCTACATATTCTACGAAGATCTTTATCGGTCAGACCGCATAACAACATACGTTGTTCCCTTTGTCATCGGTATGTTACTTGCCCGAGATTCGATCGTCGGTATTCCAATACCTAGTTCAATCTCGTTACCACCAAGTCTCTTTACTCGTTCAGTAATACATCATCCCGCAACTAACTCATTAATTGCAATGCTTGCAAGGCTTAAGTGATGTGCATTACCGAGAGGGCCCAGAGATACCTCTCCGACAATCGGAGTGACAAATCCTAATCTCGAAATACGCCAACCCAACATTTACCTTTGGAGACACCTGTAGAGCTCCTTTATAATCACCCAGTTACGTTGTGACGTTTGGTAGCACACAAAGTGTTCCTTCGGCAAACGGGAGTTGCATAATCTCATAGTCATAGGAACATGTATAAGTCATGAAGAAAGCAATAGCAACATACTAAACGATCGGGTGCTAAGCTAATGGAATGGGTCATGTCAATCAGATCATTCACTTAATGATGTGATCCCGCTAAACAAATAACAACTCATTGTTCATGGTTTGGAAACATAACCATCTTTGATTAACGAGCTAGTCAAGTAGAGGCATACTAGTGACACTTTGTTTGTCTATGTATTCACACATGTATTATGTTTCCGGTTAATACAATTCTAGCATGAATAATAAACATTTATCATGATATAAGGAAATAAATAATAACTTTATTATTGCCTCTAGGGCATATTTCCTTCAGGATTTTCTTGGCGTGGAATTGGCAAGCTTCACAGGACTTCACCAGCTCGGCCGCGTCGTTGAGTGTTGTAGGCCAATAGAACCCACTGCGGAACAACTTGCCGACGAGGGTCCGTGACGACGAGTGGTGTCCGCAGTCACCGCCGTGTATGTCAATCAGCAACTCCCTTCCCTGATCGCTGGAGATGTAGTGCAGCATGACATCATTCGGTCGTTTCCTGTATAACTTGCGATCTTGGATACAGTATGGCGTGGCTTGCCAAGCCACGCGCTCCGCGTCCTCTTCCTTTATCGGCAGCATCCCGTGCATCAGGTACTCTTTGAATTCCTTGACCCAGCACTCCTCCTGGGGCTCGAGCGCCAAGAGCAGCCGAGCTCCTGAGGTCGGGCCACAGGCTGGGGCTCCCGTGGCTGGGGGCTGTGGGAGCTCCACCCGTGGCTGAGTCATGCTTGAAAGAGGTGGCGTAGTTGATGGCTTGAAGAGCCGCTCTTCGAAGATGCCGGGCTCCTGTGGTTGCCGCTTGGATGCTCTCCTGGCGATGTCATCGGCTTCCTTGTTGGTGCCCTGGGGCACGTGCTGCAGCTCCAGGCCCGAGAACTGCTTTTCCATCTTGCCCACCTCCGCGAGGTAGGCCTCCATGTGCTCGTCCTTCGGCTCGTACACCTTGTTGGAGAAGTTGACGAGGAGCTGTGAGTCGCCTTTGACGGTGAGGCGCTTCACCCCTAGAGCCGCCGCAGCCCTCAGGCCAGCTATGAGGCCTTCGTATTCTGCAATGTTGTTGGAGACCTTCTCGCCATGCTGAAAATAGAGTTGCACGGCGTAGTAGAGCTTGTCCTGAGTGGGCGAGATGAGCACTGCTCCAGCCCCCGCCCCCTGGTGCGCGAAGGCGCCATCGAAATACATGACCCAGCCGTCTGGTGCCTCGCTTCCTGGGGAGGTGGACCAGTCTTCTCCTTCCTCAAGAGCCGGGGCATCTGTCCATTCTGCCACAAAATCGGTGAGCACGGCTCCCTTGATGACCCTGGTAGTGCTGATCTCCAACTGGAATGCTTGCAACTCGATGTTCCACTTAGCGACCCTTCCGGCTGAGTTAGGGCTCCTGAGCACCCTCTCTAATGGGTAGGCTGAGACAACCTTGATGGGGTGGCCCTGGAAGTAGTGTAGCAGCTTGCGTGAGGCCACCAAGAGTGCGAGAAGGAGCTTTTGCGGCATGGGGTAGCACGCCCTCGCGTCCCACAGTACGGTGCTGACGAAGTACACCGGGTGCTCGACGACGGCTGGCACACTGTCGAGGCTCGGGTCCCGCGGAGATTGTGGCATATCCTGAGGTGGTGGGTTTCCTGAGACCTAACTGTCCTCAGGAGCTTCTGCGATGTTGCCCTGCTGAGCTTGGTCTTCCGCCGCTTATGGATTTGCTGCGCCTTCTTGACCCCGCGCTGCATCATCTCTGGCTTGGTGCGGCACACCCTTGTCTTGGCGCTCCTCCCGAACTGCCACCAGCGCCGCCCTGGCGGAGTACGGGGTGGCGGCAAGGTAGAGCACCAGAGGCTCGAGAGGCCGCGGTGCCACCATCACTGGGGGGCTGGTGAGGTATTTCTTGAGGTCTTGGAAGGCTCGGTCGGCCTCCGGGGTCCACTCGAACGGGCCCTTCTTCTTCATGAGCTTAAAGAAGGGTAAGGCGCGCTCTCCTAGCTTGGAGATGAAACATCCTAATGTGGTCACCCGCCCTGCTAGCTTCTGCATCTCCTTGAGGGTCTGTGGTGGGCTCATATTTTTGATGGCCTTGATCTTCTCCGGGTTCGCCTCGATCCCTCTGTGGGATACGAGGAACCCCAGTAGCTTGCCGGAGGGGACGCCAAACACGCACTTCTCCGGGTTAAGCCTCAAGTTCACCTGGTGCAAGCTCTCGAAGGTCTCCTCCAAGTCTTGAATCAATGTCCTCGCCTCGCGAGATTTGACCACTATGTCATCAACATAGGCCTTTGTGTTTCTACCGAGCTGCCGCCCCAAGGCGATTTGCATCAACCGTTGAAAGTTTGCGTCTGTGTTGCGCAGCCCGAAGGGCATGCAGGTGTAGCAGTACACCCCGCATGGTGTCAGGAAGGCCGTCTTCTCCACATCCTCCACCGCCATCTTGATTTGGTGGTATCCTGAGAATGCATCCAGGAAACATAGCAAGTCGCACTTGGCGGTGGAGTCAACGATTTGATCAATGCGCGGAAGCAGGAACGGATCCTGAGGCACGCTTTGTTACGGTTGGTGAAGTCGACGCACATCCGTTCCTTCCCGCCTTTCTTTGGTACTATGACGGGGTTCGCCAGCCATTCGGGGTATCGAACTTCTCGGATGGTACCTGCCGCCTCTAGCTTGCGTGTCTCTTGGATGATGAAGGCCTGCTTCTCAATGGACTACCGTCTTGCTCACTGCTTCACGGGGCGTATGTTGGGGCACACCCTTAGATGATGCTGGATTACCTCTCTCGGGACCCCTACCAGCCGATTGGGCTCCCACGCGAATATCTCCTTGTTCGCACGCAAAAACCTCACCAAAGCTTCTTCTTGTCCCGGGTCAAGGCCGGTTCCTATGGTGAAGGTGGCTCTTGAAGACCCATCCTTGTTGACCGGCACCTGCTTGGTCTCCGCCTTGTCTTGAGTGAATAGCTACTTCTTCTTGGTGGGCGCGGTCTCCTTGGCCTCGGGCGTACCGGCGCCGGCTGGCTGTGCTGTTGTCGCGGTCTTGAAGGCGAGCCTGAGCGCTGCCATGGCCTCCTCAGTGTCCCCCTTGATGGTGAGGATGCCCTTGCTCCCTGGCATCTTCATGAGGTTGTAGGTTGGGTGAGTCGCCGCCATGAACTGAGCGAGAGCTGGGTACCCAAGGATGGCATTGTACGGGAGACCGATGCGGGAGATGTCAAAGAACACCAGCTCGGTGCGATAGTTGTCTCGTGTGCCAAAGGTGATAGGGCGGCGGATCTGCCCCAGAGAGTGGGCAGCTCCACCACCTACTCCTGTGAAGGGCTTGCTGAGGCCGAGCCATTCGAGAGGCACATGAAGAAGGCCGAAGGCTTCTACGGAGAGCAAGTTGAGGCCGGCGCCGCCGTCGATGAGGGTGTTGGTAACGTCCACGTTGCAGATGGTGGGTGTGCGGAGCATCTGGAGCATCCCGGAGCCAGCGGTGGAGTCGGGGTGGTCTTCCGAGCCAAAGGTGAGGTCGGCCTCTGGCGCAGCCCAACCCGGCGGAGCCCTCGGGCGCTTGGAGGCTGCCCAAATCTGACGGAAGAAAGGCTTGACGTGGTGATCTGAAGGCGGTGCTTGGGAGGCACCCAACAGTGCCGCGACTGCATGGTGCATCGGCGCCGCGTAGCGTGTGGTGAAGAGGTTGCGGAGTTCCCCCCAGGATGCCGCCGTGGATCCCGGGAGGTTGAGCAGTCAGGCGTGCGGCTCGCCGGCGAGGGCCATGGGGAACCAGTTCACCATAATCTTGCCATCGCCTCCAGCTTCGAGGACGGCCTCCTCGTATGCTAGTAGGAATGGCGCCGAGTCTACCGCGCCGTCGTAATGCGGCGGCATCTCCGGCTTGAACTTGGCCGGCCACTGCACTCGCCGCAGGGCGGGGCCTAGGGCCCGGTACCCAGACTCCCTGATGCTGGTGTTGGCCGCAGAGGTGTGTGGCGGGGCACCTGCCATGGGAACGTAGTGCGGCTGTATGGGGCGGAGGTTGGTGGAGAGGAGCCCCGGCACACCCCTACCTGGCGCGCCAAATTTCGGATGTGGGGTTCTGGCAAACCCTTAAGGTTCGAACACTGGGGTGCGCGCGAAGTCTTTCCTTCCCACCAATCTACGCCCTAGGTCGCTAAGATCTCACGGATGAACTCGCAACGCAGAAAGACACAAGGTTTAAACTAGTTCAGGCCACCATTATGGTGTAATACCCTACTCCAGTGTGGTGGTGGTGGATTTCCTCTAGGGCTAATGATGAACAGTACAAGGGAAGAACAGCCTCCTGAGGTTGAGGTGTTCTCGTGAGTAGGCTCTCGATCGGGTTGGATCAAGCTAAGATGAGATGCCTCTACTATGGTGGCTAGCTCTACTTATATAGGCCCTGGTCCTCTTCCTAAAATATCGAGCGAGGAGGGAGCCAACAACGGCGGGGAAATTTGAAGGGGGCAGCTAGTACAAGCTATCCTGACAAAAGTGGTCTTCGCCTGTGAAAAGCTCTGGCGGTGACGCCGTCTTGGGCTCCACGATGACCTCCGTCTTGCCGTCCTCCTGGTCTTGGTCCCGTTGCACCAATATAGCAACCTTTGCCTGATGCCTCAGTACTCTTCGTCTGCGCTAGCCTCCTTAGCACCAAAGAGGAAATAAGGATGTTGTGCGCGCTGGCGCCCGCCTGGCGCCCGCCTGGTGTCGTGCGTCATGGCTCACGCACGAGGGCCTCATGAGGTTTGCCCCGCCTTGATATCTCTGCTCCTCGTGAGCCTGCCTAGCTAGGACGCTCCAGAGGAGGCCTTGAGTCGTCTGCCTCGCGAGGCTTGGACCCTTGCGAGGGTCTTGTATGCCTTGTTGATGAAGATGGGTCGTACGGCCTGCTGGCTTAGCCACGCCGTGGGCCGCAGGCAGGCAAGTCTGGGGACCCCCGTTCCCAGAACGCCGACAGATTCATACGGTAATTTAATTTTGTTTCTAGGAAAGTGTCCCATGCCTTTCCTTAACAGAAATTGGAATCTAATATTTCCTTCTTTCATATCAATAATTGCACCAATCGTTCCAAGGAAAGGTCTACCAAGAATAATAGGGCATGTAGGATTGCAATCTATATCAAGAACAATCAAATCCACGGGCACATAATTCCTATTTGCAACAATAAGAAAATCATTAATCTTTGCCATAGGTTTCTTAATAGTGGAATCCGCAAGATGCAAATTTAAAGACAATCATCAAATTCACGGAAACCTTACACATCACACAAAGTTTTTGGAATTGTGCAAACACTAGCACCCAAATCACATAAAGCATAGCATTCATGATCTTTAATTTTAATAGTAGGTTCCCACTCATCATACAGTTTCCTAGGGATAGAAACTTCTAATTCAAGCTTTTCTTCATAAGATTGCATTAAAGCATCAACGATTTGTTTGGTAAAAGCTTTATTTTGACTATAAGCATGAGGAGAATTTAGCATGGATTGCAACAAGGAAATACAATCTATCAAAGATCAATTATCATAATTAAATTCCTTGAAATCCAAAATAGTGGGTTCATTGATATGTAAAGTTTTGACCTCTTCAACCCCACTTTTACCAATTTTTGCATCAAGATCTAAAAACTCCGAATCATTGGGACGCCTTTTAGATAAAGTTGACTCATCTCCAGCCCCATCATTATCAAGATTCACATTGAAAAACAAAGATTTAATAGGAGACACATCAATCACTTTTAGATCTTCATCCTTATTATCATGAAAACTAGAAGAACACGCTTTCATAAAGCAATCTTTTTTAGCACGCATCCTAGCGGTTCTTTGTTTGCACTCATCAATGAAATTCTCATGGCTTTGATAGACTCATTGATATCATGCTTAGGTGGAATAGATCTAAGTTTCAGAGAATCAACAACAAGAGAAATTCTATCCACGTTCCTAGCCAACTCATCAATCTTAGGCAATTTTTCTTCAAGCAAGGCATTGAAATTCTTTTGCGAAATCATAAATTCTTTAACACTAGTCTCAAAATCAGAGGGCATCTTATTAAAATTTCCATAAGAGTTGTTGTAGGAATTACCATAATTATTAGAGGAATTACTAGGAAACGACCTAGGATTAAAGTTTCCTATATACGCGTTGTTACCAAAACTGTTCCTACCAACAAAATTCACATCCATAGATTCATTATTATTCTCAATCAAAGTAGACAAAGGCATATCATTAGGATCAGAAGAAACACTCTTATTAACAAACAATTTCATAAGTTCATCCATCTTTCCACTCAAAACATTAATTTCTTCTATAGCATGAACCTTTTTACTAGTAGATCTTTCGGTGTGCCATTGAGAATAATTAACCATAATATTATATACTCCCTCCGTTCCAAATTACTCATCATGGTTTTAGTTTAAATTTGAACTAAAACCACGATGAGTAATTTGGAACGGAGGGAGTAGGAGTTTAGTAGCTTCTCCTAAAGTGATTTCCATAAAAGTGCCTCCCGCGGTCGAATCTAAAAGATTCCTAGAAGCAAAATTCAATCCAGCATAAAAAAATTGTATGATCATCCATAAGTTTAATCCATGAGTAGGGAAATTACATATCATTAATTTCATCCTCTCCCAAGCTTGTGCAACAAGCTCATGATCAAGTTGTTTAAAATTCATAATATCGTTTCTAAGAGAGATGATCTTAGCGGGAGGAAAATACTTAGAGATAAAAGAACTTTGCACTTATTCCATGAATCAATACCATTTTTAGGCAAAGACGAAAACCAAGTTTTAGCACGATCTCTAAGCGAAAATGGAAATAGCTTCAATTTAACAATATCATTATCCACATCTTTCTTCTTTTTCATATCACACAAATCAACAAAGTTGTTTAGATGGGTAGCGGCATCTTCACTAGGAAGGCCAGAAAACAGATCTTTCATGACAAGATTCAGCAAAGCAGTATTAATTTCACAAGATTCGACATCGATAAGAGGAGCAATTGGAGTGCTAATAAAATCATTATTGTTGGTATTGGAAAAGTCACACAATTTAGTATTATCTTGAGCCATCGTGACAAACAATCCAACACACAAGCACACAATAAGCAAGCAAAAGAAACGGAAAAGAGGCGAACGGAAAAGAGGGCGAATAAAACGGCAAGGGTGAAGTGGGGGAGAGGAAAACGAGAGGCAAATTGCAAATAATGTAATGCGAGGGATAAGAGTTTGTGATGGGTACTTGGTATCGGCGCCCGAAATCCGCACGTTGGCGGGAGATCAAAGCTTGACTTGACTTGGTGTAAACCTCACCGGCAACGGCACTAGAAATCCTTCTTGCTACCTCTTGAGCTTGCGTTGGTTTTCCCTTGAAGAGGAAAGGGTGATGCAGCAAAGTAGCGTAAGTATTTCCCTCAGTTTTGAGAACCAAGGTATCAATCCAGTAGGAGGTAACACGCAAGTCCCTAATACCTACACAAACAAACAAGAACCTCGCAACCAACGCTATAAAGGGGTTGTCAATCCCTTCACGGTCACTTACGAAAGTGAGATCTGATAGAGATAATAAGATAAATATTGGTATTCTTATTGTATAGATTGGAAAATAAAGATTGCAAAATAAACAACTATGGAAATAGCAAGTAGATAGGAAAATAATATGATGGAAGATAGACCCGGGGGCCATAGGTTTCGCTAGTGGCTTCTCTCAAGATAGCAAATTCTATGGTGGGTGAACAAATTACTGTCAAGCAATTGATAGAAAAGCGCATAGTTATGAGAATATCTAGGCATGATCATGTATATAGGCATCACGTCCATGACAAGTAGACCGAAACGATTCTGGATCTACTACTATTACTCCACACATCGACCGCTATCCAGTATGTATCTAGAGTATTAAGTTCATAAGAACAGAGTAACACATTAGGCAAGATGACATGATGTAGAGGGATAAACTCAAGCAATATGATATAAACCCCATCTTTTTATCCTCGATGGCAACAATACAATACGTGCCTTGCTGCACCTGCTGTCATTGGGAAAGGACACCACAAGTTTGAACCCAAAGCTAAACACTTCTCCCATTGCAAGAAAGATCAATCTAGTAGGCAAAACCAAACTGATAATTCGAAGAGACTTGCAAAGATATTAAATCATGCATAAAAGAATTCAGAGAAGAATCAAATATTGTTCATAGATAATCTTGATCATAAACCCACAATTCATCGGATCTCGACAAACACACCGCAAAAGGAATTACATCGAATAGATCTCCAGGAGAATCGAGGAGAACTTTGTGTTGAGATCCAAAGAGAGAGAAGAAGTCATCTAGCTAATAACTATGGACCCGAAGGTCTGTGGTAAACTACTCACACATCATCGGAGAGGCTATGGTGTTGATGTAGAAGCACTCCGTGATCGATTCCCCCTCCGGCGGAGCGCCGGAAAAGGCCCCAAGATGGGATCTCACGGGTACAGAAGGTTGCGGCGGTGGAAATAGGGTTTCGTGGTGCTCTTGGATGTTTTCGGGGTATATGGGTATATATAGGAGGAAGAAGTACATCGGTGGAGCTGCGAGGGCCCCAGGAGGGTGGGGGCGCGCCTACCCCCCTGGGCGCGCCCGCCTGCCTCGTGGCCTCCTCGCTTCTTTCTTGACGTCCACTCCAAGTCTCCTGGATCACGTTTGTTCAAAAAATAACTCTCCCGAAGGTTTCATTCCGTTTGGATTCCATTTGATATTCCTTTTCTGCAAAACAATGAAATAGGCAAAAAAAACAGCAATTTGCACTAGGCCTTTTGTTAGTAGGTTAGTCCCAAAAATAATATAAAAAGGTATATTAAAGCCCATTAAACATCCAAAACAGATAATATAATAGCATGGAACAATAAAAAATTATAGATACGTTGGAGACGTATCAGAAAGGACATCGCAAGATTGAACCCAAAGCTAAGCACTTCTCCCATTGCAAGAAAGATCAATCTAGTAGGCCAAACTAAACCGATAATTCGAAGAGACTTGCGAAGATATCAAATCATGCATATAAGAATTCAGAGAAGAACCAAATAATATTCATAAATAATCTTGTTCATAAATCCACAATTCATCAGATCTCGACAAACGCACCGCAAAAGAGTATTACATCGAATAGATCTCCAAGAACATCGAGGAGAACTTTGCATTGAGAATCAAAGAGAGAGAAGAAGCCATTTAGCTAATAACTATGGACCCAAAGGTTTGTGGTAAACTACTCACGCTTCAACGGAGAGGCATTGGTGTTGATGTAGAAGCCCTCCCTGATCGATTCCCCCTCCGGCAGATCATCGGAAAAGGCCCCAAGATGGGATCTCATGGGTACAGAAGGTTGCGGCGGTGGAAGAGTGGTTTCGTGGCTCTCCCTGATGTTTCTAGGGTATAATAGTATATATAGGCGAAAGAAGTATGTCGGTGGAGCTACGAGGGGCCCACGAGGGTGGGGGCGCGCCTACCCCCCTGGGCGCGCCCTCCTGCCTCGTGGCCTCCTCGTGGAGTTCCAGACTTCAACTCCAAGTCTTCTGGATTGCTATCGGTCCAAGAAAGATCATCGCGAAGGTTTCATTCCGTTTGGACTCCATTTGGTATTCCTTTTCTGCAAAACTCTAAAATAGGCAAAAAAACAGAAACTGGCACTAGACCTCTAGTTAATAGGTTAGTCCCAAAAATAATATAAAAGAGCATATTAAAGCCCATTAAACATCCAAAATAGATAATATAATAGCATGGAACAATAAAAAAATATAGATACGTTGGAGACGTATCATGCCCCCCTCCATAGTTACACACCTCGGTCATATCGTCGTAGTGCTTAGGTGAAGCCCTGCGCTGGTAAACTTCATCATCACCGTCGTCACGCCGTCGTGCTGACGGAACTCTCCCTCGGCCTCAACTAGATCAAGAGTTCAAGGGACGTCACCGAGCTGAACGTGCGCTGAACGCGTAGGTGCCGTACGTTCGGTGCTTGGATCGGTTGGATCACGAAGACGTTCGACTACATCAACCGTGTTATTAAACGCTTCCACTTTCGGTCTACGAGGGTACATAGACACACTCTCCCCTGTCGTTGCTATGCATCTCCTAGATAGATCTCGCGTGATTGTAGGATTTTTTTTTGAAATACTGCGTTCCCCAACAGTGGCATCCGAGCCAGGTCTATGCGTAGATGTTATATGCATGAGTAGAACACAATGAGTTGTGGGCGATAATAGTCATATTGCTTACCAGCAACGTCTTACTTTGATTCGGCGGTATTGTTGGATGAAGCGGCCCGGACCGACATTACATGAACGCGTTCATGAGTTTGGTTCTACCGACGTGCTTCGCACACAGGTAGCTAGCAGGTGTCTGTTTCTCCAGCTTTAGTTGAGTCGAGTTTGACTACACCCGGTCCTTGTTGAAGGTTAAAACGGCACACTTGACGAAAAATTGTTGTGGTTTTGATGCGTAGGTAAGAATGGTTCTTGCTAGAAGCCCATAGCAGCCACGTAAAACTTGCAACAACAAAGTAGATGACGTCTAACTTGTTTTGTAGGGCATGTTGTGATGTGATATGGTCAAGACATGACGATACATAAATTGTTGTATGAGATGATCATGTTTTGTAACAGTTATCGGCAACTCGCAGGAGCCATATGGTTGTCGCTTTATTATATGAGATGTAATCGCCATGTAATTGCTTTACTTTATCACTAAGCAGTAGCGATAGTCGTAGAGGCAATAGTTGGCGAGACGATAACGATGGTACAATGGAGATCAAGGTGTCAAGCCGGTGACGATGGTGATCATGATGGTGCTTTGGAGATGGAGATCAAAGGCACAAGATGATGATGGCCATACCATATCACGTATTTTGATTGCATGCGATATTTATCCTTTATGCATCTTATTTTGCTTAGTACGACGGTAGCATTATAAGATGATCTCTTACTAAATTTCAAGGTATAAGTTTTCTCCCTGACACTACAAAAAAAAGACACATCCGTGACATTTTGGGCCAAATGAAAAAAAATTCTATCATACATATGACACTTCTGTGATGATAATTGTGACAAAACCCGGTATCATCATAGATGTGGTGGGCTCCTACTTCTATGACAAAAAATCATGACAGAAAATGGGCTTTTCGTCCTAGGTAGGCCGGAGACATAGCTGCATGACATTCTTTGGGCCGTCCATGACAGAAAAAACCGTGGTAGAAGCGAGGGGGAGGAAAATTTCGGGGAGTTCCCGGTTACGGTGGGAGGTCGGGGGCCGAGCGATGCGCGTTTCTCTCGTACACGTACGCGCGTGTGTGCGAGGCGTTGGCTCTAACTGAACCCGAGCGATTGCACTGTAGGCTATGTGTTACTGAACCCGAGCGATCGACTGGTGGCTGTTAACTGAACCTGATCGAGCGATTCCTTCGCTACTGCTGCTAACTGGAGCCGATCGATGCTGTCTCTGGGATGAACAGTGAGCGTTGCGGGGGGGGTGGATGAACAGTGAGCGGTGGCGTTGCCTCTGGATGAATAGGACCCCGTGGTGTGGTGGAGGGCTGGATGAACAGTAGATGGTGGAGGGGTGCCCGTGGAGGGGTGGTTGAATAGGACCCCGTGGTGTGGAGGGCTGGATGAACAGTAGACGGTGGAGGGGTGCCCATGGAGGGGTGGTTGAACAGCAGCCGGTGGAGTAGCGCGCGGTGGAGGCTGGATGAACAGGAGCCCGTGGAGGCTGGAGGAGGTCTACGATAGCCCGTGGAGGCTGGAGGAGGTCGACAGTGGAGATGAACAGTATCCCGTGGAGTCCCATTTTGCGGTACGCCACACCAGTCCTGATGAACAGGACCCCCGTTTCGACCGTAGCGCTCCAACACAAGTCTGTTTCGTTCGTTTTGCGGTACGCCACACCCCTCCCGATTAACAGGACCCCCGTTTCGACCGTAGGAGGTCCGTTTCGTCCGTTTTGCGGTACGCCACACCCCTCCCGATCAACAGGACCCCCGTTTCGACCGTAGGAGGTCCGTTTCCTCTGCTTTGCGGGTACACAAGACCCCTCCCGATCAACAGGACCCAGTTCCAAACGTAGGAGGTCCGTTTCTTCCGTTGTGCGGTACGCCAGGCCTCGTTTCCATCGCCTGTTCCGTCCAAGCCCTCCCGATGAACACGACCACGCTTTCCGTTCCGACCCAGCCGGTTGGCTCCCACGTGTTCCATTGCCTCCCGATGAACACGACGCATTCCATTGCCTCCCCATGAACACGACGCATTCCGTTGCCTCCCCATGAACACGACGACGCTGGTTCTTCGTTCCGACCCAGCCATGTACACGAGCCCTGGCCGTACGTATGCGCGAGTAGGCGTTCGAGACCCCGCCCGTATGTACACATACGTGGCCGTATTTTCTTTCTTGCACCCTGGCTGCTGTATGTACCTGTACATGCTACATGCGCACCTCTACTACGACACGTACGCGCCTCTACTACGACACATGCGCGCCTCTACATCCACCAGTATATATGTACGTACACGTTCGCGACCAGAATGAGAACGCTACATACGCTTCGACCAGGTGGGTCCCGACTGTCAGGCACTTCCTTGCCTGCAAAGATGTAGCTTGTGGGTCCCAGCAGTCAGGGGGCGAATCATTTTTTTGCCCAGACGCACTTCCTTGCGTGCGAAGATGTAGTTTGTGGGTCCCAGCAGTCAGGGGCAAATGTTTTTTTCGCGAAATATGGTGGCTCGTCCTGTGGGTCCCCGCTGTCAGGTGGAGGAATAATTATTTTGCACGTAATAAGGAGGCACTTCCTTGCTGCGGCCGTGGACCCAGCTGTTAGCCTCTCCACGTACAGTCCACGTCCAATGGAAGCCGTTCCTTGACCACGTTGACCACGCCGCGCCGAGAGAACCAGGGCGGTGGACGACGGTGAGGCCTAGGAAGGGGGCGATGCGGAGCCGGGGAAGACGTGGCAGTGGATGCCCATGCGTAGAGGAGTACGAGGGTTCACTGGTTTGCTGTGGTGTGAGGCTGCCGTCGCCGCAGAATAACAGGGGGTGCGGGTGAGTAGAGGGATGGCCTGGCCAGCGGTGGGAGTAGTAGGGGGCGGTGAGGCCTCCACCGCATCGCAGCCGGCCACGGGAGGCAGGAGCACGAGGCACGACCGACGCTGGTTTGGGCGGCTGGAGCAAGAAGACCAGAGGTTGAAGAAGCACTACGGCCGTTGGATGGACATCGTACGGTCACTGGAGCTAGAATCGTGCATATTGACTAAATTGACAAAGCCCTCCATCCCCGTCAACTTAGTAGGCCCACAAGTCAGCCTGCCACTATACTGGGTCCCAGCTAACTGGGGGAGTATTCATTTTTTTGTGCGTAATAAGGAGGCACTTCCTTGCGTGCGAAGATATAGCTGGTGGGTCTGAGATGTCAGCAGCGGTAACATTTTTTTCGCGAAATACAAAGGCCCTTTCGGTGGGTCCCTGATGTCAGGTGGAGGGATCATTATTTTGCGCGTAATAAGGAGGCATTTCCTTGCATGCGGTCGTGGACCCAGCTGTCGGCCTCTCCACGTACAGTCCACTTCAGATGCATGTCGGTCGTTGACCACATTGACCAGGCCGCGCCGAGAGCACCAGGGCGGTGGACGACGACGAGGCCTAGGAAGGGAACGACACGGAGGCAGGGAAGACCCGGCAGTTTTTTCCCATGCGGAGGGGAGTATGACTGTACGAGGGTTTACTGGTTCGTCTGCCGTCGTCGGAGAATAACAGCAGGTGTGGGTGAGTCGAGGGATGGCTAGGCCAGCGATGGGAGTATGGTGGGGCGGTGAGGCCTGCGCGGCAGCACAGCCAGCCACGGGGAGGAGGGAGCAGGCTGTCCCACCGGCGCTTGTTTGAGCGGCTGGAGCAACAAGAGCAGAGATTGAAGAAGCACGATGGTCGTTCGATGGACATCCAACAGTCACTGCATGTGCGTCAACCTTTTTTTTAGGAAAGCCTCAAATCTGTGGAAAACAGCATACATCCCATCTGCCATTATTTCTAATAATTTACAGCCCATTTGCTAATTCTTAAGGTTTTTTTGGAGCCCATATTCTTTTTGTTAGCATTACACCCATATTGTGGCCACGGTTAAAAAAATATATGAAATTTTGCATATTTCGGTGCGGTCCAAACTGTTTTTAATACCTAAATTTCGACTCACATTCAAACTGATTTTAAAAATAAATGTATATCAATATAAAATCCAACAAATTCTCCACGCATAAAAATTAATGTAATTTAAAATCTCGAAATGAAAAAAAGATATTTGAAACTAATTGCCGGTTTGATGTGTTTTAAAAATGTACAACCCATTTCTCATTACTGATGGGCCATTTTCTCGGCCAGCCGAATGAAAGCTCTCCTCGTCTTGAAAGATTTGCAGCCCAACAGGCCTGACAAAGCGACTTACTTGGCAAATCACAAAAAATTGGGCTGTGGCCGTGGACCCAGACGTCAGCCTCTCCATGTACAGTACTCTTCCGATGGAAGTCGTTCCTTGACCACGTTGACCACACCGCGTGGAGAGCACCACGGTGATGGATGACGGCGAGGCCTAGGAAGGGGACGACGCGGAGCCAGGGAAGACGTGGCAGTGGAAGCCCACGCAGAGAGGTGTACGAGGGTTAACTGGTTCGGCTGCGGTGTGAGGCTGCCATCGCCGCAGGGCCTGGCCAGCGGTGGGAATAGTAGGCGCGGTGAGGCCTCCGCGACAGCACAGCCGGCCACGGGTGGCAGGAGCATGCGGCACGACCGGCGCTGCTTTGGGCGGTTGGAGCAAGAAGACCAGAGGTTGAAGAAGCACTACGGCCGTTGGATGGACATCGTATGGTCACTAGAGCTAGAATTGTTCATATTGACTAAGTTGACAAAGCCCTTTGTCCCCGTCAACTTAGTAGGCCCACAAGTCAGCCTCCCACCAAGGTGGGTCCCAGCTAGCCGGGGGAGTATTCATTTTTTGTGCGTAATAAGGAGGCACTTCCGGTGGGTCCGAGCTGACAACGGGGGGAACATTTTTTCACGAAATATGGTGGCCCGTCAGGTGGGTCCAGCAGTCAAGGGGCAAACGTTTTTTTCGCAAAATACGGTGGCCCGTCCAGTGGGTCCCTACTGTCAGTTGGAGGAATCATTATTTTCCGCGTGATAAGGAGGCACTTACTTGCTGCGGGCGTGGACCTAGCTGAGACTCTCCACGTACAGTATACTTCTGATGGAAGTCGTTCCTTGACCATGTTGACCTCGCCGTGTTCCGTTGCATGCATGCGTCCATGGGCGTGGTGCGTCCCCACTGTCAGCCTCTCACGTACAGTCATCTTCCGATGACTCTCGATTGTTGACCATGTTGACCACACCGTGCCGAGCGCACCCAGACTAGAACGACCCGGAGATGGGGAAGACGGGGCGGTGGAGTTGCAGATGGAGAGGAGTGGGAAACTTCACTGGTTCGGGTACGCGGCAGCACAGCCGTGGTGCCGCCCACGGGAGACAGGAGCAAGAACAGAGGTTGAAGAAGGAGCACGGCTATTGGATTAACATCCAATGGTCCAGCTGCTAGAATCATTTGTTGATTAAGTTGACAAAGCCGTGCGGGCACGTCCGCTTAGTAGGCCCACAAGTCAGTCACCAAATCTGACGGGTCCCAGCTGTCAACGGGATGAATATTTTTTTTCGCAAAACAAGGAGGCACTTCCTTCCGTGCGAAGATACAGCCGGTGGGTCCCAGCTGTCAGGTGGAGGAAACATTTTTTCAGCTTAATAAGGAGGAACTTTCCTTGCGTGCAACCATGGACCTCGTGGGTCCCAGCCGTCAGGCTCTCCACGTATAGTCCTCTTCCGATGACTCTCGTTTGTTGACCACGCCGCACTGAACGCAGCAAGGTGGTGGACGACAGCGAGGCCCCGGACGGGAACGACTCGGAGATGGGAAAACGCGGCAGTGGAGTCGCAGATTGAGAGGAGGAGAAGGGTTGTAACTGGTTCTGTTGTGGCGTGGGGCTGTAGTCTGTGGAGAATAATAGGAGGTGTCGAGGGGTGGAGGGATAGCCTAGCCAGTGGTGGGGTAGCGCTTCGTAGCGATGCGTGCTAAGCAGAGCCGCTAGCCGCCGGAGGCCAGACCATGCGACGCTGGAGGAAGAAGACGAAAGATTGAAGGTGCATGCCGGCCGTTGGATATAAATCCAATGGGTGTGGATGACACAATCATTTGTTGACCAAGTTGACAACGCCCTGCGTAGGCTTTGATCTATTGGCCCACATGTCAGCCTGCAAAAGTGTGGCATATATTTAACCCATGTTTTCTAGAATGTACAGTCCATTTGCTAGGCTGGGTGAACAAATAATTTTGCGTCAATCAGGCCCATTTATATTTTCTAAGAAATCCCAGCCCATTTGCACTTCCTTGAAATACACGTATTAGGTGGGCTCTTTATATATATAATGTTATGTTAGAAGGAGCAATTAATATCAAAGAATAAACCGGAGAGGCACATTTTATATATATATATATATAATTAAGAAATTAGTGAGTTATTGCTCAAAATAAAAATGAGCGTGTTATTATTAAATTGGTCCTTAAAATCTTCGCAAGCTTTTGTATGCAATCACTAGGATTTTCCTTGCCTGTGAGTCAAAAACAACAAGGATTTTCCTTGCCAACTTCCGTTAAACATTTACTTTTATAAGTTAATAACACGTGGGATGTTTTTATAATGTATATATAAGTCTCTATAAAATATACGATAATAGTAATAATATAAATATATATTATGTGATTAGAAGGGAAAACATAAATTGGACACATCATTACTTTTATAAGAGACCTGCGTTTTATACCCCACAGTAGGCATACTAACAAGTTCACACACAAATACAATAGAAAAGGTAAACATTCATATCAAACTCAGGTTCACAGGACACGTTCATATTCATAGCCAACATTCACTATCAACAACTCAAAAGATTCATATATACACAAGCTCAGCATATCTATGCATCCAAATGATTGATAGATCACACGACAATATTCATACATAATTCACAAAAAGATTCAGATATACACATGTTTAGTATGTTTATGCATCCAAATGATTGAGATCACAGCCAATATGATCCATGGATGAACTTTAATTACCTAGGGTACATACTGGTAAATGGTGTTCAATCGGAGGTACTTCCTGCTAAAATTAGTTCTTGTACGAGTAAACTTTCGAGTACATAAGAGGCAGCACAGACAATCTGAACTTTGCTTGTAGGTTTATCCTCAAATAGTGGCCTCGTGCCGAGGGAGGTTTGAGCAACTTGGCCACTACTTTCATCCAACTAGTTTACTGGCTCATCTTGGTGATGTATCTCGCCAAAATTCTACATTGCAGACGAGAAAGGAGGCGGTTGATAAAATGAACCACCCACATTTTTGTGCAGTTCAACTGAAATGGAGCATCCTTGGCGTGCAGACTGATTAAGTGCCAGATGAATATACGCGTCAACCAACTTGTCTAGAATCTTTAGACTCCATGCCATATAGTTCGCTACCATATGTGCCGATAACCAAAAGGCACAAGTTGGGACCAAAGACTGGACTGCATTTTTCTGGGCTATGCACCAAGCAATATTTTTGGTGTTCACTCTCCTAATACTTGGAGTTTGACAATTGGTTGACACCGGTTGATACTCGAATGAATATAGGCACTTATTATCAACATCGATGCTTGTCTGAGTGAACTTTGGAGTACATAGTAGCAGCATAAGTACCTGTCCATCTGATCATTTTGTGTAGTTCTACTGAAATCACTCGATGTAATGATTTGCCTGCGAGTTCAGACTCCAAATTACTCCTTTAGGAAATCGGCAAACAGTAGCACAATACCAAATTACCAATACATATGACAGGCACAATAATAAGGATAAAGACCAGTACCAACCTGTCTGAGGTAGCATATCAATTACTATTTCCTTTGACTGGAAGCCGAGATAAGCCAAGCGACTGATAGCAAAGGAAGAAAGCAAGCGGAGATTAGCGACTGGCAGGAAAGGACGGAAGCTGTCGAGGCAATGAAGCACCCAAAGTTTTTGTGCAGTTACACCAAAATCGAGCATCCATGTTGGCACATATATTGAGAGAGTGAGATTACTGTAATGTAACATCCCAAAATTCTAAATTTTGGAATGTTATAAATAGATAGATTTGATTGATTGTTTGATTGATTGTCTGGAAGTGAGTGAATTCAAAACTTTTGAAAGTTAAATGAGAGGGAATAAAAGGACTTTCCCAAACTTTCATATTTGCTTTCTGATCTCCATGAATTCAAATTCTTTTCAAATACAAAACCCTCGAGAGAAGATGATATGACTTCTTCCATTTAAATTAAATGAAAGGGTATTTGAAAATAATTGGATTTCATTTGGAAATATTTCAATTCATAAACTTCATGCAGCTCAATGATTTTCGTGAGAGAAGATAAAATGACTTCTTCAAATTATATGAAATATGAGTTGTGAGTTTCAAAGGATCAATTTCAAAGTTCTTTTGAATTTATTTTCAATTTGGAGTTGTTTGCGTTTTATTCAAATTATTTTTCTCCAAAAATAAAATATATGGAAATTAGGGTAACATGATTCCCTACAAAAGAAAATTGGAGAAAAATTAATTGAAATCATTTTGGTATTTTTAAAATGTTTTTTGTTGGATTTTAATAGACCAGTAGCACTCTTTGATTTATCTGAATTTGTGTGGATTTTATTTGAAGTTATAAAAATGTCCATGTTGTAGACAATGTTTTTCTGAAAATTTTGATATATTATATGCCTATATAATATTATTTTTTTAATTTTTTGGTTTTGTTATTTTCGTTGTCTGGAAAATAATGTAAAAAAAAACTTTCTTCTTTCCACCGAACTGGGCCGGCCCAGCCAACCGGCCAGGCCACGGCCCAGCCCAGCTCACCGCCACCGTCTTCCTCCCGTGGGCGACCGGGACTCCTCCCGGAGTCCGGCGCCGCCACGCCGCCGGGCCACCCCCTTGCCCAAGGCAGGCCTCGCCGAGGGCCCTTTAAGTAGCCGGACCCCCTCTCTCCTCTCGCCTCGCCTCGACTCGCATCCCCTCGATCCCCGTGCCCCACCGCATCGCGCCCTTCGCCGGACTTTGCCTCCGCCGCTACACGCTGCCGCCGCCCGCGCCTCTGTCCGCCGCCTACCCACGCGCGCCGCCGTTCCGCCTCGCCTCGCCGCTAGCCCGCACCGCCGCCGCCGCTGCTTCCAGCTGCCGCGCCACCGCTCGCTGCCGCCAGAGCGCGCCGCTGCCGCTCGATCCGGCGTCGCCGCCGATCTGCTAACCGCCGCCGGTGGTCTTTTCGACGAAAACCGCCCGAACCGGTAATTAATCGCCCGGTCCGGTTTATTTATTTTTTGGTTTTCTCTAGTTTTCTTCTAAAGCTGGTTTTATTTAATAATTAGGTTAATTAGTGGACGTTCGCTAGTTTAGGATTTGTAGCGAACAGTTTTCGTCTTATAGGCTTCTGCAGCGAACGTTCGCTACTTAGTTTTTTTATTTTCTATAATTTCGGCCAGGGACCTAGATGTGAATACTTTATTTATAGAATAGTCCCTGTACTTCAAACAAGCACAACTTTTTACTCGTTAGTCCAAATCCAACGAAACCAACGCCCACTTCTTTGTTATGATCTCCTCTATCCAGTAATCCAACTCAAACATGTTTTTGAAAAGTTTAAAATTTGAATTAGATCAGATTTGAATTAAAACTTCGTTTGATCATAACTTGAGTTTCGTAGCTCCGTTTGAGTTGATTCTTTTTGCAAATCGAAGCTCTTGACCTAAACATTCTAATAAGGCCAAATTCACATAATTTTGGTACTGTTAGAAATTGTTTTATGTTGCAAGAGTTATTTGCTTGGTTTCAGATATTTCCGAATTGTTTTCTTCGATCTTTTTGATCTTTTGAGTGAATGCTTATGTGTGGTTACTATTGCTTGCTTACGATAGATTGACCGGAGTGTGACGAGTAGATCTATCAAGAGTTTTGAGTGCGAATCATCTTCATCAACATTGCAGGCAAGTTCACACTTTGATCATACCTTTTTCTACAACCCAGTTTTATTGCATTAGATCAATCCTCACACACTGCATGATTAGGATCTAATTAAATTGTGGGATGGGTAGTAGATGAGGTAGTACCTATTACCTGTTTATTATCAAACCTTTGGGAGTTACTTCTATGTTCGCTTATTATGCCATGCTATGCTAGTAGACGTGGATTGGGTGAGTGATATCCATGACAGATGTGAGATTGTTAATTAATGGTTTATCTAAGGTGGCAACCTAACACACATCTGGGTGGATTGAGGCACCTGGGGTTTCCAGGACTTGCCTGTTTTTCTTTTGGACCGCCACCCAGGCCCAAAGGGATCATGAGATTATTCATACTAGAAACTTCCGTGTGCAGCCACAAGCCATTATGGGCTCTGGCATAGTTGACTAAGTTGTGCGAACTCTTACAGTGGTAGACTAGCAGATGTAGGGGATGTAGGTGGTACGGTCTACCCGATCGTAAGGTGCTAGTGCTTCTGAAAGACTATGTCTCGGTCATCCATCTTCTCAAACACCCTGTAGTGCGAGAAACCAAACGGAGGCGATCGAGTCTTGTGGGGAAAAGTGCGCAAACCTCTGCAGAGTGTATAAACTAATCATGATTAGCCGTGTCTCCGGTTATGGACATCTTGAGTATCTAGTTCTTGGATTATCCTGTTGATCTCATCATGTTACTTTAAATTAATTTTGTTGGGTTTAATGATGTTACTTAATTGGGATTGAGAATGCTGTCAACCATTCTCAATGTTCAACAACCACCATGATAATTAAATAAATTATATTCCTTTGCAGTAGGGAAAAATTGGCTTTTCGCAAAAACTATAACCATAGAGCTTTTCCACCAGCCAAATATGCATGTAGTGATAGCCTTTGTTCATCATTCTCTATGGTGTGAATTTGCCAGTACATTCAATGTACTGACCCGTTTCGGGCTGCAACATCTCATGTTGCAGGTTTCTTACGACGAGTAAGTGATACGTTAGGGTTATGATTTCTACACTCAACTTTGCCGTTGGTGTTGATGGGAATCCACAACCTTGTTGCTTCCGCTATATGGATTGAGGTAATAGTATTTACGTTACTTATACATGTGATTTACCTCTGTTATAAATCCTCGAGTACTGTGTGTCAGCATACCGATCCAGGGATGACACTTAAGCACAGAGACTTGATCCATTCGGGTCAGGTCGCTACAAGATGGTATCAGAGCACATGTTGACTGTAGGACATGACCCTAGAAACTGGCAAGCCCATAGCAAAGATTTTTCTCTACAACTTTCCCTTTCAAAAAGATCTTTTACCTCTCTTCTCTTCTGAGCTTATTCAAAAATTCCCCTTTAGTGAGACCATACCCTTTTTCCCTTTTGACCACTCAAAGATTCCACTGATGAGACCAGTCCAAGAAGTACAGGATATCAGACAAGTAAGACCATTCGGAATGAAGAGGATTTTACCATACATTATGACAATGGAAACTACAACTGTTGAAGACTCTGAAGACTAGGAGAATTGGAGGCTCTGTAGAATTTCCAGATTTGTATGACCTAGGAAGGCTACCCTAATGGAACTTAACAGATTATGGAAGTTGTCAATACCTGAGATCAAGGTGTATTGGAGAAAGACTGAAACAAGGAGCATGAGAACTCGAAGTTTAGTCAAAGAAAACCCTAAGGCAGGGGATATCAATTATGGAAGATAGCTCATGGCAATGACAAGGGCAGAAACATGGTTATCCGTGATGTCATCACCAGCTAATGCTATTGTCACCGTGCTGAGTTAAGGATGCAAGTCTTCAGAATGGATTTGATGGAAGAAGGCTGATGGAGCACCTATTAGTAAGATGAAGTTTTAACCTTAGCCGGTGTATCACCAGGATCTGGAGTAGTACATCAAGAAGTTTAAGGTGTAGCTCCATGAAGCCGTATTTTGACAAGGAAGCATTTCGTGAAGAACTTAGGTCCAAGAAGCTGAAGTAGCAAGCTAGAGGAGCAAAACTCGAGAAACCGGAGATTTGTCAGGAACTAGACCATGGTTCATGCCAAGGATGTTGAAACCTAGAAGTTTGAAATGCCACTCCAGAAATATTAAAGGACGTCACGAGAAACTTTTTGTCAACAGAAAGGATCTGGCAGAAGAAATTGAGCAGGACAAACACGATCGGAAGAAGCCATTGGAGGCATGAACAAGTCTTGAAGAGTTTGGCGACGTTGACCTTAGAAGACCAAACCCCTGTTATACACCTACGTTAGATGCGACGATTGTGAGCTGTCATTTGTTTGTTGTTTTTTGACAGCCACAACAAAAAAATCTGTCTTTTCAAAACCATTGTTTGTATTGTGTGCATCCCTCTCTATCTCTCTTATCTCACCTCAAACCCATGGACCCAATAGAGGATGAATGAAGATGAGCTTGTATTTTCTGGACTGATGAGTCAATTGGAGACAGACCGATGGATACAGAACATGGAGGATCATATGGAGAACAACCCTATAGCCGGAAAGGATATGGCCCAGCATGCTCTTCAATGCTTTGAAAGAGGTGCTGCTACTTGGTGGAGGATGTACCAAACCATCAATGGATGGCAAGGAGTAACCACTTGGAAAGAATTTAATTTGACTTTGCCAAAGTCTCGGTTTGTGTCCTAGAAGTGGAAACCTTATGGAAAGGATATGAAGAAACCTTGTGCATGCAAGCTTTGTGGAGAAATAGGACACACCCATAAAGAACACAAGGATGAATGCCCTAATTGTGAAGGAAGTCACCCAGTTGAAGAATGCCCAGTTAGGCAGATTACTTGTTTCTTGTGTGAAGGGACTACCCACTATCCTGCTAAGTGTCACATTTACCCCATGGTACAACGAACCATCCAGCAGAAGAAAGAAGTAATGAAAGGAGCCCTCATGGAAATCTTAGAAGAAACTGTGATGAAGGAAGAGGTGGAGGACACGCCCAAATAAGAACCAATTAAACCCTACACCAAGTCATGCTATTCATGTGGAGAAGAAGGTCACATCTCCCAGAATTGCATGAATGGGGATCTAGTAGAATTCCCGACAGAGGAAGTAGAATATGACCCACAGGAAATAGAAGCCATGATTGGCATGGAAAGGTCCAAGAAGAGAAGCAGATTGGAGCCCAGGAGGAACCTGAGTCATATCACCTGTTACAGGTGCAAGGAGTCAGGGCACTACCTCAACAGTTGCCCAAAAAAAAGGAAACCTCGATACTTGTCAGAAGTAATATGTTTTAGTTGTAATGGAGCAGGGCACTTTGCCAGAGAATGCCCCAAGGAGAAGGAAACTTGCGCTAGATAGTTGAGTTTGCAACAAAAAGAAATGGAGTAGTAGAAGTGAGAACATTTTTCTTTTATATTGAGGTGTTGAGTTGAGACATGTAATGGAGAAGCGAGAGATTGTAATCATTTGAGAATGAATAAAGTAGCATCATTGGTACTGATATGGATTTTATGAGTTGTTACTCTATGAAGAAGAATTTTGGCCATTATGAGGATAAGAGAAATATGGTCTATGGAAGATTTGTGCATTTTAAGGGTGGTAGTACCCTGTAATGGATTTCGGACAAAATGAATACGAGTTTTGTCTCGACATGTGTGATGCCCCAAGAGTATGTGGGATGAAGTTGGAGACTGTCAGTTGTTGGACCAAATGTGATCAAGGAGTCAGAAGAGAATGTTAAGTTGATTCGGGATAGACTGAAGGTAGCTCAGTCCAGGCAGAAGAGTTATGTAGACTCAAAAACTCAAGGAGGTAGTCTATGAAATTGGAGACCGAGCATGTCTTCATGTGTTCCCTCTGTGAGGAGTTAAACGAATTGGAGTTAAGGTAAAGTTAGTCCCGAGATTTGTAGGACCATACCGAGTTTTGGAGCGTATGAGAGAAGTGGCCTACAAGTTTGAGTTACCCGAAGGACTGTCAGGAGTTCAAGATGTGTTTCATGGTTCCCAGTTGAAGAAGTGCCATGCAGAGATGGCCAATATTCCCTGTAAGGACGCTTGACCGTGAAAAGGATAATGATGTTCCACGAAGTGGAATATGGACTTCATAAGTATAAGTTTTTATCTCGGTATGAGGGATATCCCACGAGGATGAAGAGATGAAGTACTATTGGATATAAAGGAGGTATGATGTTGGTAATATGGAGCAATGGCAACCCCATGACAAGTCTTAGTACTCACGTCTTGGTTGGGTGCCAATAGAAGGAAGGAAGACAGTACAATTGGATGATTTTAAGAATACTAGGAAGTTGGAACAATGATTAGTTGCCCGATGATGAGTTCAAGGTTTGCAAGTGATGAGATGGGCCATAACCCACAGGCCCCAGGACCTGCCAAGAAGCAAGCACACTCTTGCTGAAGGAAAAACCCTGGAAGAGGATATGCCCTTATCTATAGATGATCTTATAGGAGTAACGCAAAACCTAAGAGTTGTGAAGGAACGATAGATGTTTGTTTGGCTTGCAGAATCTATGGATATATCCGAACTTGGTTCATCGACAAGAGAAATTCTGAAATGCTTGTGAGGATGACCGAGTGTTACAATGCTAGATTCGCTAAACCGTATACAAGGTAATGATTTGGGTGCGGGATGGATTGATCACCATACCGACTTACTCCTATTATTCGCCTTGCTATATGGGATGGTAAATCTGAGTGACTTGCCTATAGTAGAGAGACGACGATATTAAACCTTGTTAAACCTTAGAATGGTATAAGAATTTTTCCCTTGTACACGGCAGCTTTTTAACAACCGTAGGTTATACGGTGAGGATCAACCCAGACCCATTTCCTGCAGGAGAAACCATAAATTGTTGACCACCATGAGATATCGATAGTTGTTTAGTTTTGGCGCCCGACCCGTCAGCTAAGAAGACTCAATCTCGGAATAACCTTACTAAGAGGAAAGGACAGAAGAATTGAGGAAAAAGGTTATGCCGTTACCGGAAGAGCCAGAGAACGAATTTTACTGAAGATCTGAGAAGCCCGACACTGTCAAGAATATGGATGAAGTATATGAGTTTTGATGGAACCGTAACCATGCTTCTAAGGGTGGTAGCACCCCAGACCCCGGAGACGATTGATGGATTTTGAGGAGACCCCCAAACCCTAACCTATTTCTTGCTAGCCTCTCCGAATCTCGAGGACGAGATTCCTTTTAAGGGTGGTAGGTTTGTAACATCCCAAAATTCTAAATTTTGGAATGTTATAAATAGATAGATTTGATTGATTGTTTGATTGATTGTCTGAAAGTGAGTGAATTTGAAACTTTTGAAAGTTAAATGAGAGGGAATAAAAGGACTTTCCCAAACTTTCATATTTGCTTTCTGATCTCCATGAATTCAAATTCTTTTCAAATACAAAACCCTCGAGAGAAGATGATATGACTTCTTCCATTTAAATTAAATGAAAGGGTATTTGAAAATAATTGGATTTCATTTGGAAATATTTCAATTCATAAACTTCATGCAGCTCAATGATTTTCGTGAGAGAAGATAAAATGACTTCTTCAAATTATACGAAATATGAGTTGGGAGTTTCAAAGGATCAATTTCAAAGTTCTTTTGAATTTATTTTCAATTTGGAGTTATTTGAGTTTTATTCAAATTATTTTTCTCCAAAAATAAAATATATGGAAATTAGGGTAACATGATTCCCAACAATAGAAAATTGGAGAAAAATTAATTGAAATCATTTTGGTATTTTTAAAATGTTTTTTGTTGGATTTTAATAGACCAGTAGCACTCTTTGATTTATCTGAATTTGTGTGGATTTTATTTGAAGTTATAAAAATGTCCATGTTGTAGACAATGTTTTTCTGAAAATTTTGATATATTATATGCCTATATAATATATTTTTTTATTTTTTTGGTTTTGTTATTTTCGTTGTCTGGAAAATAATGTAAAAAAAACTTTCTTCTTTCCACCGAACTGGGCCGGCCCAGCCAACCGGCCAGACCACGGCCCAGCCCAGCTCGCCGCCACCGTCTTCCTCCCGTGGGCGACCGGGACTCCTCCCGGAGTCCGGCGCCGCCACGCCGCCGGGCCACCCCCTTGCCCAAGGCAGGCCTCACCGAGGGCCCTTTAAGGAACCGGACCCCCTCTCTCCTCTCGCCTCGCCTCGACTCGCATCCCCTCGATCCCCGTGCCCCGCCGCATCGCGCCCTTCGCCGGACTTCGCCGCTGCCGCTGCACGCTGCCGCCGCCCGCGCCTCTGTCCGCCGCCTACCCACGCACGCCGTCGTTCCGCCTCGCCTCGCCGCTAGCCCGCACCGCCGCCGCCGCTGCTTCCAGCTGCCGCGCCACCGCTCGCTGCCGCCGGAGCCCGCCGCTGCCGCTCGATCCGGCGTCGCCGCCGATCTGCTAACCGCCGCCGGTGGTCTTTTCGACGAAAACCGCCCAAACCGGCAATTAACCGCCCGGTCCGGTTTATTTAATTTTTGGTTTTCTCTGGTTTTCTTCTAAAGCCGGTTTTATTTAATAATTAGGTTAATTAGTGGACGTTCGCTAGTTTAGGATTTGTAGCGAACAGTTTTCGTCTTATAGGCTTCTGAAGCGAACGTTCGCTACTTAGTTTTTTTATTTTCTGTAATTTCGGCCAGGGACCTAGATGTGAATACTTTATTTACAGAATAGTCCCTGTACTTCAAACAAGCACAACTTTTTACTCGTTAGTCCAAATCCAACGAAACCAACGCCCACTTCTTCGTTATGATCTCCTCTATCCAGTAATCCAACTCAAACATGTTTTTGAAAAGTTTAAAATTTGAATTAGATCAGATTTGAATTCAAACTTCGTTTGATCATAACTTGAGTTTCGTAGCTCCGTTTGAGTTGATTCTTTTTGCAAATCGAAGCTCTTGACCTAAACATTCTAATAAGGCCAAATTCACATAATTTTGGTACTGTTAGAAATTGTTTTATGTTGCAAGAGTTATTTGCTTGGTTTCGATGATTTCCGAATTGTTTTCTTCGATCTTTTTGATCTTTTGAGTGAATGCTTATGTGTGGTTACTATTGCTTGCTTACGATAGATTGACCGGAGTGTGATGAGTAGATCTATCAAGAGTTTTGAGTGCGAATCATATTCATCAACATTGCAGGCAAGTTCACACTTTGATCATACCTTTTTCTACAACCCAGTTTTATTGCATTAGATCAATCCTCACACACTGCATGATTAGGATCTAATTAAATTGTGGGATGGGTAGTAGATGAGGTAGTACCTATTACCTGTTTATTATCAAACCTTTGGGAGTTACTTCTATGTTCGCTTATTATGCCATGCTATGCTAGTAGACGTGGATTGGGTGAGTGATATCCATGACAGATGTGAGATTGTTAATTAATGATTTACCTAAGGTGGCAACCTAACACACATCTGGGTGGATTGAGGCACCTGGGGTTTCCAGGACTTGCCTGTTTTTCTTTTGGACCGCCACCCAGGCCCAAAGGGATCATGAGATTATTCATACTAGAAACTTCCGTGTGCAGCCACAAGCCATTATGGGGTCTAGCATAGTTGACTAAGTTGTGCGAACTCTTACAGTGGTAGACTAGCAGATGTAGGGGATGTAGGTGGTACGGTCTACCCGATCGTAAGGTGCTAGTGCTTCTGAAAGACTATGTCTCGGTCATCCGTCTTCTCAAACACCCTGTAGTGCGAGAAACCAAACGGAGGCGATCGAGTCTTGTGGGGAAAAGTGCGCAAACCTCTACAGAGTGTATAAACTAATCATGATTAGCCGTGTCCCCGATTACGGACATCTTGAGTATCTAGTTCTTGGATTATCCTGTTGATCTCATCATGTTACTTTAAATTAATTTTGTTGGGTTTAATGATGTTACTTAATTGGGATTGAGAATGCTGTCAACCATTCTCAATGTTCAACAACCACCATGATAGTTAAATAAATTATATTCCTTTGCAGTAGGGAAAAATTGGCTTTTCGCAAAAACTATAACCATAGAGCTTTTCCAGCAGCCAAATATGCATGTAGTGATAGCCTTTGTTCATCATTCTCTATGGTGTGAATTTGCCAGTACATTCAATGTACTGACCCGTTTCGGGCTGCAATGTCTCATGTTGCAGGTTTCTTACGACGAGTAAGTGATACGTTAGGGTTACGATTTCTACACTCAACTTTGCCGTTGGTGTTGATGGGAATCCACAACCTTGTTGCTTCCGCTATATGGATTGAGGTAATAGTATTTACGTTACTTATACATGTGATTTACCTCTGTTATAAATCCTCGAGTACTGTGTGTGTCAGCATACCGATCCAGGTATGACACTTAAGCACAGAGACTTGATCCATTCGGTTCAGGTCGCTACATGTAATAATGGGACTAGTTGATGAAACATACACTAACAAATAGAAGCACCCTCATTATCTTAATGGGCAAAGTTAGCAACATAGTAGTCTTGCTTAAAGAGAGGTATTAGTTTATTTAATCAGTGCCAATTAGCTCAACTCAACACTCAAAGCATTGCCATTTATCATAGGTTGCAAAACTTTAACGTGTAAAGATAAAGGAGTTTCTCATGACAGTAGCACGATACAAATAGAGATGACAGCAAACTAATATGGATGAAGGCCTTAGGCCCGTACCAACCTGAGAAAAAAAGCTTATTCATGTAGTCCCATAAGAGATGATAAAGCACTCACTGCAATCACACAATAGTATATATTTTTGTGCACTTCAAATGTATGGTTGAAATCACTCTTGTTTACCAGTGCTAAGATTATATCGAAAGATAATCAAGAACTTCCAGTAGAGTTAAAGCACTGGCTGGGATACAGTTCATTGTATTGTCTTGTGTAGTTCCACTAAAATGTATGATTGGCACAACATGATCCCTGTTTGCACAAGTAGGAACAAGGTGAAACCTTCATTAGCTTAGTGAGAAAGGATAGGAAGACATTAGCATATTACTCAAACAGTAGCATCAAACTCATGATGGACAATACACAAAACATTGCCTCATTCAACCAATGGCAATAAATTGACATGCAAAACAATAGCACTATTATGTCATGACACTAATAACATTCCCTCCCTGCTCCACCACATGATTCACTGATACATCTCCAACGTATCTACTTTTCCAAACACTTTTGCCCTTGTTTTGGACTCTAACTTGCATGATTTGAATGGAACTAACCCGGACTGACGTTGTTTTCAGTAGAACTACAATGGTGTTATTTATGTGCAGGATCAAGTGTTCTTGGAATGACCTGAAACTTCATAGAGACACTTTTCAGAAAATAAGAAAAATACCTGCCAAAGATGAAGGCCAGGGGGCCCACCCTCTTGCCACGAGGGTGCGGGGCGCGCCCCCCTACCTCGTGGGCCCCCTGTTGTGTCTCCGATTCCAACTCCACCTCCATATATTGAGTTTCGATGAGAAAAAACCAGAGAGAAGAAATCAGCGCGTTTTATGGTACGGAGCCACCGCTAAGCCCTAAAACCTCTCGGGAGGGCTGATCTGGAGTCCGTTCGGGGCTCCGGAGAGGGGAATCCGTCGCCATCGTCATCATCAACCATCCTCCATCACCAATTTCATGATGCTCACCACCGTGCGTGAGTAATTCCATCGTAGGCTTGCTGGACGATGATGGGTTGGATGGAATCTATCATGTAATCGAGTTAGTTTTGTTAGGGTTTGATCCCTAGTGTCCACTATGTTCTGAGATTGATGTTGCTATGACTTTGCTATGCTCAATGCTTGTCACTAGGGCCCGAGTGCCATGATTTTAGATCTGAACCTATTATGTTTTCATCAATATATGAGTGTTCTTGATCCTATCTTGCAAGTCTATAGTCACCTATTATGTGTTATGATCCTTTAACCCCGAAGTGAAAATAATCGGGATACTTACCGGTGATGACCGTAGTTTGAGGAGTTCATGTACTCACTATGTGTTAATGCTTTGTTCCGGTTCTCTATTAAAAGGAGGCCTTAATATCCCTTAGTTTCCGTAAGGACCCCGCTGCCATGGGAGGGTAGGACAAAAGATGTCATGCAAGTTCTTTTCCATAAGCACGTATGACTATGTTCGAAATACATGCCTACATTATATCAATGGACTGGAGCTAGTTCTGTGTCACCCTAGGTTATGATTGTTACATGATGAACCACATCCGGCATAATTCTCTATCACCGATCCATTGCCTACGAGCTTTCCACATATTGTGCTTCGCTTATTTACTTTTCCGTTGCTATTGCTATCATCACTACAAAATACCAAAACATTGCTTTTACTATTGTTACCTTTTTCTACCGTTATCACCACTATCATATTACTTTGCTACTAAACACTTTGCTGCAGATATTAAGTTTCCAGGTGTGGTTGAATTGACAACTCAACTGCTAATACTTGAGAATATTCTTTGGCTCCCCTTGTGTCGAATCAATAAATTTGGGTTGAATACTCTACCAAAAATTGTTGCGATCCCCTATACTTGTGGGTTATCAAGACTATTTTCTGGCACCGTTGCCGGGGAGCATAGCTCTATTCTTTGAGTCACTTGGGATATATATCTTCTTATCATTATGAAGAACTTGAGAGATCCAAAAACCAAGATCTTTCCCTCAACTACGAGGGGAGGTAAGGAATCGCCATCTAGCTCTGCACTTGATTCACCTTATGTTATGAGTAAGTTTGCGACACCTACACCTGCTTCTGCTATTCGTTCTGATATGTCGCATATTATTGATGATGCCACTTCTACTATGCATGATACTTATGATGAAACTATCTCTATGCCTGGTACTACTGTGCCGCTTAGTGCTTTTCTTGATGAACAACTTGCTAGGGCTAGAGAAATTGAAAATATTGAATCTGATGATACTGATGAAAGTGATGATGAAGAACCACTTGCTATTCCTAAGGGTTATGTATTTGATCAAGATGCTTCTTTAGCTATTTTAGCTTGCAGAAATAGAACTGAACATAAAAAATTATTAGCTAAATGGAGTAAGCAATCCCTAAATGATAGAATGAAACCTGATCCTGCTTTGGCTACTTCACCTATCATTGTTAATGATAAGGATTATGAATTCATTGTTGATCCTGATATAATTACTTTGGTTGAATCTGATCCTTTTCATGGTTATGAATCTGAAACTGTTGTGGCACATCTTACTAAATTAAATGATATAGCTACCCTGTTCACTAAAGATGAGAGAACTCGCTACTTTTATATCCTTAAAATATTTCCGTTCTCATTAAAGGGTGATGCTAAGATATGGTTTAATTCTCTTAATCCTGGTTGTGTGCGTAGTCCCCATGATATGATTTATTACTTCTCTGCTAAATATTTCCCTGCTCATAAGAAACAAGCTGCTTTAACGGATATATATATATATATAATTTTGTGCAAATTGAAGAAGAGAGTCTCCCACAAGCTTGGGGGAGGCTTCTCCAATTACTTAATGCTTTGCCTGATCATCCTCTTAAGAAAAATAAAATACTTGATATCTTTTATAATGGACTAACCGATGCCTCCAGAGATTACCTGGATAGTTGTGTTGGTTCTATTTTCAGGGAAAGAACACCGGATGAAGCTGAAATTCTATTGAATAATATGTTGACAAATGAAAATAATTGGACACCTCCGGAGCCAATTCCTGAACCGATTCCTAAACCAACTCCGAAGAAGAGGGGTATTCTATTTCTCAGTCCTGAAGATATGCAAGGGGCAAAGAAATCTATGAAAGAAAAGGGTATTAAAGCTGAAGATGTTAAGAATTTACCTCCTATTGAAGAAATACACGGTCTTAATTTACCGCCTATTGAATAAACATATAATCCAAATCCTTTACCTATCAAAGAAACTCATGGTCTTGATAACCCGACACGGGTAGTAAAGGTAAATTCTCTCTATAGATATGATAAAGCTGTAATCCCATTTACTAAATTTGATAGCCCATGCTTAGATGAGTTTGATAAATTTATAGCTAAGCAAGAAGACTTTAATGCTTATTTTGGTAGACAATTGAAATACAATTCAAATATGATTGGACATTTGGGTGATTATATGGCTAATGTCAAAGGTGAACTTAAACTTATTAGTAAACTATGGTTACCACTCAAGTAGAACAAGTACTTAAGGCTCAAAATGGTTTGCTCAATGAATTGAATAGTAAAAATAATGATAATGTTGTTAGAGTGGCTACTAGAATTGGTAGAATGACTCAGGAACCTTTGTATCCTGAAGGCCACCCTAAGAGAATTGAGCAAGATTCTCAGAGAAATAATTTAGATGCACCTAGTTCTTCTAAAAAGAAGAAAAAGAAAAATGATAGGACTTTGCATGCTTCTAGTGATCCTATTGTTGAAACACCTGAGAATCCAAATGATATTTCTATTTCTGATGCTGAAACACAATCTGGTAATGAACCTGAAACTAGTGATAATGTTAATGATAATGTTCATAATGATGCTCAACCTAGTAATGATAATGACATAGAGATTGAACCTGCTGTTGATCTTGATAACCCACAATCAAAGATCAACGTTATGATAAGAAAGACTTTGTTGCTAGGAAACATGGTAAAGAAAGAGACCCTTGGGTTCAGAAACCCATGCCTTTTCCTCCCAAACCATCCAAGAAAAAGGATGATGAGGATTTTGAGCGCTTTGCTGAAATGATTAGACCTATCTTTTTGCATATGCGATTAACTGATATGCTCAAAACCAATCCTTATGCTAAGTACATGAAAGATATTATTACAAATAAAAGAAAGATACTGGAAGCTGAAATTTCCACCATGCTTGCTAATTATACTTTTAAGGGTGGAATACCAAAGAAACTTGGAGATCCAGGAGTACCCACTATACCATGCTCTATTAAAAGAAACTATGTTAAAATTGCTTTATGTGATCTTGGAGCCGGTGTTAGTGTTATGCCTCTCTCTTTATATCGTAGACTTGAATTGAATAAGTTGACACCTACTGAAATATCTTTGTAAATGGCTGATAAATCAACTGCTATACCTGTCGGTATTTGTGAGGATGTGCCTGTTGTAGTTGCAAATGTTACTATTTTAACGGACTTTGTTATTCTTGATATTCTCGAGGACGATAGTATGTCTATTATTCTTGGAAGACCCTTTTTGAATACTGCAGGGGCTCTTATTGATTGCACTAAAGGCAATGTCACTTTTCATGTTAATGGTAATGAGCACACGGTACACTTTCCGAGGAAACAACCTCAAGTTCATAGTATCAACTCTATTGGAAAAATTCCATCGATTATATTTGGAGGTTTTGAATTTCCTCTTCCTACTATCAAGAAGAAATATGATATTCTTATTATTGGGGATGTGCATATCCCCGTTCAGGTAACATAGTGTTATTCGAAATTTCTCCGGTTCCATGTTATTCGAAATGAGTTCGTTAACAAGACTTGATCAACCTTGTTAGTGGATTCCTTTTGATGATCATGAGATGGATGAAACTAGAAGGCACAACCTTCTGTACTCCACTTTTACTTTCCGTTATTTATATAAAATAAAATAAAATAATTATTTGTCTGTCTGTTATCTGATTATCCGTGCAATATAAAAATACCTCGAAAATAAAAAGTTCTCCAAATGCCCTGAAAATTAAATATGATTTTTTCTAGAATATTTGAGGATTTATGGAACTAAGAACACACCAGGGGGGTCAACCACTTGCCCACGAGGGTGGAGGGCGCGCACACCCCTCTAGGGCACGCCCCCCTGCCTCATGGGCCCACGGTGGCCCTCCTCCACTTATTCTTGCACCCACACACTTCATCTTCCTCCCCCAAACACGAAAAACCAGCTCAAACCCGAGTCCAAGCTCGTTTTGCTGCCATTTTCAATCTCCTTGCTCAAAGCACCTCTCACAAAACTGCTTGGGGAGATTGCTCCTTGGTATGTGACTCCTCCATTGGTCCAATTAGTTTTAGTTCTAGTGCTTTATTCACTGCAAATTTTTGCTGCTTAGGTGACCTTGTTCTTGAGCTTGCATGTCAAATTTATATGGTCAAAAGTAGTTTTGATGCATGATATAGGCCCTAGGCACTTGTAGGAGTAGTTGCTATCAATATTATTGAGTTTGGTTTACTTTTATTTTGAAGTTACTAAAAAATTTCAGAATTTTTTAGAGGAAGAAAAATGCTTAGGAAAATGTTCCAAGGTGGTTCTTCAAAGAAGCAAGGACCCAGGCTTGCAATGCGTGATGCTGACGAAGAGCCACCAGGAGACGCTCCAGTGCGTCCTTGTGAGTGGCCTTCTGAAATTTTTATGAATCAAGCGGGAATAAAAGAAGAATTCAACGCATATTTGTGTAACGCTGATCTCATGAGCTTCGAGGAAGAGAAGTGCAGTCAGTATCATGAGCTCACTAGCTCCTTTGTGAGGAGGTTTGAATTTTCAACTTCACGTAATTCTCCAACTGTCCTGTTTGATCTTTATGATAAATCTTATACCATGGACTTAGAGGATTTTACCACTGCATGCGAACTTCCACAATGGGGTAGTATAAGGGATCCTCGCAAATCTGAATTTAGATTATTTCTTGCTAATATAACTGTGGGGGAATCTAGAGATATTACACAAGCTACCATAGGGAGCATTCACTTTCCTGCTATACATTATTTTGCTCTCTTTATAGGTAGATGCATAAATTGTAAAGATGAGGCATGTCACATGTGTGTCCCTGATCTTAGTATTCTTAGGAGTGCTGTGTTAGGAGACAAATCATATAATTTGGGAGCCATTGTTGCACGTAGGTTGCATCTTAATAGACGTAATGGAGATTTCTTTGGTGGAATTTATGCAACCCGCGTAGCTAATTTTCTTGGTATAGATGTGCGCGAAGATGATATTGAATTGCCTCCTGCCTATCTAGATTTTAATGCTATGGTTCACCACCAGTTTGTCGAGAGGAACGAATCACCTCTCTAGTATTGACTAATCTTTGACAGACATCGTGCTGTCCGTATTACTCTCCCTGCTCCTGCTTTCTTTGATTATCAGGCAAGAGGAGGATATACTATTACCAGAGAGGAGGCAGATGAGTACGAGATGAGAGAGGAGGCTGCTCGTCGCCACACTGCAGCTCAGCAGGCGATAGCTGCTGCATCACAGTACGACCCCAACAACTATTATTATGGATATCCGCCAGGCCAGCCGTGGCCATAGACCAACTTAGGCCAAAAGCCTAAGCTTGGGGGAGTACATATTTCCCACTGACATTATATTCATTCTCACACACTCAATGCTAGATGTCGGTACTCATACTTTTTCATTGTATCATCCATGCTAGTTTAATTTCCTTTTCATGTTTTCTTCTTGTGTGTTTAATAAACCTTAAGAAAACCCCAAAAAAATTAGTTGTAGCTTTTAATTAATTTACCTTCCATGCTTGTAGTAGTAATTAAAAAAGAAAACCCAAAAAGATTTCATGTTCTTCTTTAGCTTGTTGGGAGCTTTCCCGTGTAAATAGTTTTATTTCTTTCCTTTTCTTTGGGGGTCGATAGGAGAAGACCATAATTAAATTGTTGAGGTGGCTCTTATATGCATTATTGTTGATCTGACAAAAGAGCCCATATTGCCTTGTCTTCTCCTGTTTATTGAATGCTTGCAGATTCCAGCTTAGTCCAATGCATGTGCACTATTATTATTATTCACATCGTTCGGTCGTGCAAGTGAAAGGCAATTATGATGATATATGATGGACTGGCTGAGATGAGAAAAGCTGGTATGAACTCAACCTCTTTTGTTTTTGTAAATACGATTAGTTCATCGTTCCTGATTCAGCCTATTATGAATAAACATGTTTGCAATGACAACTAGAGATCATAGTTTCTTGTGCCATGCTTGATTAGCTATGAGTTATAATGGTTTACCTTGCGTGCCAACATGCTATTGAGATAGTTGTGATGTGGTATGATAGGGTGGTATCCTCCTCTGAATGATTTAAGTGACTTGACTTGGCACATGTTCACGCATGTAATTGAAACAAAATCAACATAGCCTTCACGATATTTATGTTCATGGTGGATTATATCCTACTCATGCTTGCATTCGGTGTTGATTAATTTTACTGCATGTTCATGACTGTTGTCACTCTCTAGCTGGTCACTTCCTAGTCTTTTGCTAGCCTTCACCTATACTAAGCGGGAATACTGCTTGTGCATCCAAACTCCTAAAACCCCAAAGTTATTCCACATGAGTCCACTATACCTACCTATATGCGGTATCTACCAGCCGTTCCAAGTAAATTTGTATCTGCCAAACTCTAAACCTTCAAATAAATATCCTGTTTTGTATGCTCGAATAACTCATGTATCAACTAGGGTTGTCTGTATCTTCCATGTTAGGTGGGTTATTCTCAAGAGGAGTGGACTCCGCTCCTCACTCGCGAGATAAATGGCTGGTCACCGGGATGCCACGTCCCATGCTTTATGCAAACTAAATCAAAATAATTGCAAACAAAACTCCCCCTGGGACTCTTGTTAGTTGGAGGCACTCGTTGTTTCGAGCAAGCCATGGATTTATGCTTGTGGTGGAAGGAGGAGCATAAACTTTACCATTCCGTTTGGGAACCGCTTATAATGTGTGTAGCATGGAAGATATCGACATCTCTTGGTTGTTATGTTGACAATGAAAGTATACCACTCAAAATATTATTCACCTCTATTTCAAAACCGAGCTCTGGCACCTCTACAAATCCCTGCTTCCCTCTGCGAAGGGACTATCTATTTACTTTTATGCTGAGTCATCATCCTCTTATTAAAAAGCACCAGTTGGAGAGCACTGTTGTCATTTGCATTCATTACTGTTAGTTTACATTGAGTATGACTTGACTGGATCTCTTTTACCATGAATTACAATGTCTAGTCAGTCCTTGGTCTTTAAAGGTGCTCTGCATTTATGTTTTGCGGTCTCAGAAAGGGCTAGCGAGATACCACCTTGTTATATCGTATTATGATTGTTTTGAGAAAGTGTTGTCATCCGAGTTTTATTATTATGGCTCGCTAGTTTATTATGCTATTGATATGAGTAAACTTGAGACCTATGCGTTATTGTGAATGTGGTTAGTTATAATCTTTGTGAAAACTTGAATGCTAGCTTTACATATTTACAACAACAAGAGCAAATAGAGTTTGTAAAAGTTTTTCTTTATCACTTTCAGTTTGTCAACTGAATTGCTTGAGGACAAGCAAATGTTTAAGCTTGGGGGAGTTGATACGTCTCCAACGTATCTACTTTTCCAAACACTTTTGCCCTTGTTTTGGACTCTAACTTGCATGATTTGAATGGAACTAACCCGGACTGACGCTGTTTTTAGCAGAACTACCATGGTGTTATTTATGTGCAGGATCAAACGTTCTCCAAATGACCTGAAACTTCACGAAGACACTTTTCAGAAAATAAGAAAAATACCTACCAAAGATGAAGGCCAGGGGGGCCACCGTCTTGCCACGAGGGTGGGGGCGCGCCCCCCTACCTCGTGGGCCCCCTATTGCGTCTCCGACTTCAACTCCACCTCCATATATTGAGTTTCGATGAGAAAAAAACTATAGAGAAGAAATCATCGCGTTTTACGATACAGAGCCGCCGCCAAGCCCTAAAACCTCTCGGGAGGGCTGATCTGGAGTCCGTTCGGAGCTCCGGAGAGGGGAGTCCGTCGCCATCATCATCATCAACCATCCTCCATCACCAATTTCATGATGCTCACCGCCGTGCGTGAGTAATTCCATCGTAGGCTTGCTGGACGATGATGGGTTGGATGGGATCTATCATGTAATCGAGTTAGTTTTGTTAGGGTTTGATCCCTAGTGTCCACTATGTTCTGAGATTGATGTTGCTATGACTTTGCTATGCTTAATGCTTGTCACTAGGGCCTGAGTGCCATGATTTTAGATCTGAACCTATTATGTTTTCATCAATATATGAGTGTTCTTGATCCTATCTTGCAAGTCTATAGTCACCTATTATGTGTTATGATCCATTAACCCCGAAGTGACAATAATCGGGATACTTACCGGTGATGACCGTAGTTTGAGGAGTTCATGTATTCACTATGTGTTAATGCTTTGTTCTGGTTCTCTATTAAAAGGAGGCCTTAATATCCCTTAGTTTCCGTAAGGACCCCGCTGCCACGGGAGAGTAGGACAAAAGATGTCATGCAAGTTCTTTTCCATAAGCATGTATGACTATGTTCGGAATACATGCCTACATTATATCAATGAACTGGAGCTAGTTCTGTGTCACCCTAGGTTATGACTATTACATGATGAACCGCATCCGGCATAATTCTCTATCACCGATCCATTGCCTACGAGCTTTCCACATATTGTTTTACTATTGTTACCTTTTGCTATTGCTATCATCACTACAAAATACCAAAAACATTGCTTTTACTATTGTTACATTTTGCTATCGTTATCACCACTATCATATTACTTTGCTACTAAACACTTTGCTGCAGATATTAAGTTTCCAGGTGTGGTTGAATTGACAACTCAGCTGCTAATACTTGAGAATATTCTTTGGCTCCCCTTGTGTCGAATCAATAAATTTGGGTTGAATACTCTACCCTCGAAAACTGTTGCGATCCCCTATACTTATGGGTTATCATTCACCTCCATAGACAAACATACACACGTACATGATTCAGCATAGGGTCCTACTCAAGATTTGTTTAACTCCAACAGGAAAATTAGGCAATAATAAATTAGTGGTACTTAAGTACTCCTAATTAATTAAGTGAGACAGCAGAAGTGGAAGGGCTCCCTGGAGGATCATCTCACATGTAAGGTAGTCGTTGCCGGAGCCCTTGAATGGCCTCGACCGAGGCCTCTGGCTTCAGCAAGATCGCCTTGGCACTGTTTATTCTTCTTCCTCTTCCTCTTCATGCTTTGTTTCTCTTTCTCCTCACTAGTTGGTGAAACCAAGTACATGATTGGCCTTCTAATTCAGAATTGGTTTTGTCAGTGAGGGAGTACAAGTGTACTAGTAAAAAACAACATTATTTTCTCATGGCAGTCGGAAAATAGAGATGAACACATGCATTAAATATCATTCTTACCTAAAGGAAGGTTATGGCGCAAATATGGATGATGAGGATTGGAACATAGATCTCCCTTTGTGCAGTTCCACCTAAATGAACCAACTGTTCCATTCTGACATTCCAGTTAAACAGCACAAAAGTCACTTCTTTTAAGAAGAGTTTTGTGTAGTGCACCAAAAGGTCACAACAGCAACCAGGTGAATTGGATATCCCTGTTTGCACAAAAAGGCACAGAGGAAACAGTCAGAGTCTCAAACAATTACAGGCAAAAACATTTGGCTAAAATTGTCATGGCTTATAACAGTGGCATGGCTTCATTTTTACCAGGGACATTAGATTAAGAACAACCAAGGCTGCGTTTGGTTCACAGGTTTGGTGCAGGATTTTCGTAGGAACACAATTCCTACGGTATTCTTTCCCTTCCAACTGTTAGGAACACGGGAAAGGTGAATAGTGTTTCATAGGAAAGCTGGTTTGGTAGTACTGATTCCACAGGATTAGAAACATCCACGCGCTGCTCATTTTTTGGGCGGAAGCCCGAGGCAGGCACTCGCTGCCATGCGTTAGACAGGTTGTTGTGCTCTGTTGCCAAAATAAAAAAATCAACCTATGTGTGGTACGTGAGGTGAGGACAAGAGTAGTCACTGTGCAGCTGAATAAACAAATAGCATCTCATACTGCCAAGCATGCTACTCTAAAAAAACAAATCTATACATTTCGTAGTCCATCCGAACACATTCTCTTGAGAGTTTCCTCCGGTTCGCTGTTCCATAGTTTTATACCTGCATTCTTTTCCTATTCCTCTATTTTCATCAAGACCTATGTTCTCTGCCCCTTTATTCTGAATGGAGCCTAAATATTTGGTATAAGGGCATGGGACAGTGGGTGCACCAGCAGTCCAGCACCATGTACGTAAACAGGGGCATAAAGTGGTGATTCATAGTTTGTTGCCCCGGGAAACAAACATCCAAGAAACATATCTGGGCTGGTCCCATTTTTTCACTCTAGCCACCTACTCCTATGTGTGGATAGCAAATCTAGTCCTGGTCATACCACTATGTACAGTGTTACCCCTATATTTCCCTTTTCGACCAAGAGACCGGTTGGATGACCAGTCTGTACTACTTTCACCCCTTTCCTTCCTGTTTGTACCAAGTCCGATGTACATACTAAATTCCCTCACCCCCACTTTATTTCTTGTTTGAACCAAGTACTCCCTCCGTCCGGAATTACTTGTCATCAAAATGGATGTGTCTAGAACTAAAATACATCTAGATACATCCATTTCAATGACAAGTATTTTCGGACGGAGGGAGTACAAGATTCGACTCCATGAAGTATCTTTACCTCTAACAATAGAAAAAAATGTGACATTGGACCATCCGATCGAGAGGGGCTGAGAGGTAGAAAATGATGCACATGCGGCAACGTGGCAAGTGGGAAGTAGAGCTAAGGCAGTTTCGAACGAAGATATACCTGAAGGTCGTCGGGATGTGGATAGGTGGGCGGCGGGAGGCCGGATCCGCCCACAGGCAACGGCGAAGGGATCAGAGGACCTCCCGCGCCGGCGCTCGGCCAGAGATAATGGTGCGGCCAGCAGTGGGTCTCCTCCCTCGCTGTCGACGACGGCCTAAACGCTGCCCCTCCTCCCCTTCACCGACGGAGGGGGATACGTCCAGATCTGTAACCAGCGGTGAGCATAGAAAGCCAGTGTTTTTTGAAGGGAGAAAGACAGTGTTACTACCCCTATCTTGTTTAGATCTGGAGAGGATGAGAGTGTGTGAATAGAGCAACCCTAGCAAGCAAGCGCGGAGGCTCCGGCCTATATATACGTAGTGGGGTAGTTTTCCTTTTTCACTCCATCAAAACAATCGTTTAAAATTGTGTACTACTACATGCCAGGTCGCGGGTTTTTATAGTTGTTGATTGTTTTTTGAGATAGCTACCCGCTTGTTCCAAGTGGTGTTACGGTGTGCCAGGTCGCACTTTGTATCGTTCAAGTCTGGTACTACAAGTCCCTCCATTAAATGAACAACCACCCCCTCGTAAAAATTGTGAACAAGCCCACGGCTAAAATTAGCAGAAACGTGGGTTGCCCCAACATGCATTATTATTTATATTTTCTACTCTCTCCGTTCCTAAATATAAGTCTTTTTTATTAGCCACGCCTAAGACAAGAATTTTTTTATTAGCAGTGAACCCCACATGTCATAGACACAAAAATTGTGGCAAGATTCCCTTAGGCAAGCCAAAGTGTGTCTAACAATTTGAGCAACTCAGGTTAGGCAAGTCTGGCAAGTGTGGGAAAAATAATGTGGCAACATAAGACAAACATAGTCACAATCCAAACAGCCCCGTAATTTTTTGTGACATGCATGAAAATTTGGTTAGTTAAATTTATAGTCAAAATTTGGCAAGGTGCATCAAATCAACACATGCAAGTATCAAAAGGAAAGTCACGGCATGCATGCATGCGTTGTACTCCCTCCGTTTCCAAATATAAGTCTTTTTAGAGATTGCAACAAGTGACTACATACGAAGCAGAATATGTCTACTCCTACATACGAAGTAGCCCATTTGAAATGTGTAAAAAGACTTATATCGAGTGCAGTGCTTTGATGTGTCGCGTCAACTCGTACAAGACCGAGAAATTTGATTACTACAACGCCCTCTCCCTCGCGGACTGAGCTCTGGTGCCTTAGCTGCACCTGCCTTTGGCTGCATGACAGGAGGGCCAATCACCTGTTGGGCCCACCTGTCATAGACGCAAAGGCAGGAGCAGTAAGTAGAAGCTTTCGCTACACGCTATCCCTCCCGCACGAGGTGGACGGACATGCAGCAGTGGATTCGATACTGTAGAAGTAGGAGTAACATCATTGTTCGTCTTCTCAAAGAGGCGAAGAGCCAAGTGCAACCCGAACGTGGCAGTTGCGAACGCTCGTGTGGTGCGGTTCCTTGGAGTACTAGCCAGGCTCTTGCATGAGACAAAATTGCTATTGTTTAACAATTAAACTCCATTATCCATTGGTTGATACTCATTCTGCATAGGTCCACGCGCTTAGCACCGTTTCCTCCTGGGGTCACCAATGTTTATTTGCTAATTAATAGCATTGCATGCAATGAACTAGCCATTGCAAGTCATTAAAAGCATGCACACCTCTCATCTCTTATTGGTTGATATGTCAAGAAACAAGAAACAAGGTAGAAGTTAATGCACCGCGCCTAAGTGTTTTGGGACTATTTGGTTTTTGTAAGATGACTTACACACCTAGACGGAGGGAGTAGTATAGCCCTGTAAACCGGAAAGGAGTATTTGCCTTTCTAGAGATTTCAACAAGTGACTAGACTACACCGTGTGCAGTACTCCCTCCCTTCCGGTTTATAGGGCTCTAATCTCATGAACCAAGGCATTTTGCGATTGGAGGAATGTATCTCGTACTTTACAAAACTACCCTAATTAAACTCATGCATTAATTACGTAGTTCTCTCGTTTTCCTCTCCACCTTGGTCGCGGTGCACAATATTGAGCACTCCTGTATGACTAGCCGCTCTATCTACATGCGGGACATTTCAAAGCATCCGGGCCCGCATGCCATCCACCAAATCACGACGAGGTGCTACAGTCGAGACTCACCTGTCACCCTGGTGTGGCCGTCATGACCCGTCATATCACAAAACCCACACCTTTAGCAGCAGTGGTAAGGTGGCCTCCAAGTTGGATTGGACGAAGAAACCATCATTTCACTGGAATGCTCGTTCAAGCCCTTTCTTCCCTTTCTTGAAGAAAACCTCACTCCAGGCTACTCACTTCTGCCATTTTTCTTCTGTACCGACGAAGGAAAGGTGGGCGAATCAGTTATGCTGCTATATTTTCATTCCAAGAATCTTCTTTTTGTGAAGCACCGACCGATTTTCACATCCTATTCTTTTCCCCTTTTCATTGCGATTGTGGTTTCCTTTCGATTGCTTTTTGTTTGTCAGTTCATTGATGGATCCTGGAGCACTAGGAAAAGAGTTGTCGGCAGACAACCCACTAGAGACAGCGATCTCCAGGAAGCGAGCACCGACCAATGAGTTGACCATGTTGGTGGGCCAACCCATGGAGACGAAGAACTCCAAGAAACAAGCACTAGCCAAAGAGTTGAGGACGTTGGCGAACGAACTCCTCAAAGAAAGTTGGAAGAATAGCAAGGGCCCCACCGTGCCTACCCCAGGAACTCTGATTGCCACCTATGTGAGGCTCAAGACCGAGTTTGAGGAGATAGTCACCGTTGAGAAGCAGTATTCCCTTGGCAAGGTGATGGCCCCCATCGAGGACGAGGAGATGGCCCTCGGAGGGATGAGATCCCCCGGTGAGCTGCATAAGGTAAAAAATAATGGCTTATTACCATAGTTGTAGTTTTTGATTATTTGCAATGTGCTTGCTAATATGTTAGGGTTGTGTAGGTGCCAGTGGACGTCCGATGATTCCGATGTCGTGGCCCGTCCTGTTGGCATCGCCCCGGAGATCGATTCTGATGTTGTTGTCCATCCTGTGGACATTGCCCCAGAGATCGATTCCGATGTCGCGGTCAGTCCTGTGGACATCGCCCCAGAAATTGATTCCCATGCCGATGTCTGTGTCGTGGTCATTGCCCGAGAGATCGATGACAAGAAATAGTTGGTCGCGCTAATCCTTCAGGGTAGTTTGCATTGCCCTGTGTTTAATTACCAGAACGACGCGTGTTATCAAAACCATCTTAGGGCTAGTGCACTGTCTTGTGTGGGCAGATCTTGCTACTTTTGTTTGATAGTGAATCATGCGATGAATCATGCGAACCCTCTCTGAGTTATGGAAACAGATGTATCCTCACCAGCTTTTGATGTAATATATGGCATGCTTAGATGTAAGTTTGAACTGTTTATCATATCAGCAGGGCTTGTTTGATGATTCTTGGTGTTAGTAGGCTAGCTACTGTGCGAGCTATAGTACTTGCAAAACACTCACCGAAGAGAAATTTTGGGGATGATCAGCTCGTGGTACGCTTATACTTATCCCTCGTCGATCGACCAATAGCCCTAGCTCCTAAAATTGTAGGCTTAGTGATCGATCAGACAATAGTCGACATACATTCAGGCCTCATTTGGTTCATAGGGTAGGAAAATCATAGCAAAAGTACAGAGAACGTGCAACACAAAATCATAGCAGTGTAGAGACGTACTCCCTCCGTTCCAAAATAGATGACCTAGGCAGGCTAGTTTGGCCTAGTGGGTTTCAGTGATATGACGTGGTACAGTGTCGTCCAGTCTTCGCGTGTGGTAGTAGTATTGCGGGTATGGTAAGTTTTCTTGAAGAAGCGGAATTCAACGAAGTCATGATGGTTCCTTCGTCCGAACAACTTTCAGTGGGAAAGGTTGGGCCTGTGATACGACCGGGGTAGACCAGGATAATTTTGTGCATGGCAGGTGGACCAGGATGGTCGACGTCCCACGTGTCGGCGAATGAAAGTATTCTTTCCGATATAGAGGACGAGCAACGAGTATTCATTGTTTCTTTTTGATGAAAGCTATTGTCTCCATTGTTACGACGGAGGAGTGTGAAACACGGCAGCCCAGTGAACTTGGCATGTGCACCACTCCCTCCTTCCTCATGTAATGCCGAGGTTACAGCTTTTTCTCACTTTCTCTCTATCTATTTCCTCTCAAATGTTTTTTACCTTTCTTTTTTTAAGACACAATTGTTTTTATGCCTTTTTTAGAATTATTTTTTTATACCTAGGAGCACATGTAGAGATGGAGAACCCACTCCTTGACTTTGGCAATGCCTCTCTCTCCTCCACATAAGGAGTACTACTTGCTATGCATGCATGCGGCGGGCAGCTGGCGTCTTGAGGGGCCAGGGCGGTGAGATTGGGCTCCGGAAGCGGGCCGGACTCCAGCATGGCCCACCTCACATTATCACCATATATTTCTTGGAGTCCGTGCACGGTGGGCGGGCGATATCTTCTCCCTCCCCCGTTTCTCTCTTCTCAGCCGACGCTCGCCGAGCGATTAGATTTCGGCTATCGATGGTTTATTCAATTACGGTCCCACATGTCAGTGAAATTGCAAGACAACGCATGACCCCTCTGGTGAGCGGCGTGCGAGCCGGACTGTCGAGGTTGCGACGCGTACGAGTCATAAGTGTGCCACCTTTTCCTTTAGAACTTGCGAAGCGTAACATTTTCGCGTGGTCGATCGATAGAAATCCAGAACAAAATGACGAGGGCGGTGCTTTCCCGCTTGTTAGGCGGGCTAGTTCGAGTGATATGACATGCTACAGTGTCGTCCACTTGCTCCATTTTTATGTAAACAAGAGTTTACACTCTTACGCGGGAGGAGTGCGAAACACAGCGGATCTGATTTTGATCGAGGGATAACTGTTCCCTGCCAAATAATGGAGGATTGTTAGCGATTATAGCATCATAGTTAGGGCATCTCTAGCGCTGGCCAACAAATTTACACCGGCATCTGTCCGATGACACTGATGGATGCCATCCGATGTTGCCCGCATACCTTTCGACAACTATATGAACTAACCGGACGAAATTCATGCAAACAAAGCAATTTTCAAATTAACCGGATGAAATTCATTACATTTCGAAAACTTTTCCTACAAACTGGACGAAATTCATTACATATTTCGCACAAACCGTACTAAAACCTACTGTAAACCTAATCTAAACGATCACCGGCGCCCGACCACGATGTCCGGTCATGAACCCGAGAAAGCCGGCCATTGCCTTTGCCTCCTCCTCATCCGCCTTGATAACCTCCTCCTCCGGAGCACAAGGTTCTGAAGATTTTCGCCTCCACGTCACCGTCAAGCGGCTGATCAGCCGCCGATGTTTACCCCACCAAGCTTGGCGTCGACTGAGTGGAGTAGCGGTGGCCTTCCCGGGACCAGAGCGGCGGAGACCTGCCGTGTACTACTCTTCCTTGCTGCCGGCTGCGCCCGCACACGCACGCCGGCTTCGTGGTCATGGCGACGGAGGGCGGTCGGGGGGTGCCGGCGATCTCCTTCATTTGCTCCTGCGACAGTACGTCGAAGAGAGCTTTGGAGCACGCCCGGAGCGGAGACGCCGATGTCCCTCGTGTGCTCCTGCGACAATACATCCAAGAGAGCTTCGGAGCGCCAGGAGGCCATGGTTGAAGTGGTGCCGACAGAAGGAAGGGACCGGAGGAGAATAAGTGTGGGTCTTTGGCTATGGCTGGGAGCTGGGGCTCAAGTTAATATAGCGGGCGAATGGCAATGGGCCGCGGCAGACGGAGGGACAACTGGCGCCAGAGTAGGTTCATCGGGCGTGAATGCGGACGCTGCTTCAGTGACTTAACTGCAGATGCGTTTGGGTTACTGACATGTGGGCCCAACAGGCATCTGGACCGCATGTCAGTGACACACCAATTGCACCTGCAGTTAAGTCCGGTGAATGCGGCATTGACATTCTGGAGAGACGATGACCGTTTCAGGCGGGAAGCGCGCGCTAGCGATGGAAGGGGTTTCGGTGTGCAGTGGCACTAAGATCGGTCGCTCACGATAGTACATACTCCGTACCATACTACCATAGTACCCTCTCTAGCTTAGGTTGTTTTATAGATTGTTGTTGTGATGGACGATATACATGAGCAAGGCGGTCCGAGTATGACCGTTGGTGTTGAGCCAGGTGAATACATGCTCGGCGTTCGCGTAGGCCTCCATCAAACATCTAAACAGTAATGTCAGGCACCGCCGAGGCGCACAGGTGATGGGCTCGCCGTTTGCATTGCGCCATGAGCAGGATTTTGATTTAGAGGGTGACGTGCATGCATTAGCATGCTTTGACAGCGTGAGCGTGAGTGTCTGACGCGAAGTATTTCATTTTCATTTGGCTGACGAGGGTGCGTTGCAGCGACGAGTCTGTGGTTTGATTCCCCACATACGCATAATTTTGGTTTTTACAGTATTTCTTTCTCCATTGACAGGTAGGCCTGTGTAGATAGATAAAGAACACGAGCTGATGAGGCGCATGCGGACTGTTTGACTGGTCAACCAGACAAATACGGAGCTATACGCTGAGCCAGTGACCGTATAATCACCATATCTCGTATACAATGATCAAAGTGAGCTATCAAGACAAGTTCGATGACCGCCAATGCATTTTACTCGGTAATAAATTGCTTCGTCTTCTGTCCTTGAGCTCTTGACAAACCAATGCACTATACGGTTGTCCGGCCACTCCACCCCAGAGCTCTCACCAAGCGTCGTTCATGCCACCGCGTCGCACACTAAGCGGTAAGGCAGAGATGGCATCCCGCCGCGCCGAGTTCCTCGCCGCCCACGACCGCACACAAAATTGTAGGGAAGCGATGGCATCCCGCCGTGCCGAGTTCATCGCCGTTTGCGACCTCACAACTATGTGGGAGGAATTTAAAGATGCCAAGGCCGAATGGGTGGTAGAGCAAGAGGCGGCCAAAGCCGCACAGAGGGAGCGGAAAAGTCAGAAAGCACTCAAGAAAAGAGAGGCCCGCCGCTGCAAGAAAAGGATGCACGCGCTGCTGCGGAGAGGTCGGCGGAGATCCAAGCACGGTGGGGTGTCTCCGACAAAGCCGGGAAGGAGAACGATGGCGTCTGGCCAGCATGTGAGAAGTAGTAGTACTAGTAGTTAGTGTGTGTGTCTCTGTCTGAGTACGAGCATGTACCAATACTACTAGTTACTACTGTAGTTTTTAGAGCAAATTACCAGTACATTAGCCTAGACTAAATGGAAAAATTCCTATCCTAAGCATCAAATGGCATCTCTTTCTCTATAGGAATTGAGATGCATGTCATCTCACTTCCTATGATTTTCATATTCCTATCCTATGAACGAAAGGAGGCCTCTGTTGGAGTAACTACTGTAGCTAGCAGTACTGTCGGTACAGTAGTTTTCTTCAAGAAGCGGAATTCAACAAAGTAATGATGGTTCCTTCGTCCGAGCAACTTCAAAGTGGGAAGTGGGCATGTGATTTGACGGCTCATTAGTCATTGTTACTGCGGCGCGACGACCTGGGTGACTCTCCCTTGGAGTTCTGCGTGCATGGCAAGTGGACCAGGATGGTCGACGTCCCACATGTTGGCGAACGGAAGTATTCTTTCCGATATCGAGGAGCAAGGAAACCGTGTGGTATAGTATCACTGCTGATTGGTTCGCAAAAAAATAGTATCACTGCCTATTTATAATTATTTTTTATTTCTGATGAATGCTAGCGTTTCAACTCTTACGACGAAGGGTGCCAAACACGGCACGTGCTGGATGTCCCACACGTCAGCAAAAGGAGTGGGACATGAATAGCGTGGTAGAGCCCAGCGTAAAAAAATAGCATGGTAGAGCGTCTCCACTTCTTCCACTTCTGGGTCGGAGACCACACGTAGTAGTACTTAGTGGTATGAACGATACAAAGTGCGACCTGGAGAGAAAGACACGTCTAGTTGGAAGGTCTCGGAGCATAAACGTAAACAAATATAAAAGTTAATATGTACCTCCAACTAATATAGTAGTAGTAGAGTACTTAGGCACGTACTCCATAACATCACCATGCATTGCACATACAACATTTAGTGGTAGTACGTAGTAAGAGACAAATGCCGCCCAAGAGTTCCCTTCTCGACCTACTTTTGGGTGTTTGGTAGAGTGTATGGAGGGTGCATGAGTCCACACTAGTTTAGCACAAATACACTAGAAGCATGCATGAAGAGAGCATGCATGAAGAGGGGTGTTGAGTTGAGCATGCATGAAGAGGGAACAACTATGCTGAGACGAGAACGCAACCAAGCACACCCTATATGCCACACATGTTCATACCATTTGTGCCTTTCTACTTCACTTACTGCGCTACATTACTCAAGTTCGTACGTCCACTCCTGGGTACATGTCCGTCTTGTAGTTCCAGTCCCACGTGTTCTTCATATAGATGGAACGATCCTTGCATAACACGTGCACCTTGATGCTAGATGTCTCGCGTGTTGGCAAAAGGATGAACAAAGCTCACGTAAAAAATAGAGTGGAAGAACATAGATTCAGGACGACCGAGAAGGAGCAAGGAACCTCATGGTGGAGTGTCTGCACTCATAATATTTAATATTATTCAGCGATATAAAATTAACCAATCATCTCCACAGTGGACTGGAAGAGTACGAAACACGGCAGCCCAGTATAGTTACATCATACTAGTACATGGCTAACCCACGCTATCACCATATTTCTTGGCTTCTGTGCGACACCTATCTCTAGTAATCCAGCAGCATGTATCGCTTCTCCCTCCTCGTCTCTATCAAAGTGCGGTTGGCTGGCGTTTCTGTCATCTATTGAGGTCGGTTAACTATCACATGTTAGCAACATGCCAGGAGCATTCTAAAAAAAATTCGTTTCACGTTTCGTTTTCAAAAAGAAAAAATCCTTTCACGTACGAATTTGCTTCTATGCTTTGAGCAACTTGCATGTCCTATACTGCTCCTGTTTGATACTCTAACTTAGCTAGAGGTTAGACTAACTCATGACTAACCCTGAACTAACTATAGCCAAAGAGGTGTTTGGGTGACAGGGTTAGATTGACAATAAATGCACTTCATGGAGAGAGAAAAGTGATTTTTCAGTGGTCCCAATGAGAACTATCTCCAGTTAGCACCTCTTGGGTGGGATAGGTTTTTTTGGTGGGTTCGGTGCAACTTGCTCCAATTTAAACCCTCATGCTTTGATACTTTAGGGCTATTTGAGCCCCAACTAGCTCAAACTAACTCTAACCCATGGATCCAAACAGGGCCTATGGCCAGTCTCGACGCGGAGCAGTCGCGTGCACCGGGAAGCTGCGCTCTCTCGGCCGTCGCGCCACTTCAAAGCCGGTGCCAGTGAGAGGTCGCCTCCGCTCTGGCCGGGCATTAATGCGGCACTGACGCTCCAGGGCGACGCTGACCGTTTCACGCGGGAAGCGCGCGCTAGCAAGGGAGTATAGGTTTTGAACCGTTTCAGGTGTAGTACTGGTAGTTTGCAAAACTACTCAATTATTGCACTCAGTTTCCTAAGAAATTGTGGTAAAAAAACATTACTCCACAGCCCGCTTCCCTTCTCCTTCCTCTTCCACCGCCCGCGCACGTCCGCGGGAAGCGACCGGTCAACCCTTATATAGGAGTGCTAGCACAAAAAGATGCATGAATGACCACTAAAATTTCCATATTAAAGCGCCGCTCCGGCGGGAGTATGGCGTATGTTGTTACCTTCGGCCGGCCCATGGCTACCGGGCGACGGCGACCAGAGAAGAGGCGGCGGGAGGGGAATGAATGCAGCTACTGTTTGGGTTCGCCTTCCGACTTAAATAAATGCACAGCATCACATGTACCCATGGGTGCACAAATTGTAACATATGTGTCTGCTTAAGTGGGCGTCACGTAACTACTATGTGTGTGAGAGAGATTTTGAGAGACAGAGTGCGTGTGTGCGACTGTACTCTTCGGAAATGTACTCAACCTTTTGCATCGGGATATAAGTATAATGGTATTTACTTTAGCTAGTGATTTACGTGGCCATGTTAACGTGGTTGTGTCAAAAAAATGTCACTTCCTGCTCATGGTTTGCATTATATAATTACAAGCAAGATTCTCGTGCATTGTACGGAACATCAATATGCATTTTTTACAAAACACATGTTGTGATTGACCCATGCAGGAGTAATCCCATGTGTAAAAACTAATGATATCTCGAGAATTTTATCGGAAAACTGGTATCTTGAGAATGTCATCGAAAAAATGAAAGATGAGAGATAAGGCGAGGAGGAGTGGAACGTGGTGGTGACTGGTGGTCGGAATGGGCGGAGGCATGGGGATGGATGGCGCCGGCAGGCGGCAGCGGCCATCATGCATGCTAGATTGTTCCAGAGACTTATTCCTTTTTTAATTGCTGAGCAATGAGGTTGAGGGAGATAATGATGTGGAGAGAGGTGCGGGTATCTTTTGTAAAATTATCATAGTTTGCTTTCTATCCTCAGATATAGATCAGACGGTCTGTATTACAAGATGGCAGGCACACCATCACTGCCACCTCGTTTTTTTATAAGGGTACAGATGATAAGTTTGCTGACTACTAAAGTAAAGTGGAATTTGTCCATGTTATGCAAGTAAATAAAGGTGATTGTTTATAATATGGGTAACGTTGGATGAAGGGTGGTAGGAACAAATGCTCCGCCTAGAGCATGTGTGTGTGAGATGGAGTCTTAGTGTGTGTGTGTGTGGTGTGTGTGTGTGTGAGAGAGAGAGAGAGGAGATAGAGAGATGGAGTCTTAGTTTGTGTGTGTGTGAGTGTGAGAGAGAGAGATGGAGTCTTAGTGTGTGTGGGTGGTGTGCGTGCGTGCATGTGTGTGTGTGT